>NC_092637.1:32504508-32821061 GCF_039555335.1 Amphiura filiformis
CTTCCCTTCCCACTTCCAATGCTCTCTCCCCTCTGTTTCTCTTTCTCCCTTACCCCTCCCCCCTCCCCCTCACACCCCTACCCTCTTTCCCTGGCGATCTCTTCTATCTCTCTCTCTATTCTCCAATAAATAAATTGAATAAAAGTTAGTTTAAACCAGCTTTCTATGATATTGATCTTCCGTCATGCGACATGCACATAAATAGAGTTGTGTATAATAGTGTTGATATCAATGAAGTCATAATCTGTCAAGTGGCTATTGTAATGTCTGTGGAAATATTTTGATGGTCTATATATTTTCACAGTGAAATCAGCTAAGGCTAATTAAGTAGTCTCAAGTCAATGCTTTCAAACTAAATCAATGCTTTCAAATGTAGACTGCTTTGTTCGACTTCTCTGCTCGTGAATATTGCACTGCGAAATTTAAACATTTCTTTTGTATACTTAGAGTAGGTAACTTCAAATCAAATAATTTTACGATCCACACCACTTATAAGAAACTGAAACCAAAACCGAAACTGACTGACACAAATGTTCGGTTTTAAACAAAAGGTAGAAACAATGAGTTCGATATCTTATGATTCAAGTGGTTAGGCAGGACAATAGGAAACCACGTGACCAAAACCAAAACCAAAACTAAAACTATATATTTGAAATGAGGCATTATATACTTCCTACAAAAACATTTTCATTTAAATTCAATAATCCAAGCCTGTTGTTTGGACACTATGTATTCAAGAAAAGAGAGTAAACCCTGTTTGGAAAAGGGAAATTCCCTTTTCAACAAGTACTTTCTATTGTACACTGAAACTCTGAAGTACACACTGCCTACAAAAACATTTCCATTTAATTTGCTTTTCAACAAGTACTTGCTATTGTGAACTGAAACTCTGAAGTACATCGTGAAAAAAAGAACATTTTCATTTGATTAGTTTCCTGCCATCCTTAAAAATATTTGCTCACACATCCCACATGTTTACCGCCATCCTCTTCAAATCTATACGTATAGCCTTTTGAGTCTCAGTAAGAATAAGTCTTTGTCAACGAGTGGCCTTCTACTTCTATCCAAGTAGATCTATGCTATTAAGGGATGGGTTCATTAAAGTAGCGTTCTCCGAAAAGTTTTTCGATAAATTCATTAATTTCTTAAAAAGTAAAAATCTCAGTTTAATAAATAACGGTTAAAATGAAAGCCATTATTGGGGGCCTAATTATCGTATCATTATAATAGGTCTGGCACCAATGCAAGCATTTGTTTCGGTGTCCCAAATTCATAGTAAAATATGCTGACGCTATTTTTACAAATCGCCTGGAATTGCATATTTAGGTTTTAGCGATTGCTGAAAAAGACGGGTATATTTCTGAAAAGCGTTTCCGCTTGGAATGTAGATGCCTATTGTGGAGCTTAATGTCCGTGATTTTAATTTATAAGCTCTTTCATTGACAATTTGCAACGTCTTTTGCACACCATGCGGTCGCCTGCTTGAATCGATATTTTAAAAATTATGGCAGATAACATTAGATCGACTGTGCTATCGGTAGAATTTAAACTAGAATCAAAAGTGTTCGCCAAAGTCATGTAAATATGGACTATCGCGGAATATGGCGTTTTAGTAAAAAGTTGCATTTTTGCCAGTGATTATTCTGTTCTTGCTATGAAGAACATTATGAACTTACCTCAAACGTAGAACATAGTTGGCAAATATATTCGGTTCGACTATGACTTATTCCAGATCCTTGATCTTTGCTATTGGCAAACTTATGAGCATATTTGTATTTTGTAAAATGGCGAAAATATTGCAAAACTGTCTACTCCACCAGCCATACTTTAACATCTAGTTACAACGTGTCATGCTGTCCTTTCCGATTTTGACAGAATGCCGTAAGCGTATTGGAATTCATATTCTGTCCTATTGATTTGAAACAATTGATTCGAACCAACGTCCTTGATTCTACTGTAATGTGTTAAGAAGTTTATGGATCTTGATCAATTGTGCAACAGCTGTGCTCAGTCTGTCGTATAATAAGCGTCTCTTTGTTATTTACATTAGATAAATGATTGGGAAATAAAGAGAGTTTATTATCGTGAGTTCTATATGTTTTTTGGTTTAGTTTATCACTATGCACAGCTCCAAGATATAATATATAGTGCGTTTTATTTTTTTTAATTCATCCCATTATTTTGGCTTCAAATGGACATAAAACCATTTTTTACAGTTATTACTGATATTATTTCTTGACTTTTGGTAAACCGAAATAATAAACTATAAAACCATTAACTTATGGAATATATTTCCTATAAGGCACGTGAAAGTCGATTCAGTTTATCGTCCCCGCCAGCGTCACTTTTTGGAAACCAAAAATACCCGTGTCAAATTTTCAAAATGCCAAAATAATTCATTATTTCCAAAGTATCAGTGTTTTCACCAGTTTTAGCAATTGGAAACATATATTTTTGTTTGTAAAACATATATTCATAACTTGGAAGCAAAACCAGGCTCTTTTCTAACTTCCCTAGTCCTTACCCATATAAAAACATGTTTATAAATCACATGTATGAGTTTGGCTTTAAATCAACACGCATTTTATAGGTCAATAATGAAATCTGATGAAATAGTGAAAATGAAAAAGTCACCTCACCTGGAAAAAAGGACGATAAACTCGGAATTGACTTTCATGGGCCTAATCTATACTGTCATGTTGGTGCAAAGTAGAGCATTTGAGATTGTTCATCAGGTGGTAAAAGTTGTTCCTGAGAGCATCTTAAGTCCCGCTGCCTTCAAATTTCAAGCCGTAACAGTATCAGAAATGTTGAATGATACCAGGCAGCTGTTAATTGCCTAACCCACCCCTCCCCCATAAACCCCGGGCCATAAACACAACACATGCATGCCCCTCACATCCACACACCTCGCTCTGCTTTCACTTTGCAATGGAGCTTATAACTCCCCATTAAGAACTCAGGAAATCATTTTGTATTCTTACATGTCAAAACTAAGCATAAGCCTGTCATTATCTTGCTATTCGGGGGAGCACTTCAATTATATGAGATCTACTAATGACGCCTACTAATTTCAAAAGACTATTCGGCAACATAATCAGTGATAAATATAATAAAAGTTGTAAATGAAACAATAAAAGCGTCTGAATCAGGATGACGATAGATCCAATGGGAAACAAGTGTGTGTGTGTGTGGGGGGTGGATGACAAACCATGTGATCTGGGTGATAGCGAAAGGGGGGGTCTTAATTCAGTGATCCCAGCGAAAGTATAAAATGGTAAAACAAATTTAAATTGTATATAAAATGCCTAAAAGTGAAGGATAAATCATTAAAATTGTCATTAGATATTTTAAAAGCTTTTGGCAAGAACCGAGGAAAGCAGCAGTATTGATAAAGTTTAAGCCCCGTTCAAATGCTGAGCCCTGTCCTATATTTTGTTAATCTTTTATAAATCAGTTATCTCCTCTTGGGATTGTTCTTCATTGCCAATGCCATGATTGCTTTTTATAGTCTGGTACAACAGTACTGTTATAATAGGTTTGACATATTTTGGATTTTAGTATATTTTGATGTTTTTCATAGTGCAATAGTATTTTGGTCAAATGAATATTTGCGTGCAATATGATGCTTTTCTGATCTAATACCTTTTTTCCCTATAGATGCAATTTTTGATGTATTTAATATTTTTAATATTTATATGTATGTTCAAATAAGTAATTTTACATGTAATTTGGCCGTTTGGCCAATGATATATGTGAAAAATAAAATACCGAATATAATAATAATATCTGATTTCTTTACATACTATGTACAGAAATTACAGATTCATGTAAAATAACTTATTTTGTCTTTAATACAGGGCTTAATGTTTGCACATCGAAACTAACAAAGGTGCTGGGCAAGGTGCTAAAATCTAAATTTTGCTGATTCATGGATTTCTACATTCTCGGATGAAATTACTGAACAGGCTTTTTACAGCCCTACATAGGCCTACTACGCATCAGTCACCTTCGCCATCCTAGAAAATAACGCCACTGAGCTATTATGGAAGTCCCCCCGGACAAGACAAATTTCAATACCATTTAAAGCTCGAGGTTATAACTTGCCCACTGAAGCATGATTAATAGCTGCTAGTATTGCATAATATTGTAAAGCGTTTTCTATCGGAAAAATAAGTCTGGTCAGTACTAAAAGCGCAGAGTGATTTAAAAATATTACTATAGTCTGGTCAGTACTAAAAGTGCAGAGTGATTTTATTTATTGCATTTTTAATTAAAAGAACCACTTTTTAGGTAAGTTACACAGCTGAACTTGTGATAGTATTGAGATACAACAATATCATGGTATAAACAAGAATATGTTCCTTTGGTAAAAATTTCTATTGTCTACCCTTAAGTCCAGTCTTGAAACACCAGACTCTTACTAGCTATTGACACATTGGAGACTACACTACCAGAGGGTGATATCTCTGCTCATGTCAATGCCCTTCATTCAATTCACAACTTTTGAATTGATTCAAAATCCTGTATTTCTATGGCAAGCCTTCGAGGTCATAACGTGCAGCTAGCTACGCGCAGCTTATCAAAAGCTACGCGCAGCTAAATGACCAATCAGAATCTTCTATCTACTCACATGATTGAGTAGTTCGCTGCAAGTGGTATAGTGTAATCTGTCACAAATATTATGTTTTTGTAAGTGAACATTTCTCAAGAATATAAGCAATAAAATGGCTCGCCAAAATTTTCTTGTTAATCTTGCCCCCCCCCCCTTCAATTTCACCCTCCCCTGGGCTCATAATTATTGCACAGCCCCTTATGAATGACATTTCTGAAGCCATACCTGTTTTTTACTGTGGAAAACCGAAAAAAAAGAGACGAAAATAAAAATGATGGTTGAAAGGTACCATATGTATGTCAATTTGATATTGATCAAACATGCCAATCCCCTTATGTCCCCATGGATTTGATGGTTATGAAAACAACCTAGTGGATTTTGTGCCTTAATTATGCCCCAGCTCTTATAATAATGTAGGTCAAAGGGGCTATTCCAATTACAATCCTCACACCCCCTATGGAAGATGTGACTAGCTTTATAATCTCCCATTATTATGTTTGAATGAATCCAAGTGTGTGAAAATATTGGATCTGACACATCATAATGATAACATTGGATGTTTTACACCCAATATTTATTGGTCTTGCTATGAGTTTTAAAATATTAGACTCGACTACGTCTCGTCCAATATTTTAAAACTACTCATAGCTCGACCAATAAATATGGGCTCAATCGATCCAATTTTATATCACACAGTGGGTGTAGATTTCAAATGGAGCCACTCATTCAGGTAACCCCATTTGAAATTCACACTCCCCGTGTGGGCGATAAAGATCATGTTTTCCATAGGGCGGTGAGGATTTCAACTGGAATAGCCCAATGATAACACCTGGGGTGGATAAACAATGTTGTTTTTGTCTCATGCCTGCGCAATGAGGCCACAAAAAGAAAACTGTTTGATTGGCATAACCCGATCGACCCTAAAATTAGGCCTGACCCTAGAGTTTTTTTGCAAAAAAAAAAAGAAGATTTTTATTTATTTATTTAATGATTAAATTTTTAAAAGCAAGAAAAAAAGTTCCATGGCCTTTATCAAATGCAATTTACAGCTTTAAAAGTAAAAAAAAAATCCCAACCTAATTTACCCTAATTTTATTTTTATGTTACGCCAATCAAACAATTTTCTTTTTGTGGCCTAATAATTACACCCAAGTCATATTTTATACATCAAATAAATACTAAATAACAGCTGTATCTTTTAGCTCGGATTTACGAATTATTTTGTTGAAATCGGTCAAGAAATATAAAAGTCACAGTGATCCAAAATCCCAAGGAAGATGCAAAATCAGAATTTGCAGTTTTACGTGTACACGAAGCGTTCTCAAAGAGAACTAGCATTGTGCTTTTCATTTATCAGAATATTTAAGTGCAAATTTTGATTTTGTTCCTTCAGGTTAGTTTCTTTAATTCTCAACCAATTTCAACAAATGAGGTGTTATTAATCAGAGCCAAATGTAAGTAAATGTTTTTGCTCCCTATTTTCGCCTGTATTTCAAATTTCAAATTTATTTTTATTTATTTGTTTGTTTGTTTGTTTATTTTTTTTATTTATTTATTTATTTATTTATTTATTTATTTATTTATGTACCTGTGTTGACCTTTCAATGCACTACCATTGTTCTCCCAAGGTGTCAAGGTGCCGCCTTTGGTCTCTGATACACTGCAAATGCAGGATTCCTTTAATTACCCACGTATTTAGTAGGGAGGGCGTAAGTCCAGAAATCTTTTTTGATTGCTCATGCTGTAACTTCCCATTTCACTCACTCAATCACCACCCACACCAAATCTTCTGGGCACGTCACCACGTCACATATTATCTATTATATACTTCGTAATAGATTCCTATCATCTGATTGGTTAAAAGTGGGGGCATTGTTTAACTATGCCCTGTATTTGAGAGAATTTCATCAAAATGAACTATGGACCGGTCATGGAAATGAAATATGGGCCGGTTACGTCCCGATCAAACTCTGCTCGCACACGATGGTGAATTGCGCATTACGCACATGTCGTTGATGCACTGCCTGCCAGCTCTGCATAGCTAGCTCGTATCAACTCACATCACTCTTCAATTCCTTTCCGATTTCTTTCAACCTGGGGGCAGTTTTGACCCCGCATCAACCGTTTGCTCAGTAGCAACACACTGTTTGGCTCTGGCTAGATCTCATTGCATAACATATTCGCTGTCATAGTGCACGTTAGTAACCATTAGTTACTGCTCCAAGCCTGGGCTCATACACCTGTTCCGAATTTTGATATGCCATAGGCTTTGTGTTGTGATCATTTCGATCAGTGGTTCTTAACAAAGAAAGCGTGATCCAGTTGGCCTAGCAACGGTCATATTGTAACGTGCATTACAACAGCGAATTCCCCCACATACTGATATACAAATATTGACTGCTATGAGGGGCATGGTTAAAATGATAGGCCCAAGATGATCTCAAAACCATACGATGCCCCTAGGCGTAGCGGAGGGGGATAGTCATGGTTTTGAGATCCCCGCGGGCCTATAATTTTAACCATGCCCTAATAAAAAGCAGTCAATATTTGTTTTATATACCAAATCTTAAGATTCTTGTCATCTGTTTGGTTAAAAGCATCGATTTTGGGAAGAGAAATTAATAGTTTCAATGCGAACGGCACACAGATTACAATCTGCGATTTCTGCGTGATTGTAACGCGTGAAAACATCAACGCGTGCGTAATATCATTTTACGCTGGGAAAAACGCGCAGTTTGATCGTGACGCACGTGACCAGTCCATAGTTCATTTCCATGGACCGGTCCATAGTTCATTTTGCGGGCATAGTTAATTCAATGACTGCATTTTCAACCAATCAGATGACATGAATCTATATATGAGGTATATAATGATAATTATGCAATGGATATTCTATCCATCTACATGTATTATCCATCTACTTTATATTGTGTGTATTGATGCATTAAAGCCCCTCTCACTTTAGTGGCACTGGTAGGTGTAGAATGCGTAAATACATAGTAAAGGTGAAGGAACTGAAAGTGTCAATTCATCCCTGGCTTAAGTCCAGTGGTCAGTTTATAGCATTGCCCTGTAACTAAGTCTAGCTGTCAGTGTGACGTGTCACCGATATCATCAGGGGTATTATATGATTTATGTTAACTATCTTGAGGCTTCATTTAGTCTTGTTAGCCTTAAACTTTAATACCTTTGATTTTTAAGGCAAGTGAGATGGTTTGAGACATTCAGCTAAAAAACTGTGTACTTTTTAATCTGAATACCATGATCTTGTATACAAATATTGACTGCTATGAGGGGCATGGTTAAGATTATAGGCCCAAGGTGATCTCAAAACCATGACTATGCCCCAAGGCGTAGCCGAGGGGCATAGTCATGGTTTTGAGATCACCGCTGGCCTATAATTTTAACCATGCCCCGAATAAAAAGCAGTCAATATTTGTTTTATATACCAAATCTTAAGATTCTTGTCATCTGTTTGGTTAAGCATCGATTTTGGGAAGAGAAATTAAGTTTCAAAGCGAACGGCACACAGATTACAATCTGCGATTTATGCGTAATTATAGCACGTGAAAACATTAACGTGTGCGTAATATCATTTTACGCTGGGAAAAACGCGCAGTTTGATCGTGGACGCACGTGACCGGTCCATAGTTCATTTCCATGGACCGGTCCATAGTTCATTTTGCGGGCATAGTTAATTCAATGACTGCACTTTCAACCAATCAGATGACAGGAATCTAATTATGAGGTATATAATAGGAAATAAGTCACTGAAGCAAATAATTTTATTTATATCTTCATTAGTCTTGCAGTTATTGTGTTTTAAGGGCTTAAGGCTAATAATATATCAAAACAACAGTTTTGGACATTTTCCCCTCACAAGTAATATCATGCGCAGAGTGGATAACATTACCTTAAAAAAAACCATGCAATTCCTCTTTTTTTTTTTTTTTTTTATAAAATGCTAGAGTGAACAATAGCCCATGAGGAGTGACACAAGTCAAGAATATGGACACCTAAGGCACTATAAAAGACAACCATATGGACTAATCAGTGGTTCACAGCAGCTTAAGGACAACAAAAGTGAAGAGGTACAATATGCAGTAAAGCATCAGACACATTGTGTCCGCTTTATTGGTCACAATATTTTAGTGTAAACATTGCTAGATCATGCTCCCCTCCGACCCACCTTAAGGCAAGACAATCCCATGGCATTATAGAAGCAAGAAACAAGCGAGCCAAAATCACCTATCAATGCAGAAATCTTCAATCTTTAAAAACTGCAATGTCATTAAAACAGGACTTTGTATATTTATTTCACATTATGCTAAAACAGCTTTCTTTTTTTACACAGTGGTCCTATGTTCTTGATCCATTAGGCCTTATTGGCCTTCCAGTCTTTTCCGCCCTAATTGCCTACTTGTTGTAAATAAGTATTTATTTATACAGGGAAAAAAAGAACCATACATGCATCGCACTAGCATAATTTCACAATGAAACTACAATATGGAAAAAATGCATAACATGCAAGGCAGATAAACCAGAGAAAAAACTCCGGACATACCTGCCTGTATGGGACTTGAACCCTAGACATTTGGCCAAAGTTTTTGTTGTTTTGATGCTTTTGTATGTATAATTTTGTAAATAATGGAAATAAACAGTTTTTATTTTTTGGCCGCTTTTCTATAACTGGTCTTGTATGTAGTTATATGGAGAAACTGCCCGTTGAGTGTGCTATAACCTCCATTTTAGTAGCAAAATGCAATTTAAAAAAAATGACTTGATGCTATTTTTCTGACATTTTCAGAGTATATATAGTATCAAGTTGTTTGCCGTACCTGCTCTTCTTCGAAAAAAAACAAACAAGTGCTAATACCGCAATGATAATGAAACTTCAGAACTATTAATCATATTCACATCATTTTAGCTTCAGAACTATTAATCATATCAACATCATTTTAACATACATGTAGAAGGAAAGGAGGTTTATCTACAGACATTTTGATACCCCATTTGCCCAATTTTGTTCAATAATAACAACACAGCTCAGTATTTTTAAAGAAAAAAAAAATGTTGGAAGTTTACAGTTACAGTTGACAGCAGTGTTCGAATTCAGTCAATGTTTGTATAGCAGTTTCCAAATTTTGCATAGCAGTTATTTTGCTATGCCAAAAAAAAAAATGTGTAGCATTTGGCGATGCAATATTTGTGTTTGCGTAGCGAATCTACAACTTCTGTCATTGTCATCAAATCTTGGCTATCACTGCCGGAAATAAGTATTCGCACATCACACACATTTCCCAAACTCACCTTGTTGCTAATAAAATATCAAATATATCCAAGAAAATACAGTTTGTATGTGTTCATCAATTATTTATCATCAATACATTCATGTTTGTGCTGGATTTTATGCTTAAAAGCCATCAGAATTCATGATTGTTTTCAAGAAGTCAAAATTTATGTGTAATATCGCCATTGACATTTCCCTCATTAATTATTCATGAGCTCATTATCGCGACGTAAGGAGAGAAAGTGGGTATTTTGAAACCGATGCTCAGTAAACAATTTTTTTATGCGCAGTTGGTATATACAGCTTCAGGGGGTCTTGAAACTACTTAAAAACATCTCGTAGCAACGGTCAGAGGTCAGGGTATTTGTTGATAGCCGTTGATTTCCCAGATTTGGGAACCACCAAAATTACCTGGTGCTTTACAAACCTAGCTTTGGATATCCCCACGTTTTTGTGTAAAAATGCCAAAAACAAGTGATGAGGTAACTGAGTTCGAAAAAGGGCAAATTTCTGCCGATGCGTAAGGGGACTTTTGAGGTAAATACGACATGGAATTTAGCTCAAATTTATGTATAGCACTTTTAGCTATGCATTTTGGAAAAGTGCATAGCAGTTGATGAAAATTGCATCCCATTTTGCAATGCGATACCGTCGAATTCGACCGCTGGTTGAGAGTGATGTCAGATGCAAACTAGTCTTTTAAAATCTGTCTTTGATTATAGTACCCACTCACTGTCACACCTCACATGTCCTTTTGTCTTAAAAGGCAGTAGGCTATTCCGGTTGAAATCCATACACCTATGGAAGACATGATCTTAATCTTCCACACAGGGGGTGTCAATTTCAAATGAAGTTACCTGAATGGGTGACTCCATTTGAAATCTACACCCCTTGAATGGGAGATTAAATCACATCTTCCGAAGGGATGTGTGGAATTTAACTGGAATGGCTTAATTACTAGGCTAATTCTTACCTTCGCTCTTATCACCAGTGATTTCCCCTTGCTTGCAGTCTGTTTAGATAGAAAACAAGATATAGATAAGACAGGTTATACATAATACACATGGGGACCTATTATTGACAAAATATTGTCAATAACATCTTAAGCCAGCTTATCTCTTATATAAGGCCAAATAATAATAACATTTGGTGATGCAAACGCCGCGAGTTAGGTGCCGAATTGGGCTAATTGCGTATCACTTGCTGCGGTAATCTCCTCCATAGCCAATTTGTGGAGAGATTGCACAAAATCAAACAGGCCGTGGAGGAGCCTAAAATCTGCAGCACAAAAAAAAACTTGGTGCAACTTCTGGCCCATACATAATTGCATTTAGACAGCTTGAGTATTTTTGATGTATTTTCCCTTTGCTTAGCAATTTTGTTCAGTTTTGAGCCTTTGAAATTCCAAAAGGTCATTAATAACATTGTTTAATATTTGATTCTTTTACTTTCCATATAGGCCATAGGCGGCAACATAAAATATCCAAATTTTGAGATATTTTCTTAAAACATATCAAGAGCTATCGTAAGAACCACTGAACCAATACTAGGCTTGTTTGTACTCATTTTAATGCATTTTTCATGTTGATTCCAAATATGGTCATGAACATAAACCTACAATTCTGCAATTTTAGCATCTTGTCGCGTCTGCAGGTGACACCTGCATGGAGAGATCGAGTTAAGGAACACAGAATGAGATTGTTCATCTGAAAAATGATGCAATACATGGATATTGTAATTTTATGACAAAATACTTGACACAAAATTCTTAACTGATTTTCTTCAAGCAATTCTTAGCTTGTTGCGCTACACATGTAACTAGCACTGAGAATCGCCATCAAATATTAGCTCAATTGGTCAAAAGATGTAGTTAAGTGAAATTCAACAAAATCTGACCTATTTTAAAGACAACAGATCTTGATAAGATTACGATGACTTTATAGGATAACATAACCAAGTACAATCAAAAACAACTCAAATGTCAACACAATCAGGTCAACGACACAACAGGATTACCATAATCTAGTAATATTATAAAACCGATTTAGCTAGCCTCAGTTTGAGACATTAGGGCTCTGGGATATCATTGTTTTTTGGGGAGTTTCTTGCTTCTCCATGTATTATTATTCTGATCTCTGTAAGTCTTTTCCACCCACCTCTGCTGTAAATAAATTAAATTGCTAGCTGTCTTATGGTGGCCTTGACTTGAATAAATGAAGAGCTTAGTTGCAAAAGCCCTTACATGTGCATCCACGTTTTTACTTTTTGAGAAAAACAGGTTTTTTTAATTGTGCAATTATTACTTGTTCGATTTGATTCATTTTGGTTTAGATAAAGTGTTGATGAAATGAAACTAAAAGAATAGGTTTGGTACAATTTTCAAGCCTTCCTATTTATTTGTTTATTTCATTTATATCGCACCTTTTGTGGATGTAAGGCCTTTTGCAATTCAAATTACCCCTTTTCTAGAAACCACCTTGGCAATCAAATTTGAACCCACATTTTGCACTCCTTTATGTTACTTGACTAAAGTCCGATGTATACTCCACTTCGCAACTTCGCGTGAAGCGTCGAGGCATCTTCTTGCATCGTAATTGATGTAATTGATGTATACTTCCCCTAAACGATCGCCGAGTATCGCGAAGAAAACATTGCCAATATGATCACTTTTAGAGAATGATTGGCTATGGTGTATGCACTATCTAGCTATATGCATATCATAGAACATATTACAGAATATTGAATTATTTACCTGGAATATCAAGATTAAAGGAAATTGTTTCCCAAGCATTCGCCTTCTTCCCAATATCTCTAGAATCGTTTCGTTGGTAATCATATAAGACTGGAAAGTCTTGCACGGCAAGTATTATTTTTTCTTTATAGTCGTCCATAGTTCAGTTCAATACAGAATTTACACAAACAGATAGAGAAAGGGATTTTCTACAGTTGCAGGTCAAATTCTTGATGGGGCCATTAACTGGCCTGATTACTTTAGCAGCCAATCAGAGGAGCTTGTGCAGAAACTTCGCAGACCAATACCTCCCCCCCCCCCCAAACTTCAAAAAATTTCAACTTTCTCCGACCCGAAGAAACCATCTCCACGAAGGAATTTCCTCACCGGAAGTCGTAAAATTTCGGCTCAAATTTCTTCGCGTCGGCGAAATCGTGGCCCCGAAGTGGAGTATACATCGGACTTAATGCTTTCAAAATAAAATATTAAAAAAAGAAATTGAAATATCTCATTTACTTTTTAAACTACACGTACATGAATTTTTAATTAAATTTGGCAAAATGCAAATTTTTGAGTAAAAAATGTCAATTTTAGTGTAATATCTGACATATTAAAATGATTTTTTCAAACATAGTGACCCAAAAACAGTTCCTTACATACATACAAACATTCAACACTGCACAAGAAAATATACCTTCAGTAAAATTCACTTTAAAAAGAAAAAGAAAGGGAAAAGAGAATCCAAAAAGTTTAAAAAAAAAAAGCATTATAAGGGACGTAGCAAAACCGAAGACTTGATCTCTAAATCTACGTATACCCCGTTTCAAAGACAGCAGATTCTTTTAATGATAAAGAAAAGATTACAGAAATTCCCTAGTACCATCCAAACATCTCAAGTGTCAATATGAATAGGTCAATGGCTGAATAGTATTACCCTAATCGTATTAATTAAGACACAACAAGATCATTTTGTAAATATAGAACGATTTGAAATCAAACACGCTGTCACAAGCTTACACTGGATTTAAGCAAATAGAAAAATAGCCACTGAAACTGTTTTGTTTACAATACTGGGCAATTCCGTAAGTTATGAAACCACAGGTCAGAACTCGGAAATATTGATTTTGATAGCCAAACAAAGGAAATATTTCCTTTTGTTTCCTCTTGTTTTGGAAACTCTTTAACTGATCATATCTTTGGATCTGGTTGTTCAATTTCAATGGATTTCTGCAAAATCCAGCTCTGTAAATGCTTTTTGCTATCCCATAAGAAACTGAAAATTTAACATTTCCGAGTTCCGACTGATTTTGCTTGATCGCATCACATTCACAAATGGTCAAAATTTGAAAACCGTTGAAAAATTATGTGGAAGGTGTCATATAGAAGGCTATAGTAAACATGTGCCATAACACAGAATATTATCAAGAATGAATGTTTCTCAAGTTTCTATAACACCAAATATATGCCATGTGCAACATACACCTCCAAAACTGCCACTTGCATAATTATTTTTTAGCACCTGATGTGCAATCAGACTTTGACGAATGATAGTTCTAAAAGAGATACATCATAAAGCATACCAAAAATAATCACATGCAAAAGCAAATATGGAAATTTAGACCCTCTCAGTGTCCAAAATGGACTTTTCCAGTTGAAATACATACAACTTTTTGAGGAAGACATGACCTTAATCTTCCGCACATTGAGTGTGAATTTCTAGTGGGGCTACCAAAACAGGTGACTCCATGTGAAATCTACACCCCTTTGTAGGTTTCAACTGGAATAACCCTACATATGTCTCAACTATGGAATTGCCAACTATACAGGGAAACACTGGAGTCACTCTGCATATTAATGTTAACTCTGTCCCATTTAAAAGATGACATAATCCTTCTGATTATTAATGGTAATACCCTTGTACTATATAAACAATCTCAAGAAGTAATACGAACAGGTCAATGGCACGAGTAGATTACCATAATCGTATTAATTATAACATGACAAGATCATTAATAAAAATGATGTCAACGATGGAATTAAATACACTTCTGTACTAAGGCTTTTTAAGTCTTGAGCCCTATGAGGTGGTTCTTGGAATTCGGTTGGCTTATGGATTACGACAGGCAGTGTGCTATTCCATTTGAAATCCATACTCCCCCTGTGGAAGATTTAGCTAAAGACTTCCACAGAGGGAGCATAGATTTCAAACAGAATAGACAAGTGGGTAACTTCCATTTGAAATACTGCAGTTGTGTAAGATATAGGTAAAGCCACAATATATGCAAAGCCATGGGAGTATATGGGTAAAGTCGTGCTATAGGGGGATGTGCTTTGAACATAATAATTAAATTTAGACAACTCCATAATTAACCTTGGATAGCTCCATTTGAAAAACATATTCCCTCTTCCCTTGCAAAGTGCAGCACTAAATAACGGTTAAACAATATTAATATCAATTTGAACTGGAAAAGTAGCCCTATAATTTGACATGACTGGTAATGAAAGCAGAATTTCAAATTTGTGGGCCATAAAAAAATATGCTACACTTGCCAAAAATTTCAGATTTATAATAACAATGTAGTGGCTAAAAAAAGGTAAAATAATGTGGTACCTCCTGCGAGACAAGTTACTGACAATTTAGCATGCCTAGGTTTTAGGCAAGGGAGATGACATGATCGCAAAACCATAAACTAAATCTTGTGTTTTGCCTCATGCTAAGTTAACCCCTAGTTTACACGAATAAAACATGCCACTGTTACGATTATACGAGGAAGCAAATTATTCAGGATGAGTAGAAGGTTGGAGAGGTAGAGGGCATCAAACAGCAGAATTTACAGATGGCATAAAGGCAGGGAGATGAGGAAGTATATGGTAGTAGCCATGTGATGGCTAGAGTAAGGGATACATGACTAGCTCTTGTGGAGGTGACTAGAGTACAGCTTTAATCTGTTCCTTGGGTGGTACAGGGTGGGATTACCAACAAGAGCACCAATGGTGCTGTAGCTCATTTTCCCTAATTAAATATGCAAATTAGCTAATTAATATGCTTAACATTTGAATATTTTTTGTTTATATCAGTTACTTTGTACCAAGTTTTGAATTTCTATGATCTTCACACAAAAACCGATTACACCTGTCTCACCTTAATATAAAGCAGGGTCAAATTTTTACGAGCTGCATAGTCAATAAGATAACAATAATGTTAATTGGACCACTAAGTACTTATCTTGGAGACAAACAACTGGATGAGAAGGAAAACACGAAACAATTATATTGAGGGTTTAGGACCATACACTGCAAACCCAAAGTGCCTATATTTCAGCAGATCCTCTAAAATTGGTTTGGCAGTAACAATGAGGGATTAATTAAAAAAATATAGGCACAAATTTAGACCACTATTTGGGGAGTATACAATCCAGAAGATCAGACCTCAAATGTAGTCTGATAAATAGACGCCCAAAACAGCATAGGGTGTATTTTACATGGGTGGTTCTGGAATAAGAAGCAAACATGGGTAACATTATGGGCTCTTATAAATCATTGCAAAGGAGCAATTTCCAGTTCAGTGAATTGCTAGCAAACAATATGCATGGATTTCAATGGTGATGTAATTAATAGTATTATTTGAACAGTAATTTTACATATAGTTGTACAACAATCAACATTGAATAATAGTTTGTGATCTTCAGAAAAAGTGTAAAACAAACCATTTGGGCTGGTAAATTGGGAGGGAGCTAGCAGACCATGAATGTGTCTATAATTGTTTCTAGAGTTGGGCGACGTCGTTAGTCGCGACTATTACTGATAGTCGCGACTACGACTATTGAAAACCAAAAAGTCGACTAATGCAAGTATATTTTTGTGTTAAAAAATTACTTTAAAAGTGCCAGTTATTCGCACCAAAACCAACCAAATACTAACATATAAACTGCGTAGAAAAAATGTTAGTCATTGTCTTACCAATAGTAACACTAACCAACAAGTAATCATAAAGTCCATAAATCATCATTAAATTGGTGTTATTGACTTGTTGTCGAACTACTTTCCCACAAGATAAAAGCCGTCAAAAAACTCAAATTACTTAGAACTGTCGAACATCTCATTATGATTATAATTTATGCAGCGACAACAGGTGTAGCTGCGTCATAGCGTGCATGTATAGACCCAGGTTGGGTGTTTGTACCAACTACTGAAGGTATGAGATTATTTTAACTTTGGAAAGAAACAGCGAGAACTTCCGAGAAGTTTTTTCCAAAAGGAAAATTTAGGAAAATATTATTAGATTAGTTCTACTTTTCACGTAATTTCAAAAAGCTATGCTTATTGTGGTAACAGAATATTTAGAAAGCAACAGGAAAATAAACAAATTAGCTGACAAACAGTCGTAATGTTGCAATGCCACCCCTGTAGTGACAAATGCTACAGGGTCGGAGCTGACGTAGGTCGGAGGTGAAAGTTAATCGTACATCCACGATGCAACACGTTCATGAGCATACCATGGAAAATATGCACTGCCGTACCGGTATGTTTGCATATTTTCATGCACAGCAAAACATGGAAACGAACGCAGATCGCTATTGGAATTTTGAAGGTTTGAGAAATTATATGAAGTTTCTTGTGCTGTTGCTGGAAAGTGGCAAGTGAATTTAATTGAACAGAAAAGTTAGGCCTATATTACAGCATTTTACAGTCAAATATTTGTATCGCAAACGTGCGATACAGTATAGCAATTTGTATCGCAAGTGCTGGTTTGTGTAGCAAACCGTGATGCAATGCCGGCATTCACGGGTCCTGTAATCATGCATTATAAATACTAAATTGCCACCAATCTTTCACCCGATTTTTCAGTCCAATTTTAACCACAGATAGTCGAGACTATAGTCGTAGTCGCGACTATTTGCTGCCGACTAGTCGACTAGGAAAAAAGTGATAGTCGCCTTACTCTAATTGTTTCCATAAGTAATTTTGTCCAGTATCAGTTTAACAAAGGCTAATACTCTATTTATATCTAATCTCCAATACTAGAAGTTTTGCTGAATTTAGACGTTCTGGGATTGCAGTGATAGCTGCTAGCTGCTCCATAGACATTTGGGTAATTTCTGCATTCTATATTGTACACATTTTACCCCTGGCAGCTATTGCAGATAGGGTTTTCTTGCCCTAAACCCCTAATGTGTACTTTATCTCTTATATATTAAATTGTAAAAGGTAGGGTTTATGCAATAGCTGTCAAGTGCTTTATTTTATAAGATTATGTACAATATAGAATGCAGAAATGGTCAAATGTCTATAGGGTAACTATTGCAGATACGACCTTCTCGATATCATTACAACTTTCAAAACATGTTTCCCTGACCTAATTAAGTGTATTTAATTAGCTCTCAGTTTATTTACTAAGTATTTTATGACTGCTAAGCCTTTATAGTTGTTTACTGGTCCCCCCAAAACCTCCCAATTGGAAAAATTACACATTATTAGCACATAGTAGCACCATTGAGTTAATTAGTTGGCCTTGGTGCAATATCTATGGACTTGCCAATGTAAGGCAAAGCAACCCTGAAAAGCAAACATTGAAGGAACACAATTCAACATCTCTTTTACAAAATGAAACAGCATTGCCAGATCAAGGAGTTTCTACAGTGTTTGTAATATGATCAGCACCACAAACAGTCTGCAAAGGAGACTATCCTATGAAATTTGGTAAAAATTTTCGTAACAAAATGCTCTAAAAATCACACTTTCCGTCCGAATTTTCCTTGATAAATAAGTAACAATCATGAACGATCATGCAAAGATCGCTCCCTCAAATTACCAGATCCATTGCTCAAACGATGTAGCAAGAGAAAGTAAAAAACATACAGAAATCTGGACTATGCCTATAGTTCATTGCTTGCGCAATGAGCTAACAAAAACTTGCAGATTCAGTTTGTCCCAAGAGGAAAAAAGTGATTACTTACAGAGCATACAAATATGTAAAACATTTATTTATACACCTCTCACTTCAAAACTGAATCAGTAATTATACAATAAAATCATCTTGAATAATAATTTCACACTTGGCGGTCATTCAACCGCTTTCAAGCAAGACATGTGTGATTAAATGCAGGGTTGCCAAAACATTTCTGCCCAAATCGCGGGTCAAATAATCTAAAAGTAACCCATTTTTTCTCTTAACCGTTGGTTTCTATGGGGCAGGAAACTATCGGAACTCATGAGAGCCAATGTTGAAAAGTAGCCCAATTTTTTTCTTAACCATTGGTTTCTATGGGCTACCAAATTTGAGGGTTTGTAAACCCTGGTTAATAAGTTTTGAAATTGATATTGACCTGGTCACTCCAGGGTATTGTAGTTTGCAGTGTTGCTAAAACCTTACTTTTCAGTGTGCCAAGGCGCGGCAAATTGGCTCACCAGGCCGCAGTGAATAAGTAGCCCAATTTGTGAACTGAAGATTTCAGAAAATGCCCAATACCAAATATTTGGGCGATTATGGCCACATTTGGAAAAGTAAACCCCCATTTGGTTGGAAAAGCACTCAACTTTACTTTACTTGACAAAACCCTTTGTTATTTCAATTTGGACCATGAAAAAAAAAACCTTTGTAATTTGGGAAACTGAAAAGAAAATACGTCAAATTACTGCTGTGTTCTGAGACTTGCAAAAGTAGCTCAAATTTAGGCAAGTAGCAGTATGGGGTTTTCAGTAGCAGCAGGTAATAGCCAAGTAGCCCAATTGTGCAGCATTGGCATCAAGTTTGTAAGATGGTCATCTATAACCTACTTCAATGCCAAAGTTTTCCCTAATCCCTCATTCATGAAAATACCTGAGGGGAAAGACCTAGAAAGAACTGGGGTAAAAGACCACTTCTTAAGGGTGGTCTTTCAGGCTCAGTGGCAGTTGATCAGCCTCAGTGGTAGTTGAGATTGGATTAAGCAGTAACTTCCTTTCTATTGACCCAAAGGCTGACAGTAAAATTGTTAACTTGATTGTTGGGAGTGGCCTTCTTTTGTCTTCAAATCTATTTCTCACTTCTCTTTCCATACAGGCCAGCATGCTTATATAGGCTTTTTAGCCTGTCTTGATCATTTTGTTTGAGCCTGGTCCCATCAAGACCCAAGCGTGTCTCCACACAGAGCAAGAGTTTAAACAAACAAACAAACAAACAAACCCTGGAATTTATGGACATTTTTTAGCTTCATAATAGTTGGTCTAAAGTATATAAAATTATACATATTTAGAATGGCAAAGACTTGACAAATCCATCTGTGAGGTCAAATTTGGGCAAAAATGATCAGTTCTGGAGAAAATCCAAAGAACCTTTTTTACCCAAATATTTGTTGGGAAACATAACAATCCCCAATCTTTTTGAGTGCTAATAGTTAATAAACATTCCTCGTGAAATAATCATTGGGAATTAAACGATCTTTAGCTTATTTTCGTTGTTGAAAGGGATTCAGTCATGTTTCACCGTTTTTCATTACTGTTTAACAACTCGCGTCCAGCGTGTCTGCATGGTTTACTTTGATATAAAGACATAAGAAACACACTCAAACACACACAAACAACTTGCGAACAAAATGTCAAGAAAATAAATCAGGAAATAAAAATGCCCCCAACACATAATATGTTGGGAATAAGAACAACAAAATTCCTGTTTACACAGTACAGCAATTGTTCACAGTACACCTGAGCACCCTCCCCAAAGGACCAAGTATGTTCATGGTACTTACAGCAGGTTTTTCCATCAGCATTGAGCCCAGTTCAAAGCAGGTGTATGGACCTACATGAGGCTCCTGGTCTTTAGCAGATGAATATGCCAAGGCATCCTCAAAACACTGAAAAAAAATTAAACAATGTTAGTTTAACATCAACACTGTTTAGCAATGCACCAGACAGCATTTGGATGTGGTAATTAAGCAAGTGTATGACAGGCATACATACACATAACACACACTTTGAGGGTAAAAGAAGTTAAATGTGACCCATTTTGACAAAATCAGAACAAGTTGCATTTTGCAATTTCATAATTTTAACACATTTGTAAGCACTACACAATAAGTTAAAAGAAATAAAGGGTGAAGCAGTATCCTTTATAAAATCATGTGTTCGAGGCAGTAAAAACGTAATTCTATTACTCTTACAACCCATTATTAAAAATCGCGCACTGTGATTTGTTAAATCGCGTCACGTGAGAGCCCATTATTCTGCAATAATGGGTCAAGCGCCATAACACATTCTACGCACAGCATTACGCTTGGTTACGCGTATAATATTTCCGCGATCTGCGTTGTCACTTACTGCGCACGCATCCACCTTGAAGTAAACAACTTAAAATATTTGTGCCAAAATGATATTTTCTCTTTAAATCGTACTATTTTGTGGTAATAGAATAGAAATAAAGGGTGCAGCATTATCCTTTACGCATAAATAATGTGTCCTCGACAGTAAAAACGTTTAACGTTTTTACTGCCTCGGACACATTATTTGGGTGTAAAGGATAATGCATTACCCTTTATTTCTTAAATAACAACCCATTATTTAAAAGATTTTAATGCCAAGGACACATTATTTGGGTGTAAAGGATAATGCTACAAAATAGTGTTATTTAAAGAAAAAATATTACTTAATTTGCCCAAATATAAGTTGCTTATTAAGGTGGAGCACATACGTGTAAGTGATAGCGCCTATCATACTGTACGCGTAACCAAGCGTAATGCTATCTGTAGAATGTGCTATGGTGCTTGACCCATTATTGCGAATATAGGGCTCTCACATGATGTTTTTTAACAAATCACAGTGCACGGTTTCTTTATTTTTGTATTTCTTATTTAACCTGGGGTGACCAATCAATGCACTGGCACTGTTCTCCCTTGGTTCCCAGGTTTTGAATAATCAGTTGTGAGGGTAATAGAATATGATAGTTTTCAAAATATGAATAATTGTGTAATGATACCTTGATATTTTTGCCTCATTGCTTTACTGAGAATTGGACAAATAAGTTTTCTGCTTTACACAAGATTGAATTGTCAAATACCATGAAGAATAGGAATTTGACAATTTGAAATTTCTTATACAGATGTCATTTTTACAAAGACTATCACTCAGAAACATTGTCTGAGATGAATTACAAAGATATGTCTGAGGCTGTTTGCAAGTGATGTCTGAGACTGATATAACAAGTAATGTCTCGGACTGATTATAAGTCCACAAGCCCACAAGGGCTACTAATAAGCCATGTCTGATATCTCTGAAATGGCACCTAAATATTTTATCACACATAGACAATTGTACACTCTAAATGTTGTAAACAAGAGAAAGTGCTGAAATGCAATTAAAAGCAAACTCAGGGCACATGACAAACAATGTGATGGCCCTGTATATTCAACTTGTTATCTTTTGTCTATAAAAAAAAAAACAATTACCTGAATTGCAGCATCCCGACTATCTAGATTACGTAAAATGGCTCCTTTGAGTAGACTACGTAAAGCCTTCCAACTCTTCTCTACCTCAGCCTCACATTCTGCAGAAAAAGATATTTTTGTATTATTATTAACATACATGTATATAATTTAAATAAGACTATCTTTAAACAGTTTACTCTCTCATTTTTTATATGACTTCCAGGGATGTACTTCAACACCCGCCTGAACGCCAGGGGCGGGTGACTTTGCTGTCTGGCAGGTAAATCTTCAAAAGTACCCGTCTGTCTGGCGGTTATGAAATTAAGGATAATAAACTGGTAATATCACAACCTTGAGTTGATACATTCAATATTTTCCTTTTCCCATGCATTAATAATTCAATTGGTCCGAAGTTATATTTTTCGTGTTAATAGTGCTCTTAATATTACTTTGACTTCGGGTAAATGTTGGGCTGGCAACATTTCTGTCAGGGCTGGTAACTTTTATGAGTTACCTGCACAACTGGCTAGTGGCTAAGAAAGTTAGGAGTACACCCCTGATGATTTCATAGTATTTTTTAATGACGGGTATAGTGTGTCTTGTCTCAAGTTGAGAGTAACTCCATGTTGGATTTCGCAGTGGCAGATTTGCTAGCCTAATCTAGAGTCCGAAGTTTTCCGTTTTACAGAAAACGGAAGAAAATCACGGAATCGGAGGTACAACACGGAAAATGACATTTTTGTATGATGTAACAAAAATTGTTAAAAAATAAGAGAAATAAATGTTAAAAACAATCATGAGTTGTGTATGTCAATTTTTATGATTAAAATACTGTTTAATAATACCGAAATAAAGGTATACCAAGGCATGAGCCCCCTATATCCCTCCAAACATCATAATAGTCGATCTATTATCATGCGAATATTCCAATCAGAGCATTATTGATCACGATATTGAACACTTTATTGTGACATTAATATCATTGTTTATACATTTTAAGCTTTATTCATGACACGGATTTACAAATTTTACAACACGGAAAATGGAATTTAGAAAACGGTAAACTTCGGACTCTAGCCTAATCCCGCGGGCGTATACATGTACGTAGAAGGGGGATTTATCCATATGCTAGCGACACAACCGCGTAAACTCACTGATTCGGATCTACCACTGTGAATCCAACATGGCATTATTCTCAACTTGAGACGAGATATACTATATATCCCCCGACCCTCTTGAGGTTTGCGAGCAAACTGACCCAGAAAGATTGAATCAGCCCTGAATCCAAGACAGAACTATTAAGTTCCTGGTTCCTAAGTGGGTATCATCACATCCAACTCCTTATCAATTGACCTGGCTCTTGGACAGCTGGCAGCGTACTTGCATTCAGCATTTACCAGGGCGCGGTCAGGAAACAGACTACCATTTTTAAGTAGTTGAGTTGAGTAGTTAAGTAGTATTTTTTGAGTTTTACAGTTTAAGCTGGTCTCACATATCTGCTTTTTGCGTCCTTTGTGCACCGTTGTCTCTGTTCTTGTTTTTGTATGGCAGTTTGTTCTTATTTTCTTTTGCTTGTAAAGGACCCCAATTGAAATAAGCTTTTCCCAAGGCTTTTTGGGCTATCCTTGTTTGGTACTTGTGTTGATTTGTAATTTTGTTATACTTCATGTTCAGCAATTTTGATGTGCAATTTATTTTATTTTGTTATAATAATACTGTAAATGTAGTGTAATTTGTATGTTATTCTTATAGTACCAAATCAAATCAAATCATGTGAATTAGACTACCTTGACGTTATATAGCTTGTTTTTGTTGTTAAAAGGGGTTCAATCATGTTCCACCCTTGTTCATCACCATTTAACAACTCGCGCCCGATGCTCAGTAAACCACACAGATGATGCGGAAGCATCGTCGTTAAACGGTGATGAACAACGGTGAAACATGATTGAATCCCTAAGAAACCATCCCACCATGTATGAGTTAGCCATATCTTCCACAACCAGAGTATTTTAAATGGGAGTTACCCAATTATCTATTCTATCTGAAACCCATACTCCTTCTGTAGTAGACTTAAACTAAATGTTCCACAGAGGGAGTGAAGATTTCAAAAGGAATAACACAATTTTGCTTACCACTTAACATCAATGTGAGATGTTCCTCTTTGCAGGTTGGTAGAGCTCTCCATAGATACAAGACTTCTATTGCAAGCAGGGCACATTGGGCTTTAGTTGGAACCTTCTTCTTGAACTTCTGTGACTAAAATTTGTAAATAAAAATCACTTGGATTAGTCTATAAAAATGATTGACCTTTCCCGACTGACCCACCCAAAAAATCGAAAATCACAGTCGCTTTATTTTTCAAAGTGGAAATATAGCTTTTTTAACATTTTGATGAAGTTCTCAGCACTAAATATTATCGAAATTTAGATCTTAAAAGGTGTAGACGCAATATATTCACTTATAGACCATCAATAAATGGTACATATTTAAAAAAAACAAATGCTATATTTCTTGAACTTCATGAACCTTTAGTCATACAGTTCATGTACATTCTATTAAAGTTGCCTCCGTGTTACTGACTAAGACCGAGAATTGTTCGCTGGAAGTCTTGCACAACCGCCTGTGCCTGCAAATTAGCTAGAATAAGTTAATCTGAAATGTTCGCAAAAGCTGTGATAGAATATTCTTTTCATACAATTTCAATAAAATATAGATATTTTAGTCTTCCTCTTTCACATTTTAGTACATATACTAGTTGCTTCTTCAGACTGGAACCTATCACATCCTCCTGTTTTGCAACTGCCATAGAATGTGCAATGAGTTAGTCAAACATTATTGAGTTTGTATGCCACCCCTATCCTCATAAGTGATGGGTTGCCATTCTCAAGAAGTCACTAGCTTATTAGTCTAGTGGTGAAACATCACTAAAACGTGAGTAAACATCTCAAATTACTGTTGGCGAGTTCTTGTTTAAATCTTTTCAAAAATACTTTACCAACCTTTCGTATTAGAAATTTCTCCAGTTGTTCATTCTTTCTCTTTGATATCTGTGGCACTTCTCTGAACATTTCCTGAGCAGTCTCTACTTGACCTAAGGCACCTTGACACACTGTTAACAAAAATAAACATATAGTATGACTTAGTTAGTATGAATCCTCTTCTCTGTTCATTGCATGAAGAATTTCTCATATAACAAAATGAGGGGGCCAAAGCAATAAATGCTTACAAAAAGGACCTTGCCGGACCGAGTTCCACCTTCTGCTTCACAAGCCACTTCTGATGTAACCTTGGGTATAGTTGGGATGTTATCCCTATTATAGGGAGCCTGACCTATAATAGAGAGCCTGACCGATTTACCAGATATTTTAATTCACCAAATTTACGGACAGTACGTGTAAGGATTAGGATTAATGATGATGATAATAAGAGCGATCTATAATGGACAATATTGCAAAATACTGCATTGCAATAAAGTTAAATATATTTTAACTTGGACATGCGATGAGTTGCGTTGAGGTGCAGCAAAAGGTAATAGATATATCGGCAACGCACCACAAAGCAATTGCGGCATAGTGTGAATGGACATACAGTACATCTAAATGAAATACCTACAATGTAGAAAGATTGTACTATTCCAGTTGAAATCCATACACCGCCTACAAAGACATGACCTTAATCTCCCACACAGGGAGTGTGAATTTCAAATGGAGTTACCTGAATGGGTGACTCTATATGATATCTACACCCATGTGTGGGAGATTAAGGTCATATTTTCAATATGCACGGATTTTAACTGTAACAGCCCATTTGACTTACTTCCTGTCAGATATGCATAGTAACTCTGTGACCACTTGGATTCTTCTTTCAACCTGTGCATCAACAATGACAGAAAATAAAATAATTCAAAGGTATAATGATGTATTCATATGCAGCGGTAATTATTTGGTAAAAGTGGTAAAACATTTGCCCCAAAAGTGAAATTAAACTTTTATGCTACTCAAATTTGGTGCACTTACCACAGTGCTTTCACTGGGTCAAACGGTGTCTTATCGGATGTTATTGCTCGCTCTGAAGATTTGTTGTTGCTAGTGATGTTGAGATACCTCCCATGATATCACAATGTCAAACAAGAAGATGTTGTGACACCCTCTGGATCACTTGCATCAACATCACCAACAAATCTTCAAGCAATATGATAACATCTGCTGAATATGCCAGTTGAGCTGGTAATGGTCATTGTATTATACCCGAGTAAAATTACTTGGATAAAAGTTAAACAATACTAATAAATGTTATGGTACATTATAATGACTCATACAGAACGTCGGCATGTCTTGATACGTATATGTGACAGGGAAGATTTCATATCAGAATCTTGCCTGTAAAATTAATGCCTCAAGTTTCAATTTGAGGTCTAAGGGCCCATACCTATTTACCAGTGCCCAGCTTCCCCAGCATGGCTGGGGAATCCCTCATTGCGGCTGCAGTAAGCTGCAGCTTGGCTGGGCGAGGCTGCAAACAGGTATTTAGGTATGGGCTTTGAAGCATTACTAGGGCCTTGGTTTCTCCAAATTTCTTGGATTGGCCTGAACCGAACCAAGTCAGGTACACTTAATATTCATACATACGAATAAATTTTTCGATCATTAAAATTTTTTGGCACCATTACTTATTATTATTATTGGTCTGACATGGATTTCTGTGTCCTCAGGATACCCCCCCTCCCCAGACTGGGAAGTAATAACCTCTTAACAACAACATCTTACTGTGGTGCCATACTGATGTTATACTAGGTCCAGTAAAAGTAAAAAAAGAGACAATAATATGAATCAATTTCTGGAACTCAACAACCAATTTTAATTAACGTTTCAACCCGTTCGCCGTGTCTTGACTGAGTTGACTTGACTTAACTGTTGAAACAGAGAAAACCGTTGAAACAAATCAGACTTCAAATTGATGCTGAGTCCAGTATTTGATTCATATATTCATTAGACACAGGCTCTTACATGTACCTTGCTAATGCCAGCATACTATCCTCCCAATAGAATTTCATGAGGTTACACCATCCTATCTCATAAACGCATATGAGTTGGATCTCTCTCTCTCTGGTCTACCATCCCCTATGTCTTACCTTGCAAATGCTAGCATACTATCCTCCCAATAGAATTTCATGAGGTTACACCATCCTATCTCATAAACGCATATGAGTTGGATCTCCCTCTGATCTGCAGCTGCTTCTAATGCAAGGTTGTACACTGACAAGGCTTCTTCTATTTTGCACTGTAATTATCAAACAAAACAGATCATTATAAGCTTAAAAAGTTACCTTTTTTGAGTCTGTAATGAGCAGTGATGTACATTGTAGCTTGCACTGCCATCACGGGCCTTCACGGCATCTGAATTCAGCGTTGTGTACACTCCTCCGGTCAAATGAACACCCGGTTGTGGTCAGGCGGCAGCAAATCGCCATAGATGGTAGGCATGTCGTATCCGGCATCCCTGTTGAGTGTTGGTTTTTGACCGGGATTTGTGAGTCTTGATCTCCAAGGCTTCTCTAGTGATCTTACCGTTCCAAAAGTTATCCTCCCTGCCGATAACTTCTACATTGTAATGTACATTGTCCAAACTGGTGTCTTGTTTGTGATCTGATGGTGTTCACCAATCGCTGTCAGAGGGGCTTTGCATGTAGTATATTCCTTGAATCTAGTGCCGAGGGCTCTAGCTTTCTAACCAACACAAGTGTCTGTGCACTCAGCTGATTTTATATATAACTCCACATTTGTTTGAGTACAGGGGTTCTATCCTTGGGATGGACTATAGGAACGACCAATCGTGTTAACAGGTTTGTGGCATGCCTTGACCCCATGGTCACTGAAGATGTTCAAACACTACGCTGAATGATGACGCCGTGATGGTGTCATATGCTACATCGCTGCTCATTACAGACTCTGAAAAGGTAACTTTTTAAGCTTATGTCAATATGACAGGGTCCAACATCAGTCTACTTGGTGCTAAACTACAATCAACGAAAAAAAGGTTGGCACACTTTGCCTGTCTTTTGGTATATCTCTGCCCCCGCTCCCCCAATTCAATGTTGGACCAAGCCATGTTGTCAACAGGTCCGTGAGACCCTCCAACATTGAAAGCTGGGGAGTGGGGAAGGGTGAGATATAGGGGGGAGTCTGTACGTCACATATATTGCATGCATGTTTCACTCGCCTCCCCAATTTTAATAGGGCACACATTTCAATTGTTTAGTGCAAGTGTGCCAACTATTTTTTTCCTGGATTGTAGATCATGTTGGCAATAAAATTTATTTTATCCACAATCCTCCCCTGCAATATTTGGAAATCCTCACTTTCATACCTTGATAAATAATCAATAGTCTATTGGACAAAACAGCCCGCCCTTTGCTTTTAATTTTCATTATCTGTAAACAGGCATTTGTAGATATGTTCCCTAATTGTTTTAAAAACTTACTTGAATTTTGAGTACTCTCCCCCTGTAGAACATGACTAGAGATGAATTAGGATACTTGGGTTCATTCTCCTCCAAGATGGCGGTGGCTTCTGTGACGCAAGAAGTGGTACTTTTATCATCAAGCCCAAAGAATGGACGGACAACAGTGTGATACCATAGCAGAGATAACCTGCATAGAAAACAAAGGATGTTAACCCCTGAGTACTACCTGCCGATCTAACATTGCCTCTGATTGGTCAATTACATGATATTTTCACTTTAATCACCAATCAGAATGGAACTTTGCAAATAATTCACCCCATTTTTTTTGCGTGGTGAAATTATTCTAACAATTTTGCCGATTGGTCCAATTGATAAGAAAACTTCTTTTGGCCAATCAGCAGGTAGTTCTCATGGGGTTAACCCCCTGATGAGAACTACTCCCCATTCCAGAAAAATACAGCACTAATTTGTTGGAATTATAAAAATATTATCAAGTTCTGCCAAATGAAACATGTCTCAATCCAAATCATTCATTTAGTACTAACTGGAGATGAAATAAAAAGTTTGCTATTTACCATTTATCACTTTTGAGGCACTGTGAATTCAAATACTTCTCTGAATTCAAAGACCGTCTTTGAATTCAAATACTCTTGCTAACATCTCACTGCATCTTTAGCTATTTTGTTTCAAGATGCTTACATGCTGGTGTTTACAAATGTATATTGTTGTGGTTTAAATATTTCCCATGCGCTACAACAACATAATATCTTTAAAAAACAGTTAACAAAGTTATGCTGCAAGTTTTTCAGATATTTCTGCTTTCGTGCATCATTTTGCTCTGCTTACATTGTAGATAAACTTGCACAGATTGAAATTAAATTTGCACAGATGAATTTGATGTGCCTTGTGTTTATTTGCTGCCAAAATTGAAACAAGTGAAAAGTGTGTGAAATCAAAGACCCAGTGCTGTACGGTGCAAAAACTGATTGAGGAGCCAATGGCTCCTAACTTTATAAATTTAGGCGCCCAAATTTTGCTCCCAAGTAAAAAAACTGAGGTGCCAACGCACCATATTCCAACTTTTCTCGAAGTCATTCTGCCACAATGTTTATATCTATGTTCAATTTTAAGGGGGTTTCCCTGTCACAGCCACATGTTTCGTTGAATGAATCATAGCTGCTGTACTCAATCTACATACTCCATACACAGCATGTACAGTGTAGGCCTATAGATATGTTTTCCAGAAAGTCCCCATTGAGGTGTCATGATATTCATAGCCGTACATTTGTACTATTGAACACTACATTATTTACACGTTTTGCATTTGCTGGCGAATAAAAGCTTCAACAGTTGGTCGCCATTGGCGCCAAGGATTGAAGGTTTAGTCGCATCAGAAAAAATCTAGTCGCCAATGCGCCTAAATTGGTCGCACCGTACAGCACTGCAAAGACCCAGGTATGTGATTTCACAGACCGGGTCTCTGAATTCAGAGGAGGCTCTGAATTCAGGGGAGTTTCTGCATTCACAGCGCCCCAGAACTGATATTGCGTTACCAAAATTATAATGAAGAAAGAGGCAGCCTATATATTTCACCACAACAGGGCCTAAAACAATGCGAGACACAAATTAATAAATGCGAGGATCGGAAATGAATGTTACAAGCCTGAGAAATTATAATTTAATCCAGTGACAAGGGTTCAATCCCCGCTGAGTCCTAATTTTTCCTCTCTCAATATGTAAGTTCGCTCGAGCCCCAAACACACCATCAATTAAAATTATATTTGGTTAACATCTAAACCCCTTTGCTTAATCTCACGCCCTGACACCAACACACTTACATTGCTAATGGGGCCTTCATATCAGTACTATGACTTGCTAAATGTAGACACTGCAACCCAAACCTCCTATTGCCTTTGAAACCAAACAAGTTCACCACCTTCAGTAAATTAGGAGGCATCATAGAGATAATCAGCTGCAGCAAACCGTAACCGAAAGACGCTCCTCCTCGTAATCTCGCCAGATCTGCATCACTGAGGTCGCTGTAATCCCCGGGTGATATCACTTTCTCATCTGACAAATGATTTGCTACTCCATCCTCCGAAGAAGCTTCACTGTTGTCATCTGTTGGCGATGATGGAAGTTCGTCGCCTAATTCCTGTCCTCGAATCTTATAGACCTTCCCGATCTCTTTATACACCTTCTCGTACATTTTATACCCTTTCCGTATTAGTAGACCACCTTTAATGTACCCGGTCACCTCTTGTCGTATCATGACCAGCATTGCCATGTAAAGTTGACAGTCGGCGAGGATAATCTGGCGTTGGATGCGCTCCTCTGTGCTAAGAACAGTGTTGCCAGTCTTTGAATCTTTACGGAAGACTTTGCTCTTGAATGACTTGACAATGTTGCCAGATTCAAGGTTGCATAGCTTTTCTGTTTCTTTTAGGGATTCTACTGCACCATCTAGTTTCTCATCTTCAAAAGTCATCATAGCATTCTGTAACAAAATGAAAAATTTCAAATGCAATGATTCATCTGTTATGATAATGTAGGCTTCAACATACAAAGTCTCAAGTTTTGAGATATTTTCTCAAAATATCAAAAGCCACTTAACCAATACTAGGCTTGTTTGTTCTCATTTAATGCATTTTTCATGTTGATTCCAAATGAGTCATGAAAATTTAGAATTGTGCATTTTTATAAAAAAAATTTAATTTGTCGTCTGCGGTCAACACCTGCATGGAGAGTGGAGACTGTTTACAAACATTGTTGAGAAGAAAAGCAATGTAATTGAGTTGAAGTACTACAAGTTTCAACATTTTTGATGGGATTCCACGTCATGGCCTTAAGCGAGCTCACATTTGAGACAAAGAGTCCTCTGCTATCAAAATCTAGTATACTTAGCAATCGATGCGCCGTGGCACCGTGTAAAGCAATGAAAGTTCGAACGTAAACACCAATGGCGTAGCATCATAGATCTGACATTTTTAAAAATCCCATAGGAAAATGGTTGAAAAACAGCTTGTGCCCCCCCCCCCCCCCAATCAGACCCGGTGCCACTGGTAAACACAGCCGGTCATGATAAGCAATTGCATCAAAAATGTTGTTAAATTTGTATGTCAACTCAATTTTAGACTGTCCAAAATATGCAACCTTCACAAATCTATACAAATGACTCATCAAAATAACTTACAGTATCATCCAAATTTAAACATCAACAGATCATATTTTTAAACATGCTTTGCAAACAATTGACAAAGCTGATCTACCGAAAAGCGATAGTAATAAAGGACTCTAGCCTTGAATGTGTAACTATTTTGTGCAAATTCGAAGCTAGAGTTCTCCAGTTTATAGCCTATGATGCAATACACTCAAAGGTTTGGCTTCATATTTAACATTATGGTATCAGCAGTTGATCATTATACAGTCTACGTAAATTTATATAAACTCACCATAAACGTTACAAAGCTTGATCCAGCACTCATCAATGGACTGTAATCTCTGCAAAACAATGTATATCAAGCAAAATTACTTCAGGCCAAGGTTGCTCACAAATTATGAAATAAAAGTTGCAAATGGCAATTATCAATCACAATTTAGAATCAATACAGTGTACCAGTACAGTTTTATTATTTTTTTTTATTTGTTCAGGGTTTTGACAACCCTAAACCCAAGAAAGCCTCTATTGAAGCTTATTTCCATTGGGGTCCATTTGAATACCGGGACAGGTTGGGAACAGTCAGGGGTTTATTACCCTACTCTTTTCGAAACTGGCTGTGAGATACATGTACAGGTACATGGCTCTCTGTACATGGGACCGATGGCTTAACCTCCCCTCCAAAGGACGGAGTACTTTCATGATTCATTTACCCAAGTCTAAATGAACCATGGGGAGAGCGGAAGTCTGAATTTAATCTACAGATGTTGCCAATTAATTTCAGACTTTTTTTTTCCCAAGTCAATATCCCAGCAAATCACCACCACCGGGAATTGAACCGGGGACCTCATGCACTAAAGGCAAGTACCCTAACCATCGCGCCACGCTCTCCACTTATGTATGTCCCAAGAAAAATTACTGTGTACCATGCTTTTATTTTGTCATTCATAACCTCATTAATATACATGTACGCGAGGCCTGTGATCCAATCAAAAACAAATTGATTGCCTGACCGCATAATTAATAACTCACAATGACTCATATGATATGCTACGATGAATTCTGTGCACGTGTACGTGTACACGCTAAGCGTTATAGTAGGCATCGGAGTTTCCCGCGATCGCGCAAAAAACCACGATTTTGGGGGTCCATCGCGATTTTGGTGGTCCATCGTGAATTTTGAGAATTTTGCCAAACACACTACTTTTCAATGTAAATTCACCAATAAACAAACACAAACTGATAATAAATAGTTTTCATGCAAACATCGACGAAAAAATAATGACTCACCAAGCTTCCAGAAGTTGTAAAATATTGTTGTTTCCGTCAGTTTTACTCTTTCTTGGCTCAGGGATAAGAGTGGTAAACCCGTCACGTCATATGAGGACGGGTTTCCCACTCTTGCGGTACGGGGCATGCTAGAGATTGCTAGAGATTTCCCACGTGCGCGGGTATTAAAAAGTTTTCAGAATAAAATTATATACACGGAGGGGGGTTATAATTTCCAGTGTAGCAAAGGCTCAAATATTTTATTCGGAACACAAAGAGGGAAATAACAAGTGATAATTATCTGCTTTGTGATGTTTTCAGCAAAGAAAAAAAGGTAAGAAATAGAAGTCTAATTTGGAAGCTTATACTAGCATTGTTTTTGCAATGGTTTTCCGTGTTCCTGGTTGAGTGGTTGACTAGCAGCAGGGTAAATACTGGAAAACGCATTTTTGCGCTTTTTGACTTGAATTTTCGCGCATTTTCGCGCTTTATAAAAAACCGGCCGCGCATTTTGCCGTTTTAAATCGCGCGAAACTCCGGTGCCTACGTTATAGCAACGCCTACGCGATGCCATCGCGCTTCTGTGATTGGTAGCTCTTGTTGTTGGCACAAATGTTAAATTCGCCTGGTCAATTTTTTTGCAGGGTACGTAATAACAATAATTAAAACTGGTTATATTTAACAGCATTTTATGAAATAAAATAAAATAAAATGCCATTTTGATTTGTTCAAAATATCAGATGAAGGATTGACGGTAATGAATGACAATAATAACTTTGCACCATTCGTGTGAAATTGTCGGGTTTTGTTTCGGGCCTCAGCAAGGTCTTAGCCAGGCATCGTCCACCCGTCTTTAAGGCGGTCTAATCTAATTTTAGGCGGTGGATTTAATGGATTTTACAGATATGATAGCTCTAAAACAGATGATTTTAAGGTTATATGAACATGAGATTAATTCAGAGTGACATGTAAAGGCCAAATCAGGACATATTTGACCCAAGTGACCCTTCCATGGGTATACAAGTTGTTTTATATTTCAGGGTCAAATTTTGTTATCTGCTTGGACGGGTGGTTTCTGACTTCTGGCTAAGACTCTGGGCCTCAGTATAAATTTATGTACTTTAAACATACCCTGCAAAAATCAAGACTTTTAGGTGCTGTAGTTTTGTCTAAATTTGAGATTTGTGCATATGGCGTGTGGGCAGTCAATACATTATATAAGAGCCGTCACGACTGATGTTCGAATGAGTGGATTGCATTGGCAACATAAAGTAAAATTGAGGGCTTCGCTGTGAAGCAAATCACACATTATCATGGCTTACAATGACAACGCATATAACATGTATTTGTACACAGAAAAAATAAGGAAACCTACATAATCAGGACCGCGACACTCCGGCGCTTGTTGGAAGACAGTAGACAGCAGTACATGTACAATTTCTACTTTTTGCATAATTATAATGCCCAGTGGTGTACATACATGTACTAAAATACCACGTACATTGTAAAAGACTAAGCCTGAAGTGCTTTCAGTAAAATTGAACTTTTTATAAATTATATTAAAACCAGGTCCACCTGGTTTTATTCAGAGTTCATCGATCGAGTGCTTGATGTCAGCTTATGTGTACACACGTCGAGCGCGATGCTCAGGCCTCCAAAAACCGCGGGAACGGCGTTCCCAGACAGTACTTGAGGTCACAGAAAAAAATATTTAAAAAAATTAAAAAATCAGAAAAAATTACGAACAAATAAGTTTGCTACAGTATATGCAAACCATTAACTAATGTTTACCTCTTCATCTATCACATATATGTGAGCATCCAGCACAACTGAGCCCTTCATCATTTTTGAGATATTCAACCAAAATATTCTGCTTCAAATTAGCTAAAAATGATGTATATCATGTCTATAGTACTTGACATTTAAGTAGTGAAAATCAATAAAACAGTCAAATCCTTTGTTTCCTATTGTTTATTGTTAAGTTCAATGGAGCATATATCTCAATAGTGGCACTGGAGACATCCGGGCTCAGTTGTGGTGGATGGTCACATATTATAGATGCATTGGTTTTCCGGATGGTCACATATTATATAGATGCATTGGTCTTCCATGCATTTATAATATGTGATAGATGAAGAGGTAAACACAAGTTAATGGTTTGCATATTAAGGATATTAACAAACTGTTATTTTTTTCCAATTTTTTTCAAATTAACTGTGAATAATCCTAGCCCTTCAGAATAGGTCCAGTGGTTCTTTAAAGTAGCAGAAAACTTCTAAAAAAAATGTTTAAAACAAAAAAAAAATTGTTTTTTGAAATATTTTTACCGACATCAGATCCGATACTGATAACGAAAATATTGGGCCGATAGTGATACGATATCCGATCCAATAATGAGCCCTAGATGTGATTATATCAATCATATACTATATGTACAAGTTTGTGTACTATGACTTATGACAAAAAAATGACAACATTGTTGGAAATTTGTGAGTTATGACAATAATAATATAATAATGAAATTTTAAGTTGTGTTTTTTGTGAAAAAGGGTGTAAATTTTTATAGAAAACTGTTCCAAAATAAGGCTCAGATTGCACGAGAGAGCATCTAGCTTCCAGGGCCCTTAATTTTTAAGCGGGCCCTGGACCCCGGCTGTTAGGACTTCGCACTTCATGCTCGCGATGTCCGCTACGCGCACATAGGCCTATTTCAGTTATTTCACAGAAAATTTCCAGCACTTGTCAACAAGTTCCCAGACAGCAGTGAGCATGATAGTACACGCATTGTATTGTACATAGGTGGTACATGGATCGAATCCATGGGTTCCTACAGTCACCCATGGAAAACAGAGTACGGTACTGAAAACCAGTACAGAATGTTTAAAATATGGGCCATGAGTTAGTTTGTTTACATTGCAGTAATTCCCTCAGAATAGTCAATACAGATTCCAAACAGATAAAACTTACCTCAAATCAGTTTTAGTTGCCCTTAATAACTCCAAATTGACATGACATTGAATTTTATTTGCTCAATTTCATACCAAAATCAAGGAAAACATGGTCTTGTATAAATTGCAAAATATCATGGAAATCACACAGGGTTATATCTGGTCAAACCAGTAGGCCACTTGAGGTAATCAATATTGGTACTTGAATGGTGTGACTCAGTGACTTTCTGCTCATTGTAAGACGGCTTGATATAAACTTGATTGCATAACACTAAAATTGCCAACTGATATCCTTTGTTGAGTTCTCAGTTGATGGTATTAGAATCGTCATGAAGGTATAAAGTTTACATTGAAAAAAATGTCAACAAAACATGCTACAGCAGAACTCTATGCCTGTGTGAGTAGACTGAGACTGAGGGCCGATGACCGGGCCGATGAGGGGATGACACACATTCGATGGGTGTATGTACATAGGCGGTGGAATGAAATCGCTATTTTCTTCATTATACCTCATTTGTTTGGCTCGAAATTAAAGGGGATAATGTGATCAGTGAAAACAAACATTTAAATAGGAATCTATTCTTTATGCAAATCACACATTATTGCTTTAACTTGGCTGACCAGGCATGACTTGCAAAATGTGATTTATTTAATAATTTAATAATTTTTTATTATTAACTATTAAAATGTAGCTAATTTAAATTAAGCTTATAAAGGTTGCACGTTTGCCTGATGATGCTTGCTTACATTTAATTGATCACTGGAAAATGTTTGCTGCTTCCTTACCTATACTTTTCAAATATTGCCTGTGACTGTTTGAAACCATTATTCAACAACAAATCAATGCCCTGTAATGACATGGCAACATCATCAATGGCTTCACCGGCGGAGTCAATCCCATCTTCGGCCCCGTTACTTGCGGGCTTCCCAACAGCCGATGATGCCATATTAAAGCTTAATTTTGACTAACAATATCTTCATCAAGATACGTGTTTATTGAGCAATGATTGACGAATAAGTCGTGTAGGAATGTCTTGTAATATTGTGTGTAAATACACACTGCCCACACTACCGGTATGCGTGTTTTGGATGAAAAAAAATCAATGATGAACTTGCGTGACCGGCAATGTTTTTAGTTCCGGTATCTATATTCCCTATTATTTCTGTGTTTATCAATATTTATTAGGTGACGTCACATGTCGTCATAAAAAATGGGGGGGGGGGGGTATTTAAACTGACGGCTCAAGCAAAGTCAGTTTATAAAAACAAAAAACAAAAAAGGTACATGCACGGTGTACACGAGAAAAAATACAGACAAACAAACAAGAAAAAAAGAAAAAGAAAAGAGGAATTTTCAATTAAAATGCTCATACAGTTCTAGTTAGGTCATCATGGACCACAGAATTCTATACTAAAAGATCTTTGTCATGGACTCATGAGTGATTCTCAAGGGTGGGTAAACGAAGCCCCCCCCCTACTGATCTGCTGTCTACTGTATAATAGCATTGCATAATGTTCCAATTTGCTATTCTCAGGGGAGGAGGAACGAAGCCCCATGAAAGAGCAATTACTAGGCCTATAACTGTAGATAGCATTGACGATTCTAATGTAATTTTTGCTTTCTACTGTAGATGGCATTAATGATTCCAATTTGCTATCTACTGTAGATAACATTGATGATATGATTCCAGTTTGCTATCTACTGTAGATATCATTGGTGATTCCAGTTTGCTATCTACTGTAGATAGCATTGGCGATTCAGTTTGCTATCTACCGTAGATAGCATTGATGATTTCAATGTGCTATCTACTGTAGATATCATTGGTGATTCCAGGTTGCTATCTAGGCCTACCGTAGATAGCATTGATGATTTCAATCTGCTATCTACTGTAGATATCATTGGTGATTCCAGTTTGCTATCTACCGTAGATATAGCATTGATGATTTCAATCTGCTATCTACTGTAGGCCTAGATATCATTGGTGATTCCAGTTTGCTATCTACCGTAGATAGCATTGATGATTTCAATCTGCTATCTACTGTATAGATAGCATTGGGGATTCCAGTTTGCTGTCTACCGTAGATAGCATTGATGATTTCAATCTGCTATACTGTATAGATATCTTAGGTAATTCTAGTTTGCTATCTACTGTAAATAGGAATAGTATAGATTTCAATTTGCTATCTAATGTAAATAGCGTATGATGAATTAAATTTTAATTTGCATATCACTTTAGCGCTGATGGTGTAGGCCTAAAATATGTTAATTCTAAATTAGAGCCATACGTGTACAGTGTACACTGCACTTTTTTTTTACATTGTATGCCCTATTTGATCGTGTATGCCCTATATTTGACTGAGATATTAATTTCAAAGTAAAAAGGTGTATCTCAAAATTGTCTTGATTTCAACATGTATCCATATCGACTTCCAGCGCGACTTTGCATAACAATAGAGGGTGGTCAGCTATTCAAACGAAGCGCTATAGAGTCTTTTGTCTTGAAGTGTGACCAACAACTTACTTGACCAAACAAAAGGGAGAAAGTTTGTTGCAGTCGCTTACATATATCCCTACTCTTCTTTTGAATGCCCATTAAGGGATCTAAAATGAGCGTTTATTGCTTTTCGACAGTATTTTTTGTGGGACATGAGAGCACCTCAGACCTATTGAATTGCATTCTGAATACGAAGCATGTCATTCTGATATCAAATAATTTTCATTTTTTGAAAATCACAATATAATACAAATTTTATGACAAATTATAAAAATTTGATATTTTTCAAATTTTTGATATATAACAGTCCTCGAAGTAAATTATATAAATCTAATGATATATTCTTAAAGTGTATGTAGCAGGGAGGAAAAGCCGACGGTCAATTGAAAATGTTGACCTTTCATATTGAAGATATGGATTTTTTCCCAAAAAGACCTAATTTTTTTTGGTGTTTTGGGAAAAAATCCATATCTTCAATACGAAAGGTCAAAATTTTCAATTGATCGTCGGCTTTTCATCCCACCTACATACACTTTAAGTATAAATCATCAGATTTATAAAGTTTACTTCAAGTACTGTTAAATATCAAAAATATCAATTTTAATGATTTGCCATAAAATGTGTATTAAATTGCGAATTTCAAAAAATCAAAATTATTTGATATCAGAATGACATTCTTCGTATTCAGAATGCAATTAGATATGTCTGCTGTGCTCTAATGTCCCAAAATAAATACTGTCCAAACGTTCATACCCCAGCCCTTAATAAACATTATCTTGATTTTAAGTGACAAGAATAATGTTGGTGCAATAAAAAGTTGAAGTAAAACTAAGAAATCCAATCGATTTATGTGAAGTTGTCGTAGAAGTTGAAGTAAATTTTCAAACTTCATTTCGCAAACAAGTGCCGCGCTGATGTAAGCTTTTGCAATGCACGTCGTTATAAACACTATAAACTTAAATACGGTTCTTTTTCATGAAAAAATCTACATGGAGATGAAGATCAGAGAAGGCTGCATGAAAAGGACGTCATGTAACCTAATTTTTACTCATTTAAATACTTCTGAAGAGAACTAGGCAAACTTTAAAATGCCCTTTAGGCCTATAATGGTTATGAAACAGTACATGGTATGAAACGTTTCGTCAGCCTAATACGATAATTGCCTAAGTAATTTTTTGTAATTTTGGGAACAAAGTACAAAATGTGGTTCAAGCATACATCAATTACGTATTCACCATATTATTTCGGATTTTTTTGTTCTTGTGCAAACATTGGTGAATAAATATTGTAAAGAGAAGTTCATTGCCAGTTCGTTAAATTTTAATATCATAATTTATCCTAAAACAAATTAGCCCAACAATTTCTTCAGTCCCAAGTTATTTTAATTTAGATCATGTATTTGCTCACGGAAATAGATGTTTACAACTTTGGTTAAAAACACCTAACAATAGGTATTTCTACCAGAGTTTCCGTGTTCATACTAATGGAGCAACAAAGACTATTATGATAGTAACCCGATTTAGGGCAATTCAAACGGATAAACCATAGATTACTAATTATGATTATGGTTCATACTGTTACGAGTCGTACTGACTCAAGGCCAAAATCACCCGAATGCACAACACAAATAGGCCTACATACACTGTTTGATTTAGCTAACAAAATCTAAGTCTTTAATTGAAAGTAAAGATATGATTGGTACAATATATGACAACAAATGCATATACAAAAATAATCACACAATCACAATAATATTGTAACTACATTAGAGTTCTTGTAATGTTCTGGACGGCTGATATAAATAACTTGTCCTGCGAAAATCAGCGAAGTCCATTGTACACTTGCATATCCTTGCGTATAAAATCCTCACACAAAAATTGTGCTGCTTTCTCCAAACATTGATCTCCTTGCGCGGCTTTCTCCAAATTTAACTCCTTGCGCTGCTTCTCCAAACTTAACTCCTTGCGCTGCTTTCTCCAAAACTTGTGCTATTTCCACCTTTCACACAATATCTCCAGGAAGCAGGACTGCGATGCAGTTGTCATGGTTGTCCCCACTTATATTGACAGTTGTGTTGGATCAAAAAAAACATAGATCATTATAATTATTTAGATAATCTCTGCATAAACCAGACTTCAGCAAGTCGACAGAAGAATATATATTCCTTTCTTGGAAGAAGTACGTTCTTTGACGTATTCTAGATCTTCTCCGACAACACTGGCAGGCAGTAGTAGGCCTACATTGACTACATAAAATAATTCTGGTTAGCAATTTCTTTTCTTTGAAGGAATTGGACTGTAAGCATATTAGCTAGCTAGCCCAGATCAACACTATAAACTGTGTAGAATTATGCTTACATTCTCTTATATATCAAGCACATGGAAATCACATTATTTTAATAGCAAAATGTGATCTTGGGAATTCCCAAGTCTTAATTATAACATTTCACATGACATCACTTCCTGAGGGGAATCCCATGACATCACTTCCTGAATCCATATGATGTCATCTTCACTTTACAATCTCAGGGGAATTCCCATGATAAATTATTCAAATTGTTTTTGATCAAGTTGATGCAAGAAAGGGGAATCCCTAAAATGCCTCATGAAATAGATTTTAATTGTAAACAAAGATAAATCATCGAATTAAATTACTCGACAGGGCACATCACACCCTCCCCCTTAAAAGAAGAAAGTTTGAATGTAATGAAAACTTTCTTAAATGTTTTCTTCTTTTACATCAACTTCAACATAGTATTAACTTTGAGTACTTAACTCAACATACACAGTGACTACTAATTGTCACACAAGTTCCTCTTTAAAAGATTTTTTGTTGGTCAGTTTTTATGCAATTCTGGACAAGGCATCAGCCATTACATTGTCTTTTCCCTTAATATGTTTGATGTCCAGAGTCCAGATTGTACTCTTGCAAGGTCAAACTCCACCTCACCAGTCTTTGGTTTTTGTTCTTCATCCTGTTGATGAAGGTGAGAGGGGGATTGTGATATGTGAAAACAAGCACATGGTATACTGTGGTACCCAAATACACATCAAAATGTAGCAATGCTAATAGCAATGCTAGACACTCCTTCTCAATTGTGAAGTAATTTCTTTGGTGCTTGTTAAATTTCCTTGAAAAGTAACAAATGGGGTGGTTTATTTGATCTTCACCCTCTTGCATCACAACACCTCCACAGCCTATGTCACTGGCATCAACAGTCAACTTGAACTGCTTCTGAAAATCAGGTGCAGTAAGTACTGGTGTGTTGAACTCATGAGTATTGATTTGACTTTTTACACTGTTCTGACCAAATGAATTTTGCATCTTTCTTCAAGTCAAAGGACTTGCTATCTCTGAAAAGTTTGGACAGAACTTTCTATAATCATGATAATAGCCAACCATTCCTAGAAATCTCATGAGTGCCTTCTTGTTTACAGGTGTGGGGTATTGCTCAATTGCTTCAACTTTGGCTTTGATATGTTTCACCTGACCTTGACCTACAACATATCCCAAGTAAGTGACTGTGGCATGGCAAAACTCACTTTTTACCAGATTGACTGTCAATTGTACCTCAGACAGCTTCTTAAACAATTGATGGAGTTGTTCCATTTGTTGTTCCCAAGTTTGACTGTAAACAATCAAATCATCTACATACGCTTCACATCCCTCTTTGTCTGCCACAATTTGGTTCACCATTCTCTGAAATGTTGTTGGCGCGTTTTTCAAACCGAATGGCATAACTTTGTACTGGTAAAGACCAAATGGTGTACAAAAAGCAGAAATCTCTTTGGCACGGTCTGTGAGTGGAACCTGCCATCAGTACCCTTTCAAAAGATCAGGTTTGCTAACAAATTTTGCATTCCCAATTTTGTCTATGCAATCATCAATTCTTGGAATTGGGTACGAGTCTGTCTTTGAATGAACATTTGCAGCTGTCATGTCATGAACCATCAGGCTTGGGAACAATACACGGTGAACTCCGTTCACTACTACCTGGTTCTATGACTACTTGGTTCTATTATATCATTGTCTAGCATATAATTTTAATAAATCTCATTTTTGAGATGTTCCATTTTCAATGGTTGACTCTGTAAGGATGCTGCTTGATTGGTTTTGTATCACCAACATCTACATCATGAAATGCAGCATTTGTTCTATATACTTCTACTTCTATTTTCAGGAAATAATTATGTTGTCAAATTTGTGAATCAAATTTGCAATTGACTTTGTTGATCTTGAGAAAGATGACCTAACTTTGAGTCCAAATTAGTGAGCACATCAGAATTGTTCAATTTTACATTATATTCTTTGTGCTCCAATTCTTTATCCTGGTCAAATTGTCTATATCGGCATGTTTTTCCACATTATCAGCATGTTTCACTGTACACACAGGTTTTGGAATGCCACTGTCACTTCTTTCAACATACTCTTTGAGCATAAAAATGTTTTATGCAAAATAATTGACACTTTTCTCGAAATTAAATTCCTTTTTTGATGCGTTGTTCCAAGAAGGATTTTAGGAAGAAACATTTTGGTGCAATTTTCCCCATACATTGAATACTGTATTTCATGCATGGTAATCGATACCAGCAAACTAATGGTACCGTTCACAATAAAGCTTCGGCAATACGATAATGGCTCACACCAAGGTCGATTGTAATGTAACATACACAGGTGACCAGCGTAAACCGTATTAAACGCTATCCTGGATTTTTTTACACGTACATCAACCAACACCTGTATGGTCATTGATTGTATTCGGGTCGTCTGAGCAGTTTATACCGAAAACATCATACATCTTACGATATGAAAATGGTAAGCAAAAGCATTTAATTACTTTCATTTATTTTATCAGAATTCAGTATTTTATTATATAATTATCTCAACTCTTAAATGCGACCTAATAAACTGGTGTCGGCGTGGTCAAATTTGCAGTGGAAACAAAAATACGCATGGTGGTGTGAAATACCACTTCGTTTTTGTCAGGAACACGCCCTTAGCACGTATTTCTTCATTAATGTATAGTTTTGATTCGATAAAAAGGGAGAAAAGTGTCTTTAATTGTTCATTCTTAACTAGAGTGTTTGCTACATTTTAGGGTAAAAGTTTGCATAATATTATTTAATTGCATTGTTCTGACTTCGGAGTGTATTTTAATTGAGCAATATTCTAGTTGTTTTTCAAGCGTAGTAAAAAGCTACAAATTATATACACCTACAACATGTACAATAATATTTTATATCAGTGAATACGTTACAATATTTTTTTATAATTATTTCTATATTTTACAATTTTAAATGAAGAAGTGAGGCTCAGGCGAAATGGCACTATATAGTAAAGGAGAAAAAAACAGAACTGTAGAGCAAAAGTGAAGAGCAAAATAAAAAGAAACAGAAAAGGGTTTTAGGCGCTAGCGCCCTAAAAGCAACACATTTTGATGTATAGTACCATTTTTTTCAAAAATGTTATTACGTTTTCAAATTTTGTCGCGCTTTTTTATTTACTAATTCATTTTGCCGCCCCTTCGTTTTTGCCGCTCCTGTTTTTGCCGCTCTTCTTCTTCCGCCTCCCCTTCACTTTGGCCGCCCCCTGCTTTTACCCCGGTGGGCTCGCGCCACCAAAGCCTCTTCCCCGGAAAAAAAATACGCGCATGAAAGCTCACTATCATTCGCAAGATGCTGTGAACTACCAAATCGCAAAAGTTTAAAATAGTTGCTAGCCTTAGATAAAACGGATTCGCGCGATTGCTGATTGAAATAAAAACCAATCGATATTATGATAGGAACAATAGGAATAACGTTTCATTAGACAATAGTATTAAAAACAATGATGAGAAAATCAATATCCATTATCAATAACAATCAACGACAATCGGTTGTTTTGTACATACAGTTGAACAATAATTATTATTCAATACTGAAGCCCATTAGATTTTCAACATCTGCAATACAACAGTACAATACAGTATTGTATGTTAGGATTTATAAGAACAGTAACATCTGCCATGGGGTACCCTATTCGGCAATCGCTCCATTGAATTGAGTAATAGTCATTTGAAGTGAATCTATGCATTTGACAGACTCTTTATATAACATTTTAGCACTGGATCCGTTATGTTGTATTATGTTTCCCATTCAGACCAGGGATGCCGAGTGATTTTTATTTCCTTTTACATTCCTATGTTTTCTACACCATTACGATATCATTATTTAGCTTCATTATAAACTGAGTTATCTAACCTTTAAAATCACAGATAAAGCAATTTTAATGCCTATGTTGGTTTTCAAGTTCCTGGGTTTCCTCACAAAAAGAACTAAAAAAATATAGTGTAACACTTCTAACATTACTTCCTGTAGCCACGGTGTTTTGGCTGGTACTGATTGCATGTGAAGTAATCTGCTGTTTAAAAAACGTCAAAAGTAGATGGGATTAATTCATTAATTCATTGATAAGATGCGTTACTTGATAAAGCAATTTTTGCTTTCCAGATCCCGGGTTTCTGTTCAAAAATAATTTGAACAATTTTATAACATTACTTTTTGCATGTGAAGTAAGTTGTAGAATTTGTATTTTATTTATTTATTTATTTATTTATTTATTTATTTATTTATTTATTTATTTATTTATTAATCAATAAGTGTAATCAATAAGTTTTATTGTTTGAAATCAATATTTGTAATCAATATTTGCTCTCTTGTCATTATGCGTGGACTTGATTATGTTTTTCTACACCAGTCTGATGATTGCCAGCAAACTGCTGGCATGAAACTGACAGTAACTGGAATGTAAATACAACTCTGCTTTTTGGATAATACTTTATTTATTTATTTATTTTATTTTATTTTATTTTATTTTATTTTATTTTATTTTATTTTATTTTATTTTATTTATCTATTATTTATTTATTTATCTGTTTTATCTATATATATTCATATATTTATCTATCTATTTATTTATTTATTTATTAAATTATTATTTATTCATTCATTTATTTGTACCGCAGGTCAGTAAAAATCACATTTTAATTCAACATGTTCAATATCATTATTTCAATTATTTTGTCTTTCATCGCGTGTCTAGCGTGAATGTATTTCTATCCACGTTGGTCAAGCCGGTGTGCAGATGGGCAATGCATGCTGGGAGTTGTATTGCTTGGAGCACGGTATCATGCCTGATGGCCAGATGCCTAGTGATAAGACCATTGGATCAGGAGATGATTCCTTCAATACCTTCTTCAGCGAGACGGGTGCGGGAAAGCATGTACCAAGGGCCATATTTGTGGATTTGGAGCCGACAGTCGTAGGTAACTACAAAGACTATACTTGTAGTATAAATTACGTTTGAATGAACACAGCTGTACTCGAACCAACCGCAATCGTATATCGTATTTCAAAGTACAATATGAGTCATATTGACCATATAAAAACAAACAAATAAAAACAGTCGACACTCAACATTTAAAATTCCCGCGCAAAAATTGTCTAGGGCAATGACGTCATGGTTATTTGTGCTCAACCGTCGGCAGCCTTCATTGGAATACAGGGACGTCATTGCACTAGACAATTTTGGTGCTCGGGAATTTTGAAAATCATGTGTTGAGACACCGGCGTTTTTATGGTCAATATGAATTTGTTTGAAATAAAACCATATGATTCGTGTTTGATAATTATTTTTCTCACATACATGTGTAAGGCATAATATCGTGATTGCCAGAGACTTCCTTTAAAAAATAATATATGTAAGAAAACAAAATAAAAAAATATATATACAGAAAACTCTAAATACAGAATATTACTCACCAATATGACCCAAACACATTCACCCAATTACAGAACATTTTGTTACCATTGTTGTGACGATAATTCATTCGATAAGTGAATATTGATCACAGAGCCATGATAACCATTCATCGAGTGAACGTTTTTATGTCCATGCATCAATTGCACTGACTGAAGCGATGTTTTATTTGTGCTTTGATAAAGACTTCACTCCTTGTTAACCTTGCAACCGATACAGACGTGCCCAGGTTTGGCTCATGATGTTTAGTTAGATTGGTCAACATGATGGCGATTATATTGTCATCATGTCTTGCACGTGAATCATATTCAATTATACTTACTATGATGCGATGTAACTCTGGTAAGACTTATTAATACACACCTTATGTATTTTGATGATGTATATTCATAATAAATTCTTAAACTTAATTTCTGTTTCATCTGGTTCATTTCGTGATAGTCATTCCCGTTCCCGTTCATTCCCTCATCCTTTGGGACTCCAAATCTGGTACCTCGCTCTGCTTTTCCCTTGGACTAATTCCCCCAATTTAGCTACATAACATCATCATAAATCACTGAGAAACTTCGTTATACGAATTGGCAATTATTATTTCTTGAATGGGGTCTGCCCCCAACACCGCACCATGCACAGCTATCCTTCAACCGAGCTGGTTAAACTAATTAAGTTTATTCTGTTGTTTTAATCAGATGAAGTCCGTACCGGTACCTATCGCCAGTTGTTCCACCCAGAACAACTGCTTACTGGCAAGGAAGATGCCGCCAACAACTATGCTCGTGGCCATTACACCGTCGGACGGGAGCAGATTGATATGGTCGTAGACAGGACTAGAAAATTGGTAAATTGTTAAATAAATTATTTTTGCAAAGTACGAGACATAACGGGTTTAACTACAAACCACTAATTGTATTTTGTTTTGTTTTTATAATTAGTTTTTTTTATAATTAGTAAAACCTTTTTGGTATGTGCATTCCGTGTTGCCGGTCCGCCTCCGCCTTGTACATGGGGGTGTGGGGGGGTATGCAGATATACCATACGGTTGTTTGATGATGTGATCATTTATTACTAACAAAACATTACATAATTTTCCATTCTAATTCTATAACCTGTATATTTGTGTGCAAACTGAGGGCGCTATTTACATATATTTTAAATACAATTCAAACGACGGTGGACGACATTATTCAATGTGGCAACAGCCAAAAGCGTAAACAAAACAGACAATATGACGGCAACACTGCCTGCACGTTGGACGCAATTATTTTTTCCCGAGCCAAGATGCGTTTTTAGCTCTATTGACCCCATTACAGAAAAAAAATGCACAAAATATATTTCCCAGTGCAATGTATACATTTTCACATGAAAATAAATAATTTTAGATTCAAAGAAAAAGAAGAAGAAATTTTTTAATCATTGCCGGGGTGGGAATCGATCTCAGGACCCTCTGCGTGAGAGGCGAGACTCTTAACCATTACACCACAAAGTCGCATTGATATACGTCGGTGAATTTTCAGTATATATCGTAACATATCGTGCGTTATTCATACAAAAAATTCAAAAAAACAGTACTTACAATGAGGTTCATTGTCGAACCTCAACGGATTTAGACTGATAAAATAGTGTTTGATAACATGCATACACTTTTGGAATTATTTGAGACATTTTTGTGTTTACGTGTAAAACCAATGACGACGTCAAAATTCAGTCGATCTTGGCGCCCCCCCGATAAAAGTTAAACGAATAACAAGTATAAATAGTAGTTTGAAGATTTTCTTGCTATATGTTACTCATTTTATGATGTTTTAATTTTATTATACAAGTGTCTACCCATTGTAAAGATGCAAACAAGAGTTACGATAAATAGCGCCATCGGTGTTCAACTTTGCTTAAAATGAATACAGTTATACATGCCATCAAACAACCATGACTAAACTCGTGCAGCACACATACCTAATGCTTTAATGGGCTTACATACATAGCATCCCCTTGTGCGACTGCACTCCTTTTCAAGTTGGTTAATAATATATAGAAGCGCATGTGTCACATTCTGTGTGCTGTACCATTATATAAAGAAGTAGGTACCATGGATGGAGTGTGTCTAACAAATTATAATAAAACAATGAGAGGAGGGAGCAAGAGAAAGTGATACTATAATTGAAGACGGAGATAAAAAGAATTTACCGCGTCTGACGTCATCTGTCAATCAAACTCGAGCACAGTTTGTTTACAAGTGTCGTGATGATGACTTGCTGAACGCGGCGGTATAACCGGGCGCCTTATTATTAATTTTGCACCTTCAAACATGCAAACCATCTCAAAAGTTAGGTCTTTATAGTAGGAAACTTTCTTTCGCGAAGGCACCATGTCAACAATGCCTAGAAAAGCTGCTTTTTGCCTTGTAAAAGTACGTAATTTTTCGCCATTTGCTGCTATTCCTTTTCTCCGATCAGCACCAGATAGATCGGTCTTCCTTTTACGCGCTATTAACCTGTGTTAACCAATCAAGGAGCGTAATTGACAGTGACATCAGACGCGATAAATTCTTTTTATCTCTGTCTTTAATTATAAGAATGTTTTTCACGTCAATGAAATTATAACCCGATATTTATATTAATTTTGTTGCTTTTACAGGCCGCTCAATGCGATGGTCTGCAGGGTTTCTTGGTCTTCCATAGCTTCGGTGGAGGCACTGGTTCCGGTTTTACGTCTCTCCTCTTAGAGCGTCTCTCAGTAGACTTTGGAAAGAAATCAAAACTTGAATTCTCCATCTATCCTGCTCCACAAATCTCTTCTGCCGTCGTTGAGCCGTACAACTCAATCCTGACCACACATACCACATTGGAGCATTCCGATTGTGCCTTTATGGTTGATAACGAGGCTATCTACGATATATGCCGGCGTAATCTCGATATTTCTCGTCCAACGTACCAAAATCTCAATCGATTGATTGGTCAGATTGTGTCATCAATAACGGCATCCCTTCGTTTTGATGGCGCCCTCAATGTTGATTTGACGGAATTTCAGACCAATCTCGTGCCGTACCCGCGTATTCACTTCCCACTTGCCACTTACGCCCCAATCATTTCATCGGAGAAAGCTTATCACGAGCAACTCACAGTCAGTGAGATCACGAATGCTTGCTTTGAGCCCAAGAATCAACTCGTCAAGTGTGATCCTCGGCATGGAAAATACATGGCATGTTGTTTACTGTTTCGCGGCGACGTAGTACCCAAAGATGTCAACGACGCAATAGCAGCCATAAAAACTAAGCGTACCATCCACTTCGTAGATTGGTGTCCAACAGGTTTTAAAGTAGGCATCAACTACCAGCCTCCTTCGGTGGTGCCCGGTGGTGATCTAGCGAAGGTTCAACGTGCAGTCTGCATGCTTAGCAACACGACAGCCGTCTCGGAAGCCTGGGCGCGTCTTGATCATAAGTTCGATTTGATGTATGCGAAGCGTGCTTTTGTTCATTGGTATGTGGGTGAAGGAATGGAAGAGGGGGAGTTTTCTGAGGCGCGTGAAGATTTGGCGTGTCTGGAGAAAGATTATGAAGAAGTGGGGTTAGACTCAGATAATGTCGAGAGCGATGAAGAACAAAGTGCATATTAACTCCAAACTATTATTGTTAGCGAAAGACCATTTCGGCGATCTACTGAATTCTTTACAAAACAAAATCAATATCTACGTCATCGCATTAATTAGCACTACGCGAATACCTCCATTGACGATAATACGCATCGATGATGACGCAGATTCTTTTTCTCATCATAGGATTTGGGGAATTACCGTAATAATCAATCAGACAAACATGTGAAATTGTATTAATATTTATTAAAAGCAAAAATAAGGATGTTATATTTATTATCTTTTACAACGTAAGATAAGAACAATGTAAAAATGCATTGACATAAAAAAAAAAAAACTTTTAAAAGGTTTAAGATGTGTATTAGCAAAATAATATAAATTGTAATTCATGATAACAGGGTTTTTACTCTACTTTGGGGCTCTTTGTTTCCTTTTATTTATTTCCCATTATACAAGCGAAATATGTATATAGATTATATACAGCACTAGTCGTTAAGGTGGTGTGAGAGCCTTTATGAGGCATTTGGAAAATGTTGTAAGCATGTTTTTAATGTTTTGAGTACAGGGCAAAGTACAATGATCGATGTGTATTTTTTTTGGAGGACATACGGTTTTCATAATACGCACATTTGAATTTTCTTTGTATTGTATTGTTTTTATCAGTACTTAATGTAGTATATTATGAACAAATATGACTCGAAAGCGATCAATAATAATGTAATTTTTGTGAATATTTTTGGTAAAAAGCAATGCACGCATGCTCAAAATATTTTTATTTCACTGAATATTTGTGTCAAACTTTGTCAAAATGTTCCTGATAACTTCCAAATAATTCATGCATATTTTATTAGATGATTTATTAGCATTTAGCAGACAATATAAAACATTAGCACTTAATTATTAGAAATACTTTGACCAAGTTTCAAGAGTAAACTTCTGCAAAATGAAGATATCCCGAACATTTATGCATATCTTTTAGCAAATCTTTTGGTAAATACTACTATCAATTAGCACTTTTAGCACAATTTCAATCATCTTTGTTTCGTTTTATTGCTTTTATGGACAACTGCGTGACCCGATGACTTTCCAAGCTTGGAGCTGATTGGCTACATTCATACAAAGGAAAGCGGGAAAAATCCCCCAGCTCGGCTCACCTTTTGAAACATTGAACATCAGCAGCAAACAAGTGTTTTTATTTTTTTTTTACAATAAGATACAGCGTTTCCAAGAAGATATAGAGTTTACCAATAGCATCGATATCACTACCATTACAGGTCTACTTTCGTTTAATTCAATCATTAATAATGAAATTATATTATACAACAAAACATGTATGAAATGTAGGTTCACCATGCTAGAACAAGATAATAATTTTTCTGGTCGTTCCAGAAAGCTTACAAATTAATATCGCATCTGCACATTTAAAGATACATAACACTTCTGGAAATATCTAAAGTTAATAATAATTATGATAAAGTTTAAATCAGTACCTTTTAAAAATGGGACTATTTTTTAAAATGTGAGCCAAGGATTGGTTATTTTAAAACTTACTGCTTTCTTTAATTACGTTGTCAACTTTTATTTGGTACATTCAGACTAAGTTACGTCAACTTATTCAGTTTTTACTTTACTTGACCAGCCATATAGTCTTTTACAACCTCGAAAACATAGTCTGCAGCTGCAGTATAAGATAATCATAAATGTAACGAAAGCTAATAGCAAGACTGCGATGACGTCTAATAGTAAATACTGGAATATGTTCAAATCTAAAGCAGCAGATCGTAAATGTTTGGCGCCACCGTTACGTATAACATATTCTATCCAATCAGCGGCTTGTTCTGTCGGTGTGCGGGGCGAATCACGGAACATGGCGGATATACGAGTGGCATTGTTCTTGTAACTGAAAGGAAGAATAAAAAAAGTATTTTACCTTATCGTACAAGATGATTATAACAAATGATAATTGCTTATAATATTGTTTATCAATGTAAATACTATTTTGAATCATCATAAAAGTTAACCTTGTGTTTTGAAGTGATTATTTTTTGATTTGTTGAACCAAATGAATTTTCAAATTGATCAAAATTCAGATTTTGCAATTCTAGGAACTTCTAGCATAGAAGTTCCAATGAAGCAGACAAAATATTAAACAAACATAGAGGCAATCTGAAATATTAAAAACATGCAAATAGAATAAAATAACACTTGCACCGGAAGTTATTTGCGATATTTATGAAGTAGAAATAGATTTGTGTACAACAAAAATATCCGATTCTTTCGTATCATTGTGTGTGTGTGTGTGTTTTGTTTGTGTTTTTTTAATTGGTGTTTTGAATGAAGACATTAACAGATATAGGCCAATTTCTCGCTATTAATCTCAGATATAGGCCATTTTAATTGCTTTTAACCTCACACATAGATGCCACGCTTTTGTAACATTAACATACTCTTACATTGGATCATCAATGACTGTACGTATAGCTTGAGCCAACTCGTCACTTGTCAACGTAGAGATGTCAACTTTCACCGCCATACCACGTGTCACCAATCTCTGTGCATTGTCGTATTGGTCAGCAAACAATGGCACAGCAACCATAGGTACTCGGTGATATACAGCTTCCCATACACCATTCAAACCACAGTGATATACAAAGGCTTTGATCTGAGGATGACCTGTGAAGAGAGATGAGGGGCAGTATGATGTATGTCATACAAATGATTTTTGTTCCAGTGTGGAAATGATAAAATCTTAGGTAATCTTAGTCGACAATCGAAAACATTTAGGTGTCACACGATAATTGCAACACTTCGTAAATGATTCTTGAAACGAGCGAGTTTGAATGATGTCTTACAAATCTGCTATACACGAGCATATTTCCAGAAGCAAGTACTTCCATAAAATAGTCTAAGAACACGCAAAAGTGCTAGAAAGAGAACCAAAAGAATTTTCCAGATGAGTTAAGTCATTCACATCAGGAAAAAAGCTACCGAACTTGAACAGAGACACTGGACTAGACTCTTATATCCAGGTGGGATACCTTCTGATACCGAAGACCACCAGGAGGACGAGGAAAACACGTTTGACGTCATCTAAAAGTGTGACGTCATCCAATGTGTCAAGCGATATAAATGATCAGAGCCATAACATCCGGCTGAGGACGCAGTTAGTATACTGAAGAAGCGCAATCAAATTTTAGTATTGCTAAAGTTAAAACAATCTTCTAATATAATACATAGGCTACTCTGGATACAGTCTATTTTCTTTGATTCGCTTTTTATGTTCTGTTTACTTTATCTAGTCCTTCCAATAAGCTGGATGTAGAGGTATCATTCATCAGCTTATAAACAAAGTCAACAATATCGCAACATTTAGTGGAATTGTTAGGCATACTAAGGGAATAGAAGGATACTACAGAATCATTTAAAACGTTAGATTATTATGGTACGGTATGGTAAATGTTGACATTTATATAGCGCCTTTCACATGTATCAAAGCGCTTTACATTTATTCCACCGTCGTTAGAATATGTCAGCTGCCATAAAATGCCCAAGGCATGCTCATACCTTTGGGCGGCGCTCAATGGACAATATCCCTAACAGCTCCCCATTACACCCCTGGGTAGAGAGAGGCAAGTGAGGTAAAGTGCCTTGCCCAAGTGCACAACACGATGGCACCACCGGGGCTCGAACTCGCAACCCTCCGATTGCGATGTAGAGCCCGTACCGCTGCGCCACCGTGCCCCCCGGGCTAAGAGCAGCCTAATAGCTGGCTCATTTCGGCCAGCTCATGTTAAGCTTACCAAGCAGATCATTTTGTGGTATCCAATCTACAACCTTAACATTAGGAGTCAAAGTGGCCGATGGCATGCCGTTCAACTTCCAGATAACCTTTTGAGGTAATTGAGCAAAAGCTCCAGCAAAGAGACCTGCCACATCTTCATCGATACCGGTTGCATAGGAGCCCATTGAAAACAACACTACGCCATCTTCACCAGCGCTTTCAAGAAATTCTACCCATTCCTGTTAAATAAGAAAAAGATTCAATGTGTCAATTAGCATGATTAGTGCTGTTAAAGTTCTCTAGCTTCGCTGGGTTACAAAAGAAGCTGGTATTTCTTATGTTATGAAGAAAGACTGGCTAAATTCATTTAATCAGAAAGACCCTTTATGATCACCATTGCATTAAAAAGATAATTATAAATATGTTTGCATATCACAACGCACGCGTCAACTGCAGGTAAATAATGATTTTAGTACAAGCGGGAAACTAACCAGAAATACGCCCTGTATCGAATCACGTGTTATGGTCACTAAAATGACCCAGGCCAAAATCACCTGCTTCCGAGCTCCTCAACACTAAATACATAAACACACTGTTTATTATAGAGAATAACGATACAAAATAAATCTTAATACCGTAAAACCCCGTCTACAAGGATATACCTAAGAAACGCCCTCAATAAAATTGGTTTGCTTGTTGTATTTGGAGTTTGAGCAAATATATACTGGCACTGGGTGGCTATGCATTCCATCTAAGTATGTTGTAACACCAATCAATTGTATTGACATAATAACGACTGTTTCGTATATCAGGATCGTATAGCTCAATTGATAGAGCGTCAGACTTTTGAACTGAAGACATGCTGAAGAGAGCATGGTCCGGGCACCGGTTCCGTTTTTTCATTCTCGTTTAATTTTAACTTTTTGACATGTTCTTTTTATCTTTCTTCAAATCTACCTTTCTACTTTTAATTTTAGGTGGGTTTTTTTTTTTTTAGTTTTTTTTATTGTTTTTTTTAGTAATTTTGTGGTTTTATAGAAACTAGTAAAAGCATTTATTCTAAATAATAGCGAAACCCACGGTTAGACAGATGTGTTGTAACTACTTGTCTGTCCTCGTCTTTGCAATAAATACCTATGTTGCTCCTTTGTGCCATCCCTATTCTTGAGGTAGGGTGCGTTTTTGGCTTAAGCACGATTTTGTTTCTACTTGAAATGAAATCAAAATAAATATTGTTCTGTTGCCACAATTGCAGTTTTTTAAATAAAAAAAAATAGATGAGGAATAATAATTATTCCATATTTGAATCTATTGTCCCATCAAGAATAGAGTGTCTTCAAAAACTTCAATCAATTCATCTGACAAAGGAAACTATTCTGGTCATTCAATTTTGTTTCGCTTGCACCTGTTATATCACAGGCGTTGGTAGAGAAGGCACACTTCTCTTGTCTTCACCGAAGTAGTGATGTAAACACTAACATGATTAATTACCATAGCTAGCAATGGACATACACTATTTTTTTTTCCACTTGAACCCATACTATAGAGGGTATTCATTACTACGTCATTGATGTGATTGCTCATGCATACAATTCCTCCACATAGGTTGTTTAGCTTAATCGGGAGAGTGACCTCTTGAAATGATGATCACAGTTATCTTTATTACAGTGAGGCCCACGTACAATGTTCAACACAAAGTGAACAATGCTATAACTTGGAGGACAAACAAACCAACACCGCCAAATTCGACTGACATATGTACAACGTGGGAAGCTATGGGGAAATTGAACACTTGTTGTCTGATCATGCATGTGTTTATGGTTCGGGTAGCGGTTACTTAGCAACTCTCGTTCCGCTTGGGTTTATTGCATACACTCTATACGCCGTAGAAGTGACGTCATAATCGGATTAACTACCATAGCAATAGATGAATACAATTTTTGAATAGACCGCCCTGCACTACAAGCAGGTTGCACTAATCACCTGTGTATGTCAGCAAACGTAGATTGAATACAATTCCGCTCTTTTCAAAGAGACTTATCTTACAGGTGCGAGTAATCAGCCTTTCTTTGATATCTATGGTTCAATGTATCGGTACTGCGTGAACGTTTTAGTGCAGGGCGGTATTGTCAAAATTGTATTCATCTATTGCTATGGTAGTTAATCCGATTAACTACGTCACTTCTACGGCGTATAGGCTATTCGCTGTCGATGTGACGTAATTAATCGGATTAACTACCATAGCAATTGATGAATACAATTTCGAATATATAGCCCTGCACTTCATCGTTCACGTGGCACCTATGCATTAAACCATAGTTGTCAAAGAAATGCTAATCACTCGCCATGTAAGATTAGTATTTATGAAAAGAGTGGTATTCAATCTATGTTTGGTGACATACGCGGGTGATTAGTGCAATCTGCTTGATGGTAGTTATTGCGATTATTACGTCACTTCGACAGCGAATTGTAGTATAGACGAATCCAACAAGCCAAGTGATGGTCAGAATTTATTCGGCCATTATACGCTGGTGAAGTTGCGTAATTAATCGGATTAATTACCATAGCAATAGGTGAAAACAATTTTGAACATATCGCGCTGCGCTACAAGCAGGTTACACTCATCACCTGTACTGTGTATGTCTGCAATCATAGATTGAATACAATACTGGTCTTTTCAAAGATCTTACAGGTGCAGCATGATATGGTTCAATGAAGAGGTACCGCCTGAACGTATCAGTGTATAACGCGGTATATTCAAAAATTGTTTTCACCTATTGCTATGGTAGTTAATCCGATTATTACGTAACTTCGCCAGCGTATTGGAATAAAACAGAAGGATGTGAGTTCATAAGGGCAATGTCGGGGATAGGTCACAATCGATGTGGAGAGATGAGAGGTCCGACCAACAGCCATAGCGATTCAACTAATTCCAGCGGACGGTCTGTGGCTAGCAGGTTGTGTATGACGTGCAGTCCCTAAATTCAGTAAATTTTCATCGTCAACCGTGTAATTGAATGGGATTATTTTGAAATTTTAAAACGCTTGAAATATCAAAAACAAATAGGCCTATGTTGATAAATAATATAAATACAAGCTAAAACCGTTGGGGTTCGATAATGAACCCCACAAAACTAACCAGTATATGGAAAATGCCATACGGCCGGGCGGTTTCACGAGTTGCCGGCTCGATCATGTCATCCGCCGCCTGGTGGCTAGTAAGGAATCGTCTTTGACCACATGCGCAGATCTGTCTCGTCAGGAAGATATTTAATATCCCGAATTTATAATAGGCCTATGCCTACCAGTTCCATCGTATAACCGATCTGCTAGAGAATATTTGTTACCATGTTTAATAAATTCGTATTTATCGTATAATAAAATGTAGCCAAATGTATATTATGTGTCACACGGTTTTCTGCTGAACCACTAGCAGGCTATGTTACCACATCTATGACAATGACAAAGGTGAATTTTGATGATTTTTACGATCGTCCGGATGAGCAAATCACTGAATGGGTCTTTGTTCCCTCCTCTCCTTATCCTGCCAATATTATATGAATCAAAGAAAAATAAAGAAAAAATAAAATTAAACAAGAAAAAAAGACAAAGAAAAGAAACAATAAAAGAAAAACAATAGAATAAATTAAACTAAATATGAAAAAAAAAATGATCACGAAAGGAGTCTTTAGAAAATGCAAGAAAATATAAATGAAAAGTTTGAACAATATTTTGTGTGACCGTGATGAGTCTCGAACTCACCATCTTCCGATCTAAAGAACCAAAGTCTTATGCCTTGCCAAGTGAGCTATGCTCGTGAGATGCGAAATAAAGATAAAATAATACATTGTATACCTGCTTGTGTCGGTAAATGATTTGCTCAAATTCCATAATGATATAATATTGTGGAGGGCGCTAGCGTGAAATATGCTATCATCACAGTCGATTCTATTCCTTATAGACGGGTTTCTACGGTATTACTACAAGAATTTAACTAAGCCTGGAGATCTTGATTGGCTGACTTTCTGATGAGATTCCGTTGATGGTCTCAGTTCTTGATCCAAGATCCGGCAATGTCCAAGATCTTGTCTACCCAAAGCAAACCCTTGGTCTATCATGTCTCAATCCAAAGTGATGACTATGTTTTCACTATCCTAGCTTGTATGCTAGTGCTTTCCAAATGGTCTTCTATGTTGACCGCTGCTTTGAAGTTGACAAAACAATCGAGCACTATTGGCTCTACTACCACCTTTGGCGTATTTTATTCTCTCCAACACACAAGAACCGAAAGCCGAAGTTTGAAGACTTCGATTAGGGTAACTTACGAGCGTATGTAACACTATTGGCTAACATAAATTTCACAGACTTCATCCCCCTTAGAACTTTGCACAGCTTCTGTAAATCGATTACTCTCCAGGCCTTATATATCTTATTTTTACCATTCTAGAATGATCTTAACTATTTATGGAATATTACATCATTAATCATCCCCAAAATAGCACAATACATGATTTCTGAAAATAGTGCATTACCTCAACACAAGCCAATCAGAATCATTCACCCGTGTCCTTCATGACTATTCTAGAAGTCTCCATTGAGCAAAATATTCTTCTTGCATTGAGTTTCCTGAATATTCCGTGTACAGACCAATAGATATCAAAACAAGTGAAAACTAATATCTGATGACAAAATACATAACCTTTAATAATTATTATGGAATATTTTGGGGCATATAGCACTGCTATCAGACCACTTACCGCCAGTTACAAAATAGAGTAGCCTTTCCAATTCGCTACTAATCTATGATAATTATCCTATTGTTAGTAACGACCAACAGAATAAAAATCCTATATTGTTGAGGGCACAATAAAATAAGCAGTGTCTCACTCTCCTTAATAGAATTTCTGAACGATTAGACCACATGGTGGTAATGAGATAATTGGAAGTAGCCGCTCGCGTTCTTTTCCTTTCTAGGTGAGCTAGCTACGGGAACTGTGCATGGCGTAGAGTGGTGTATCTGCTATTTGATATTCAGACGATAGATCTTTTAATACCGGGGTAATAAATGATGAAAACACCCTTAATGTTTGGTTTCTATAAAAACCAATTGTAAGGCTTGCACTTGAATATATGTGTTGAAAGAACATGATAATCTGCGTATTTTGTCTGCGTATTGAAAACCAAGCCTGCGTATTGAAATCAAAAACTGACCTAAATTCGGATTTTATGCAACATAACACAAAAATGAGTCCTTCAAGCAGATGAGGGGCTACAGCGCATGCATAGCGGAGAAGAAATGTACCAGGCGCACTCTATAAAGTTCAGTGACCAGGCTTTTATCAATAGCCTCCGTCGGAGGTCCCTCAGCCCATAGTCTCCCAACTATTAAACAGGTCAGAACAAAATGGCCATGAGTGGCTGTCGAATAATTAGTGGATTCGACCTACCATCATGGGGATTTATGACATGAAGATATCGGGGCGATGACACTGTGCAGTGTTAACTCACCACATCCAGAGGGCGTCCTGGTCCCACTGTCAAACCACCTACTGCTTTGGTATTTGGCAAAAACGGTCTTGGGAAATCCAGAACAAAATTAGTATTGATCAAATTAAGTTCTGCGTCCTCACAAAGCCCGTGTTCAATTTTCACGTCTCTATAAGGATCAGTCCGTACAATGTATACAACTATGAAAAGTAAAGAAATTCCAACGTTGCATATTCGTTGTGGGAATGACATCACGTGATCCAAACCGGAAGCCGCTTCTGGCATATATGTTGGATTTAAAGGCGTTCGGTTTGCAAATAGGGCCAGGTTAGGTACTATTAAGACAGCAGACAAAGCGACGTAAGGAATACCAATATATTTGTGGAGATATTGATATATTAAACACCCACCCATGTCCGCTATCGATAGATCAAAGTTAGAATCGCGTAATCTCCGGATTGTCTATAACTGAATTGACGCATTCTTCATGGTGCTTATCTACGAGATCGAATAGTCCATTCAGCAATTCAACATACCTGCCGCTTAATCCTGCTGCGGTCATGCTTGTCATAAGTTCAATATATTCATCCAGCGTGAACAAAGATGGGAAAAAGATGAAATGAATAGCTGCCTCTGTAGGGTTTTTAGATGACACGATTTCATTCTCATGACGATCTGCTACCAGCATAGTAATGTTATGTCCACGATATAATAATTCTTTAGCGATATTGAGCATTACATGATAATGACTACCGTGTCCTGAAAGCGGCAAGAGAAGTATATTGCTGCAGTACGCATTGGTGAGAAGGTTCACTGCCAAAAGTACAAGTATCGTTCTTGAGAACATGGTGAAATAATAGAAGTGTAACCATATGGTAAAATTCCAACGAAACGGTGATCATCCGGGGTGATCTGCTCTTGAAAATCTGTAGCTGTTGCCGTATTATATGGGTGTTTGTGACGGTTTCGTATTGAGGGTTTTACATTGTTGATACAATTATAACGATAACGATATTCACCACTATGTAGGATGTCATCGAAATCTAGACTATGTACGTACGTGTGTACTTTTAAATCACGACAAAGTTACTCTTTCAAAGGGTCAATGTTCAATGTACACCGGAATTCAAAGTGATGCTCTTTGAATAAGTTCATCAGGATTGTTAGATATCAATTATTGGTAAATTATGCTTTGCGAATCCACTTGATTACTCACGTTTTTAGACGTTTCATCTTCCTACGGAAGACTTCATCAGTTATGTGATGACCCAGCAACACTCCTACTCTCATCTCCAGAGGGTGCAGTTCTTTGTAATAGCTTGTCATATACATGATTGAGTGAGTATGTCCCTTCATCGCGGTTGATAACGTTGCCCCCCCGTTTTCTGATCCACATTGCTTCTCTAATCCATCTGGTTTGCTTACATGAGTCTTTGTCGATTACTTTGGCTCCATCCCAATCAATGACAGGGTTTTGTTGTGAAACATGGTCTGTGATGGCGGACTTGTTAATTTCATCGACCGATTCCTTTCGAACAGCGCGTGTGAATTTCCTCTCTGTTATCTTTTCCGATTCTTTTAAATGTTCTTTCAGTCTTACCCCGAAAGGTCTGCCGGTTTCCCCAATGTACGACTTCTTGCAACTTTTGCATGGTATTTCGTAAACACAATCGCAAGTTTTGGTGGCTTCTATTTTGTCTTTGGGGTGTACAAGGTTTTGTTTCAGCGTATTGTGTGGTCTCATCGCTGTCTGGATGTTATGCTTTTTAAACACACGTTGCAAGTCTTTCAGATACACCTTGGACATAGTGTATCACTACCATGCCCTTACTTCTTTCTGTGTTCTTGTCCTTTACTTTCTTCTTCGCTTTGGTTTTATCTCTGATCTGATGTTTTACTTTTTCAATCGTCGAGTAAGGATATCCACATTGATTTAGCGCATGTTTGATGTGTTCCTCCTCCTGTTGTTTATCCTCCTCTTCCGTTACAATCGCGTCTTTCCGATCAAGCAATGTTCTGACTACACCCAATTGTTGGTGTAAGGGATGTTGCGAAGCAAAGTTTAAATACTGGTCGGTGTGCGTTTTCTTTCTGTACACTGTTGTCTTTACCGAACCGTCTTCTTTCCGATTGATCAGCGTATCGAGGAAAGGTATTTTCCTTCTGCTTCTTCCTCGTGCGTGAACTTAATGTTGTTGGTTGGATCCGCTTTGTTGAGGTGATCTGTCAGTTCTTGCGTAGTGCCCTTTGGTATAATCTCGAGGATATCGTCGACATATCTTTTCCATAATTTCGGACGACAAGCGATGGGTGCATTGGCTATGGCTTTTTGTTCCAGTCATTCCATGAAAATGTTCGTGATAATCGCGCTCACCGGGCTTCCCATGGCCACTCCAAATTTCTGCATGTAAATTTCTCCCCTGAAGGAAAAATATGTCGTCGTCAAGACAAATTCAAGTAATTCAATAATGTCCTCGGTGTTAAGGTAATACACTATTTTAAAGTGTTGCGATTTGGTAGTTCACAACATCTTGTGAATGGTAGTGAGCTCCGGCAAAAATTACATTGCTCATTTCCTTGCTAGCGTGTAGAAGAATTAAAATATCACAGAAATGCTTTTATAGGTCATGTGGTTCTTGAGTTATGTTGTAAAGAGGGCTGAAACAACAACACTTTTGTAAAATGTACATAACTCATTAACAACAATAAATTAAGCAAGTTTTCAAAGTATATGATTTGTAGAATGAACTTTTGCAAAACATCAATGTGTTATTTTTCAATAATATATTGATTTAGACAATAAAATCGGATTTTTTGGCTGCTTCGACCAACAATACCGCATCTACCCTTAAGTAATGTTCTTTGTTTCAGCGTGGTGTCCTTGTCCAGATAATCTCTCACTATCTCCAGCGTTTTATTGATAGGTGTATTCGTGAACAGTGACACGACATCATGTGAATTAAAAATGTCCTCGTCGTCAATTCTGACGGTAGCTTGTTCTTCCGCTAATTCCCGCGAGTTGGTGACATGATGGGCTGTCTTTCCTACCATGGGGGACAGAATCTCCGCTAACGCTTTAGATGTCTGATACGCGATGGATCCAGTGTAATCCACAATTGGTCTGACCGGGTATCCCTCTTTGTGAATCTTTGTGGTGTAGTATATGCGTGGTGTATTTTCAGCAGTGGGGTAGAGCAACTTATATTGGTTATTGTCAATCTTGTTTTCTTTCTTCAGTCTCTGTAAGGTACCCAACAACTTCCGCTTGTACTTTGAAGTGGGGTCTCCTTTAAGTTTCTCGTAAGTTTTTTCGTCACTAAGCAAGTTGTTTACCTTTTCTTCATAACCGTCGGTAGATGTAACAACCGTGCTTCTACCCTTGTCTGCACCCATTATTATGATTGACTTGTCCTTTTTCAACTGTTTGAGTGCTACTCTTTCCTCTTTGCTAATGTTCGATTTCGGGATTTTCGCTGATTTTAAAACTCCTGCGACTTCCGCAAGTAGGTTTTGTGCTTCTCCGGGTGGTAATTTCCAACTCACTTTCTCGGCCGCGACAATGAAATCCTCGTTGGGAATCCTGTCCACCGACACCGCGAAATTTAAACCTTTTGTCAGCAGGGAATTCTGCGAGTCCGTAAGCTTCCTTTCTGTGTTGTTTACAACCCATTTTTTCAGCTGTGTTCCCGACAAGTCAATATCCGGTACGGCATTTCTTTTCTTCGCTAGATCTTCATTTTTGTCTTTGAGGCTGTTTAACTTCTTAATTTGTCTTTCCTTTGACTTTTCATGTTCCGTTTTGCGTATGTTTTCCAAATGAAATTCAAGATGGCGGCGCACATCGGCTTGCTCGTGGCCATCGTTTTTACTTTCAAGTGTTTCTAGAACTTGTCCGTGTAATTTTTGACTTGTTTTGTTTAGATCAGCTATTCTGTTGCTAACGACGCGAATGCGCTATGCGTTCTCTTACCAGTTCGTTTTGTGCTTTCTGTATTATATTCCGTGCCTTGATGGTGTTGATCGGGCAACGTAATTTCAAACTCTTGGGAGTGATCCCGCTATCTTTACAGCGATGTGTGAAGGTTAAATGGTTGCGATGGCGTGCAATTTTCTTCTCAAAACTCTCCAAATCAGGTACATTTTTCACTGTCTCTTGACCATAACGACTTCTTAACTCTTTGAATAAGTTCATCAGGATTGTTAGATATCAATTATTGGTAAATTATGCTTTACAAATCCACTTGATTACTCACGTTTTTAGACGTTTCATCTTCCTACGGAAGACTTTATCAGTAATGTGATGAACCAGCAACACACAGAAAGAAGTAAGGGCATGGTAGTGATACCCTATGTCCAAGCTGTATCTGAAAGACTGCAACGTGTGTTTAAAAAGCATAACATCCAGACAGCGATGAGACCACACAATACGCTGAAACAAAACCTTGTACACCCCAAAGACAAAATAGAAGCCACCAAAACTTGCGATTGTGTTTACGAAATACCATGCAAAAGTTGCAAGAAGTCGTACATTGGGGAAACCGGCAGACCTTTCGGGGTAAGACTGAAAGAACATTTAAAAGAATCGGAAAAGATAACAGAGAGGAAATTCACACGCGCTGTTCGAACGGAGTCGGTCGATGAAATTAACAAGTCCGCCATCACAGACCATGTTTCACAACAAAACCATGTCATTAATTGGGATGGAGCCAAAGTAATCGACAAAGACTCATGTAAGCAAACCAGATGGATTAGAGAAGCAATGTGGATCAGAAAACGGGGGGGGGGGGCAACGTTATCAACCGCGATGAAGGGACATACTCACTCAATCATGTATATGACCAGCTATTACAAAGAACTACACCCTCTGGAGATGAGAGTAGGAGTGTTGCTGGTTCATCACATTACTGATGAAGTCTTCCGTAGGAAGATGAAACGTCTAAAAACGTGAGTAATCAAGTGGATTTGTAAAGCATAATTTACCAATAATCAAAGTGATGCTGTTTATTATATGGCTAATACTATGTCAGTATTTGTGGTTATTGTCACCTAAGGTAAACAGGAGAATTCAACTGATAAAAACTCGGTGAGATGGATATTCTGAAAGGTTTAAACACACGCAGAAAATCGGTTCCTTTGCCCTTTCCCGCTCTTTCCCGACTGACACAAAACAAATCTAGAAACCCCTCTTTTTTTTTAGGGTACAGCTTCTTAAGTTGAAAAAAAAAATATCCGTGAGATGATTCGTGGTGAGATAATTTGACAGTTGTGGAGAAAGATTATGAAGAAGTGGGGTTAGACTCAGACAATGTCGAGAACGAAGAGCAAAGTGCATTAACTCCAAACAATTATTGTTAGCAAAAGGCCACGCCGGCAATCTCCTGAATCCTTTGCACAAAACTCAAGATCTACTTATCTACTACCGGTACTACGTCATCGCATTAAGGGAGCACACCACTAAATCAATGCGCAATTTGTGCAACCCTACTGAGTTCCGGTAAAATACAGAAAGTTTTTGAGGTATTGTGGGCTGATCTATGGACTAATAATCAGACAGAGAAGCGAATTGTAGCTTAAATGAATGTGTAAAGCCTGCGCATGAATTTGAATCACCAAAAAAGTCGCATATTTATAATTATAGAGAAAATAGGTCCGCGTATTAAAAAATGAGCAGAAACAGGTTTGCAGTCTTGAGAGCATGGCAAAACAGCGAGGGCGCTGTTTAGTGGCTCCTACCGGGAAAACGAGGTGGAAGACTACCCATACATTGAAACATATGTTAAAATTTCATCGATTTGTAATCGACTGGTTATCATTTAATTTCTCAAGGAGAGGCCTCAAAACGAGCAATGAAAACTGGTGTTTCTACACGTATTTCAATAGTGGTGTGCGCCCTTAATTAACCCTACACTACGCGAATACAAGTCGAATATCCCATAATTAAAATAAATAATTATCAAATGGCTTGAAAGTGGCTCATGGAAAGACACGGCTCTTTTCAGAGCCAAGACCAAAACTTGACAGATGGTATCAACGTTATTATACACTAGCGTTGAAATATATCATAAACCTAAACACAATACACATCAAATCGTCGGCCGTATCACATACTGACGTATTTGCAAATTATGCATTTCGAGAAAATCGAACTTTTACCATTATTTTTACCATTTACCAATGTTTGGTAAATTACAGTTAAAATCCATTAAAAACATGGTATTTTATTTGAGATATTTATTCGCAATGTAGGCCTATAGTTTATTGGTAGTTACACTGATCACATTATAATCAAAAAGACTGATTACTCAATCCCAGGGATTCCTTGGCTCAAACCAATCTTTATTTTCTGAATGTGTTGATTATATTGTTACTACTACAGTATAAACTGTCCAGTTGCAATACCAAAAATGTGTAAAACCAAAGCCACAATCTACCCCCAATTACTGGTATTTACCCCCCCACCACCACCACCACCACCACCACCATCACCACCAGTGTCACTCACTCCCAACATCAATTAGTGATGGTAGTAGCCTTCTGCACTGTTTATACCCAGCTTGGTTCCTGCCTGGTCAGATAATTGCTCATTATTATCGTTGAATGAGTGATCACACTTGTTGACAGCTTATCAGCAGCCTGGATCAGCGGTGCAATTATATCCCTTTTTTTCATAGACCAATTGTTCAAAATGTTTAATGTCAAATGGTTCCTAAAAACCTTTTGTGTGAATGGATTTTCATCGTTGAAAAAACAAAATGTATGTTTAATATATTATTTATTTCATTAACAGCAATTTCCTAAGTTTCCAACCATAAATAATCATACAGTTTCACCTGTTTACAAAATAAGTGTTTATTTCAGATTTCCAATTAATTATGTTATCAGTAAACCTTATAGGAGGTCAAATCCAAATCTTGCTAATATTTACATTGTTATAGTCAAAAACGATACTTTGTCCTGGAAGTCCCTGGCAACCCAGTCTGCATGTATCTCATTCGTAAACATACACGACAGAAACCGGCTGTGAAGGAGCCTACATGCACGTAAACAACTTTCTAGTATAATAAAATCCGTTTTTGAGTATAATAAAGAAAGTCATGCATTGGCAACATGAAGGAAATACCTATTGCCCACTTGGTAAAATGCATACTTGTAGCCCAATCTTGTACATCATAGCACCCAGTTTAGGTTTGTGGTTTCGAAATGTTGCAATTAAACATTAGTTCTTTCAAATATGAAACGCTATAACACAAATCTAGAACAAACACTCATTATATTTAGAAAGATATAGCAAATTGTCCATGATAGAGATTGGACCCAAGACAAAGTACACCCAAATTAGGTGACAATTCAGAATTAAGCCATGGCTGGAAAAATTCAATATTAAATAAAGCACGTCACTATGTGAAAAGGACTAATGTCAAATTCGCCGTTCAAATGACAAATACGTCGCGCAAATACGTCAGTATGTAAAACAGTTGCGCAAATTAATACGTTAGTATGTGAAAAGGAAAAAACAGCAATTTTACCGTGCAATGACAGAGTCGCGCAAATACGTAGCGCAAATACGTCAGTATGTGAAACGGTAAATTCTTCAAATTGCAGATACGATATACTGGGCTTGCGCAGTATAGGTTATCGGCAAATACGTCGTTATGTGATGCAGACAATTCAAGGTTTTGTAAATACGACGTAATTAAATTAATTAATATCTTACAAATTAAGCCACTTTGAGGCTTGGTTTTTGGTGAATACCGGTATATAGAGTAGAACATAACAAACTAATATACCAAGTTTCTCAAAAATGTTAAAAATGTCGAATACGTCAGTATGTGATACAGCCGACGAAATATCCCATTATTTAAATGTATAATTAACAAATGACCTGAAAGTGGCTCTTTTAAACCTCGATCTCTGAGAAACATTTCGAAATAACAAATACCCAATGTAAAAGTTCGTAAATGACAATATAACTCTTCAGGGCGGATTGGTACATCCGTACAAAGCCATTGGTAATTAAATGAAAAACTGCAAACAAGTAACTACCCTTCAGATTATTTCAACAAATTATTTTCACAAGAATATCAGGAAAACTCAGGGATACTTGTGTGAATTTTATATACTTTTAATATAATTTATCCCAGATACAGTTTAATAGTGCGGCCGATGAGTGAAACCGGTTCCCGTTGGAGGTAACCTTACCTTCTCATTTACCCTGTGTCTTTTAGACAATATAAAGCATAAAATAAGAATTAAAACTTAATTGATAATGTCATCTGAATGTATTCCTATCATGGATAAAAAGCATCTACGATTATCCATTTCCAGTTATTATATCTGAGATATCATGTCGCCTTGAAATCAGCTCCCGTTCACTCCCCTTTACTCTGGTTGAAAGAGCCCGTGCCCTAACCTACACTTTTCAAAATTGTAGAATATTCTAACAAATTAAACACAGAGACACTTACAGAATAATTATTATGAATTTTTTTATTACATTTGCATACAATGATATAGAACAATAATGATATGAAATAGACATGTGTCATGAACTGCGGACTCTAGTGGAGCTATATAATTTTGTGAATGTTAGTGAAATATGTTTTGTTCTAATTGAAGGTTGGTTCCGAAATTATATTTTTGATAAAGGTATGTATACAAGTTGGTTCCGAAATTATATTTTTTTAAGGTGTGTATACAAGTTGGTTCCGAAATTATATTTTTGATAAAGGTTTGTATACAAGTTGGTTCCGAAATTATATTTTTTTAAGGTGTGTATACAAGTTGGTTCCGAAATTATATTAAAGGTTTGTATACAAGGTAAGGTGTGTATACAAGTTGGTTCCGAAATTATATTTTTGATAAAGGTTTGTATACAAGTTGGTTCCGAAATTATATTTTTGATAAAGGTATGTATACAGGATGGTTCCGAAATTATATTTTTGATAAAGGTTTATTTACAAGTTGGTTCCGCAATTATATTTTTGGTAAAGGTATGTATACAGGCTGGTTCCGAAATTATATTTTTGGTAAAGGTATGTATACAGGATGGTTCCGAAATTATATTTTTGATAAAGGTTTGTATACAGGTTGGTTCCGAAATTATATTTTTGATAAAGGTATGTGTACAGGATGGTTCCGAAATTATATTTTTGATAAAGGTTTGTATACAGGATGGCTCCGAAATTATATTTTTGATAAAGGTTTGTATACAGGTTGGTTCCGAAATTATATTTTTGGTAAAGGTATGTATACAGGCTGGTTCCGAAATTATATTTTTGGTAAAGGTATGTATACAAGATGGTTCCGAAATTATATTTTTGATAAAGGTTTGTATACAGGTTGGTTCCGAAATTATATTTTTGATAAAGGTTTGTATACAGGATGGTTCCGAAATTATATTTTTGATAAAGGTTTGTATACAGGTTGGTTCCGAAATTATATTTTTGATAAAGGTTTGTATACAGGTTGGTTCCGAAATTATATTTTTGATAAAGGTTTGTATACAGGATGGTTCCGAAATTATATTTTTGATAAAGGTTTGTATACAGGTTGGTTCCGAAATTATATTTTTGATAAAGGTTTGTATACAGGTTGGTTCCGAAATTATATTTTTGATAAAGGTTTGTATACAGGTTGGTTCCGAAATTATATTTTTGATAAAGGTTTGTATACAGGATGGCTCCGAAATTATATTTTTGATAAAGGTTTATATACAGGTTGGTTCCGAAATTATATTTTTGATAAAGGTATGTATACAGGATGGTTCCGAAATTATATTTTTGGTAAAGGTATGTATACAGGATGGTTCCGAAATTATATTTTTGATAAAGGTTTGTATACAGGATGGTTCCAAAAATATATTTTTGATAAAGGTATGTATACAGGATGGTTCCAAAATTATATTTTTGGTAAAGGTATGTATACAGGATGGTTCCGAAATTATATTTTTTGGTAAAGGTATGTATACAGGATGGTTCCGAAATTATATTTTTGATAAAGGTTTGTATACAGGATGGTTCCGAAAATATATTTTTGATAAAGGTATGTATACAGGATGGTTCCGAAATTATATTTTTGGTAAAGGTATGTATACAGGATGGTTCCGAAATTATATTTTTGGTAAAGGTATGTATACAGGATGGTTCCGAAATTATATTTTTGATAAAGGTTTGTATACAGGTTGGTTCCGAAATTATATTTTTGATAAAGGTTTGTATACAGGATGGTTCCGAAATTAAATTTTTGATAAAGGTATGTATACAGGATGTTCTGAAATTATGTTTTTGATAAAGAATAAAACTTAATCAGCTCCACCATTTTCTAGTTCCCAGTATATGACATGACACAAGAGCAATTATGAAAGAATACACCAATCCGACTTCGCCATTACTGCGGTGTACATAGAATTGTACCCGGGAATTGTACACAATAGTGATATTCAATACACGATCATGAGTATTGAATTACGAATTAAATCCCCCGCTCTGATACATCTGTGTTACCGACAATAGAGGGCCAAATACAGTAAACGCTTCTCCAGGCGGCATAGGAAGCGCAACACGTGACGTACGAGGCTGGCGAAGATACAGGGCTGACAGTGTGGTACATTGTCGTACCCCGACGGTTTTAGAGTAAGATAATTTTGCTTTGACACCACATAACAAATTTAGAATTGTTTGTGAAGATTTCATGATTATGTGTTAATCCAATGGCGACCTCAAAATTGGCGATATCGCTTCCATCACCGCCTGCGCTTCTCGGATTGGTGTATACTATTGGCGGTAAGTATAACTGACATAGATTTAATGATTTTATTGACTATAATTCGAGACCGAATTAAAAAGACTAGTTTGCGTATGACGTCCTGCTAAACAGACAAGAGATGGTGTACTGTATTAAGGTCAGCATCCGATCATGCCGCGCCTTAATACTATGACGTCAGACGCAAACTATATTTATTAATTTGCTCTTGGATTATAATGAACCTAATCGACTAGTTGTCTTTTAGCCTAGGTAAGGGGCCATCTGATATTACCTGATAACAGATTATACATGAACATTCGGAATCATGGAGTAGTCATCACTTGGACTTACGTTATCAGAAAATAAAGAAAGTATCTTTGTAACCCACCGACATCTAAATCGTCAGCATGTTCCAAGAAGAACGGGAATTGGATGCGTTTCGTTTGTCTCCGAGATGCATGAGTTCGATTGAACCTACCTTTCCGCAACTGGTGGAAGATCTCCCAGATAAGTGGATACAACAGTACTTAGTGTCCACTATCATGTCACTCTAGTCATATCGTGAAGCTCAAATGTCCTGTGGAAAGCTCAAGAAGCAGATATGGATCTTGTGCTATGAGCAGGAGTAAGTTGGCCTTAATCTCAGGTCTCAGATGTTATACAATTACTTCCCGTAAAAAAGCGGCAGATTCATCCATTGCCGCGTCTCAGATGTTATATAAACACTTCCCGTAAAAAAGCGGCAGATTCATCCATTGTCCCGTCTCAGATGTTATACAATCACTTCCCGTAAAAAAGCGGCAGATTAATCCATTGCCGCGTCTCAGATGTTATACAATCACTTCCCGTAAAAAAAGCGGCAGATTCATCCATTGCCGCGTCTCAGATGTTATAACATCACTTCCCGTAAAAAGCGGCAGATTCATCCATTGTCGCGTCTCAGAAAAAGCGGCAAATTCATCCATTGCTGCGTCCCAGATGTTATACAATCACTTCCCGTAAAAAGGCGGCAGATTCATCCATTGCCGCGTCTCAGATGTTATTCAATCACTTCCCGTAAAAAAGCGGCACATTCATCTATTGCCGCGTCTCATATGTTATACAATCACTTCCCGTAGAAAAAGCGGCAGATTCATCCATTGCCGCGTCTCAGATGTTATACAATCACTTCCCGTAAAAGCGGCAGATTCATCCATTGCCGCGTCTCAGATGTTTACAATCACTTCCCGTAAAAAATCGACAGATTCATCCATTGCCGCGTCCCAGATGTTATACAATCACTTCCCGTAAAAAAGCGGCAGATTCATCCATTGCCGCGTCACAGATGTTAAATAATCACTTCCCGTAAAAAAGCGGCAGATTCATCCATTGCCGCGTCTCAGATTTTATACAATCACTTCCCGTAAAAAAGCGGCAGATTCATCCATTGCCGCGTCTCAGATGTTATACAATCACTTCCCGTAAAAAAGCGGCAGATTCATCCACTGCCGCGTCTCAGATGTTATACAATCACTTCCCGTAAAAAGCGGCAGATTCATTCATTGCCGCATCTCAGATGTTATACAATCACTTCCCGTAAAAAAGCGGCAGATTCATCCATTGCCACGTCTCAGAAAAAGCGGCAAATTCATCCATTGCCGCGTCTCAGATGTTATACAATCACTTCCCGTAAAAAAGCGGCAGATTCATCCATTGCCGCGTCTCAGATGTTATACAATCACTTCCCGTAAAAAAACGGCAGATTCATTCATTGCCGCATCTCAGATGTTATACAATCACTTCCCGTAAAAAAGCGGCAGATTCATTCATTGCCGCATCTTAGATGTTATACAATCACTTCCCGTAAAAAAGGGGCAGATTCATCCATTGCCGCGTCTCAGAAAAAGCGGCAAATTCATCCATTGCCGCGTCTCAGATGTTATACAATCACTTCCCGTAAAAAGCGGCAGATTCATCCATTGCCGCGTCTCAGATGTTATACAATCACTTCCCGTAAAAAAAGCGGCAGATTCATTCATTGCCGCATCTCAGATGTTATACAATCACTTCCCGTAAAAAGCGGCAGATTCATCCATTGCCGCGTCTCAGAAAAAGTGGCAGATTCATCCATTGCCCCATCTCAGATGTTATACAATCACTTCCCGTAAAAAAGCGGCAGATTCATCCAATGCCGCGTCTCAGATGTTATACAATCACTTCCCGTAAAAAAAAGCGGCAGATTCATCCATTGCCGCGTCTCAGATGTTATACAATCACTTCCCGTAAAAAAGCGGCAGATTCATCCATTGCCGCGTCTCAGATGTTATACAATCACTTCCCGTAAAAAGCGGCAGATTCATTCATTGCCGCATCTCAGATGTTACTACAATCACTTCCCGTAAAAAAGCGGCAGATTCATCCAATGCCGCGTCTCAGATGTTATACAATCACTTCCCGTAAAAAAAGCGGCAGATTCATCCATTGCCGCGTCTCCGATGTTATACAATAACTTCCCGTTCATCCATTGCCGCGTCTCAGATGTTATACAATCACTTCCCGTAAAAAATCGGCAGATTCATCCATTGCCGCGTCTCAGATGTTATACAATCACTTCCCGTAAAAAAGCGGCAGATTCATCCATTGCCGCGTCTCAGATGTTATACAATCACTTCCCGTAAAAAAGCGGCAGATTCATTCATTGCCGCGTCTCAGATGTTATACAATCGCTTCCCGTAAAAAAGCGGCAGATGTAAAAGGTGACTCCATTAGGTGACAAAATAAGAACGGTGATACTTCATACTTAACTTCAACAAAAAGAGGAAAGCAATAAAGACAGACAGACATAACGGACAACTCGAACGGACCGACATAAACACACCCCTACAGTTAGATAGACAGCATAAAAGACAAACAGACTAACAAACATATTGATGGACGGACACACCTCAACATGGACGGACAGACACGCACAAAAACATAAAGACAGCTTAACATATAGGGACAAATTTACAGACTGACTAACAAATAGATGGACAGACAGATACATATTAACATCGACGGTCAAACACACACCCCTACATACCAACAGACACACTGGCATAGAGAATAAAGGGACACAATAACAGATATATAGACAGACGGGACAACAGACAAGACAGACAGACGGGACAACAGACAAGACAGACGGACGGACATGCAGACAAACGAATCGATGGACACACAAAAAGACATACAAAAAGTATTAATGAAAAAAATAGTAAAAAGAAGGAAAAGAAAAGAGAACGAAAGAAAGAACGAAAGAAAGAAAGAAAGAAAGCTAAAGAAAGAAAGAAAGAAAGAAAGAAAGAAAGCTAAAGAAAGAAAGAAAGAAAGAAAGAAAGAAAGAAAGAAAGAAAGAAAGAAAGAAAGAAAGAAAGAAGAAAACAAAGAAGAAAAGAATGACACAATAGAGAGAAGAACGAAAAAGAAAAGAAAACACCCGGCATTAGGTATTCTGTGCCCCCGTTAAATTGCGTGGGGCATGCCGGGATGAAAGAATGAAAAAAGAAAGAAAATATTCCCGGCTTAGGATTTCGTGCCCTGTTAAATTGTATGGGGCATTCCGGGATTGAAGAAAGAAAAGAAAAGGAAAGACCCGGCTTAGGTATTTTGTGCCCCTATTATTGCATGGGGCATGCCGGGATTTAAGATTGAAAAAGAGAAAAGAAAAGACACCCGGCTTGGGTATTATGTGCCCCAGTTAAATTGCGTGGGGCATGCCGGGATAGAAGAATGAAAAAAAGACCCCTGTCTTAGAATCCCGTGCCCCCGTTAAATCCCATGGGGGCATGCCGAGAATAGAGTACCGAAGTGATGACGTCACAGAAAACTGTTTTTGCATTTCAGCGTTTTGAATACCATGTATCGGTGGAGCATGATGAAAAACATCCACAGTCAAATTTGGTGGGAATCGGATCATGAGGGCCGAGATATGGCTGCATGAATACCTAATTAGAACCCCGTTGAAATCAGTGTAAATTGGCCTGGTTCAAACAGTTGAAGATTCCCACCAAATTTGACTGTGGATGTTTTTCACCATGTTCTACTGAAATATGGTCATGAAAATGCTGAAATGCAAAAAAGAATTTTATGACGTCACACTTCGGTACTAAATTCGAGGAAGTGTTCAAGGTTGACCGACAATTCGCCCCAGAACTGATAGAAACCAAAATTGCCTTTGTGGGCCAACACGTAGCTTTGAAGGAAATTAGGCCCTGTACAGCCGCCATTTTCTCCCCAACTTTCGGAACTAGGGTTATCAGAGGAATTCGCACACTCTATTATTGCCCTCCAATCCATTGTTCAACGTATCCACTTGAAGTGTTCCTAGTTCCCCGCCCTCTGGAGCGGAACACCGGAAGTTGGTTATCCTTGCCGACGTAATCAGGTCCGTAAATGGTTCGAACATCCGACTGAATATCGTCTGCACGCCCCGACGAGAAAACGCATACTACGACGGAAAACGGAGGATAATATCTTAGCAGACTGTCAGATTAGGGCATTGGATATGCATCAGATATAAGTGCTTGGAACAACCGTTTGTAGGTCTACTCGATAGGCCTACACCAGGCAGAGGATGTCGAGTAGGCCTACGGAGATAAAGAGATCGAAGGGAATGAGTCTCAATTGTCTGATAAATTAATGTAGTATACACCGCCGCTGGAATTTCTGACTTGATTCGGACACGTGTGTCAAAAACCTATGTTTGAACAACTGAATGATGGGCAACGCTATTATAAATACCGTAGAGATTCGCCTAATGGCGCGAATGGGCTCCTGTGCCTAAGGTAAATACAGAGAGTTCCCTCTTCTGAAAATCCCAACAAGAATTAAAGGTGCTTGCTCTTATTTGATAGTGAGATTTTTACGGGAGAGCACTTTAAATTTCTGCTTGAAAAATACAGGTATGTTAAGGGAGCCATGTGCGCCATTAGGCGAATCTATACGGTATTTCATCGCTTTCCGAACTCTTAAAGTTAAAGCCGATCGAGGGTCCGTTGATAAGCCGATCAGGTGGCAATGTATGGACTCTGAAAGCCTAATAGTAATAACATTGAGTTTGGAAATATATGTAGACCTACGTGTATAGCGGATATTAAAGAGAAAATCAGAAATGCATAATTCTTGAAACAAATTCATAAAATCGTTCGAAGTTCACTCAAGTGTAAAAGTAAAGAAATAATTAAGAAATAATTAAATAAATAAGTATGCTAAAGTTTTTGATTATGTAGTCAAATCCAATGAAATTCTACTCACTTAGACAGTTTCGTCTTCCTGGTCGGAAGACTTCTTCAGTAATGCGATGATCCACTGGTTTTCCAATGTATGCTGTATTTTTATCATTTATAAAATAAAATAAACTGTACAAATAAATAGACAGACAAACCAGTAAGTAATAAATGAAAATTGATCAAATTAAAATAAGTATATTAATCAAAAAATGGATGAATAAGTAATTATGTGTAATAAATAACTAAATAAAATAAATAACTAATTAAACAAAAATATAAATGAATAAATGAATAACTTAAACCAAATAAAAATAAACAGACAATCCAGTTAAATAATGAATGAAAACAATTGATGAAATCAAAATAAGTAGGCCTATATTAATAAAAATGGATGAATAAGTAATTAGGTGTCATAAATATAACTAAATAAGATAACTTTATAATAAATACATAAATAAACGAGCATATAAATAAATAAATAAATAAATTATTAATTAATTAATAAGTAAAATTAGGAATACATTAAATAAATAAATAATAAATAAATATTTGTGATACTTTAAGAAACGCAGTTGTGTTAATTCCTCTTGCGCGCGCATCAAAACTCAAAACATATTCTTTGTCATTTTCCACATTGCAACTGAAGAGTGTGGATGGGTCAAACCATCTAAAATGGATGAATAAGTAATTAGGTGTCATAAATATAACTAAATAAGATAACTTTATAATAATACATAAATAAACGAGCATATAAATAAATAAATAAATAAATTATTAATTAATTAATAAGTAAAATTAGGAATACATTAAATAAATAAATAATAAATAAATATTTGTGATACTTTAAGAAACGCAGTTGCGTTAATTCCTCTTGTGCGCGCATCAAAACTCAAAACATATTCTTTGTCATTTTCCACATTGCAACTGAAGAGTGTGGATGGGTCAAACCATCTAAAATGGATGAATAAGTAATTAGGTGTCATAAATATAACTAAATAAGATAACTTTATAATAATACATAAATAAACGAGCATATAAATAAATAAATAAATAAATTATTAATTAATTAATAAGTAAAATTAGGAATACATTAAATAAATAAATAATAAATAAATATTTGTGATACTTTAAGAAACGCAGTTGCGTTAATTCCTCTTGTGCGCGCATCAAAACTCAAAACATATTCTTTGTCATTTTCCACATTGCAACTGAAGAGTGTGGATGGGTCAAACCATCTATACGAAACAGATTTGTATTGCTAATTTCACTAGTATAATAATAGGCCTAATATATTTCGCTCCTATATTTTATAGTTGAACACTGTATCTAGTGATGGTTTCATTGTAATTTCTTACTATAAATAAATAAATAAATAAATAAATAAATAAATAAACAAATAAATAAATAAATAAATAAATAGATAAATAAATAAATGGAAAAAATGAAATAAAAGAGGAGAAATAAATGAATTATTTTAGGCCTACTATAAAATTTACGAATACATTTATCGAATAAATAATCTCTCGATCCAATAGCTCTATCCTGTTCTCTATGTCTCTGTCATGGCGTCTTTTACTTATTAAAATGTATCGAGCGTGAAACGAAAATGGCCGTAGCATAGACTATATCCTTTGCATAATGCAATGCTTAAGCCAGCAATCTGCCTTGACGTCATCCACTCTCTCCGTCATAAGTAAGCGTTGGCTCGCCAGGTTGCGCAACGGTTTTCAGCGGAATGTCCGAACCATCTACTTACCTGATGATGTCAGTAAAGAAGACCCAACTCCCAATGTTCTCCTACAGAAGAAGGAAACCAGGAACACGACAAGTGGATGCGTTGCAATGGATTCGAGGACTATAACAGAGCATGCGTTACTCCGATCCCCTAACTCGGAAAGTTGCAGAGAAAATAGCCGCCACAGAGGGCCGAATTCTCCCCCATAGCTCCTTGTTGGCCCAGACAATTCTCGTTTCCAACACTCTGAAGCTACTTAAGTCGGCTAACTCTGAACAAAATGTGTAATCTTCCTCTCATTCCCGACACGAGAGCCAGGTTTCTCAAAAGAAAAGCAAAGCAAAGAAAAGAAAAAAAAAAAGAAAAAAGGAAAAGGAAAAGGAAAAGGAAAAGGAAAAGGAAAAGGAAAAGGAAAAGGAAAAGGAAAAGGAAAAGGAAAAGAAAAAGAAAAGAAAAGAAAAGAAAAGAAAAGAAAAGAAAAGAAAAAAGAAAAAAGAAAAGAAAAGAATGAGGAAAGAAAATACACGATGAGAGAAGATAAGATGAGAAACGAAACGAAAAAAAGACCAAAAAGAAAAAAGGCCACGAAAGCAAAACAAAACAAATAGGAGAAAGACATGAAAGAAAGAAACACGTAAACAAACAAATGAACAACAAAGAAACAAACAAACAACCCCCTATAAAAATAAAAACGCTGACAAAGAAACTAACAAAAAACACCCAACTACCCACACAAATACACAAATGTCCCAAATAAAAAATTTGGATATCATAAATTTTCGAAAGTTAAGTTATTTAACTAAAAAATACCGCTACCATAAAGAAAAGAAGGAGAAAAGTAAACAAATAACAAACTTAATAAAAACTATAAGCTAACAAGAAACTCATTTACCCAAACAAATATACAAATATCCCCAATTTTAAATCGTAAATTTTCGCAAGTCATTAAATAAAAAAACCTCGTTATTCTTATAAAGTTAATAAACTAATACTTTTGTTAGCCGAATCCAAGGAAATACTTGGTTGCTAACGACGCATCTTCGTTACCCGGAAGTGACGGGTACCCGGGGGAACAGCAGTGGACCAGTTCATCTGTGATCCAGCCATCAGCCAAGATGGCGAAAGCTCAGATTCGTGAGTAGCATTTCCTTGGATTCGGCTAACAAAAGTATTAGTTTATGATCTCAACAATCCTACCAAATGAATCTCTTTACTGTTCTTAAGTTAATTTATTAAATAAAAATCTCGCTATTATAAATGTTCTTAAATTAAGTTATCAAATAAAAATCTCGCTATCAAAATTTTTCGTAAGTTAAGTTATTAAATAAAAATCTCGGTATTGCTGGATTAACTCTGGACTGCATGGATGTTCTGGTATGGAGCATGGATGTAAAAGTCTCCGAAAGCTATGCTAATAATAACCACACACTTGCGGGGTAGTTACGGGTGGAGCATGGATGTAAAAGTCTCCGAAAGCTATGCTAATAATAACCACACACTGGCGGGGCAGCGACGGGGGGAGCATGGATGTAAAAGTCTCCGAAAGCTATGCTAATAATAACCACACACTTGCAGGGGTAGTTACTGGTGGAGCATGGATGTAAAAGTCTCCGAAAGCTATGCTAATAATAACCACACACTTGCAGGGGTAGTTACTGGTGGAGCATAAATGTAAAAGTCTCCAAAAGCTATGCTAATAATAACCACACACTTGCAGGGGTAGTTACTGGTGGAGCATGGATGTAAAAGTCTCCAAAAGCTATGCTAATAATAACCACACACTTGCGGGGTAGTTACTGGTGGAGCATGGATGTAAAAGTCTCCAAAAGCTATGCTAATAATAACCACACACTTGCGGGGTAGTTACTGGTGGAGCATGGATGTAAAAGTCTCCAAAAGCTATGCTAATAATAACCACACACTTGCGGGGTAGTAACGGGTGGAGCATGGGTGTAAAAGTGTCCGAAAGCTATGCTAATAATAACCACACACTTGCGGGGTAGTTACGGGTGGAGCATGGATGTAAAAGTCTCCGAAAGCTATGCTAATAATAACCACACACTTGCAGGGGTAGTAACAGGTGGAGCATGGGTGTAAAAGTGTCCGAAAGCTATGCTAATAATAACCACACACTTGCGGGGTAGTTACTGGTGGAGCATGGATGTAAAAGTCTCCAAAAGCTATGCTAATAATAACCACACACTTGCAGGGGTAGTTACTGGTGGAGCATGGATGTAAAAGTCTCCAAAAGCTATGCTAATAATAACCACACACTTGCAGGGGTAGTTACTGGTGGAGCATGGATGTAAAAGTCTCCAAAAGCTATGCTAATAATAACCACACACTTGCAGGGGGTAGTAACAGGTGGAGCATGGGTGTAAAAGTGTCCGAAAGCTATGCTAATAATAACCACACACTTGCGGGGTAGTTACGGGTGGAGCATGGATGTAAAAGTCTCCGAAAGCTATGCTAATAATAACCACACACTTGCGGGGTAGTAACGGGTGGAGCATGGGTGTAAAAGTGTCCGAAAGCTATGCTAATAATAACCACACACTTGCGGGGTAGTTACGGGTGGAGCATGGATGTAAAAGTCTCCGAAAGCTATGCTAATAATAACCACACACTTGCAGGGGTAGTTACAGGTGGAGCATGGATGTAAAAGTCTCCGAAAGCTATGCTAATAATAATCACACACTTGCAGGGGTAGTTACTGGTGGAGCATGGATGTAAAAGTCTCCGTAAGCTATGCTAATAATAACCCACACACTTGCAGGGGTAGTTACAGGTGGAGCATGGATGTAAAAGTCTCCGAAAGCTATGCTAATAATAACCACAAACTTGCAGGGGTAGTTACTGGTGGAGCATGGATGTAAAAGTCTCCAAAAGCTATGCTAATAATAACCACACACTTGCAGGGGTAGTTACTGGTGGAGCATGGATGTAAAAGTCTCCGAAAGCTATGCTAATAATAACCACACACTTGCGGGGTAGTTACGGATGGAGCATGGATGTAAAAGTCTCCAAAAGCTATGCTAATAATAACCACAAACTTGCAGGGGTAGTTACTGGTGGAGCATGGATGTAAAAGTCTCCAAAAGCTATGCTAATAATAACCACACACTTGCGGGGTAGTTACTGGTGGAGCATGGATGTAAAAGTCTCCAAAAGCTATGCTAATAATAACCACACACTTGCGGGGGAGATACGGGTGGAGCATGGATGTAAAAGTCTCCAAAAGCTATGCTAATAATAACCACACACTTGCGGGGTAGTTACGGGTGGAGCATGGATGTAAAAGTCTCCGAAAGCTATGCTAATAATAACCACCCACTTGCGGGGTAGTTACGGGTGGAGCATGGATGTAAAAGTCTCCGAAAGCTGTGCTAATAATAACCACACACTTGCGGGGTAGTTACTGGTGGAGCATGGATGTAAAAGTCTCCGAAAGCTATGCTAATAATAACCACACACTTGCAGGGGTAGTTACAGGTGGAGCATGGATGTAAAAGTCTCCGAAAGCTATGCTAATAATAACCACACACTTGCAGGGGTAGTTACAGGTGGAGCATGGATGTAAAAGTCTCCGAAAGCTGTGCTAATAATAACCACACACTTGCGGGGTAGTTACTGGTGGAGCATGGATGTAAAAGTCTCCGAAAGCTGTGCTAATAATAACCACACACTTGCGGGGTAGTTACTGGTGGAGCATGGATGTAAAAGTCTCCGAAAGCTATGCTAATAATGACCACCCACTTGCGGGGGAGTTACTGGTGGAGCATGGATGGACAAGTCTCCGAAAGCTGTGCTAATAATAACCACACACTTGCAGGGGTAGTTACAGGTGGAGCATGGATGTAAAAGTCTCCGAAAGCTATGCTAATAATAACCACACACTTGCAGGGGTAGTTACAGGTGGAGCATGGATGTAAAAGTCTCCGAAAGCTATGCTAATAATAACCACACACTTGCAGGGGTAGTTACAGGTGGAGCATGGATGTAAAAGTCTCCAAAAGCTAGCTATACCAAAAGCTATGCTAATAATAAACACACACTGGCGGGGTAGTTACGGGTGGAGCATGGATGTAAAAGTCTCCGAAAGCTATGCCAATAATAACCACACACTGGCGGGGTAGTTACGTGTGGAGCATGGACGTAAAAGTCTCCGAAAGCTATGCTAATAATAACCACACACTTGCAGGGGTAGTTACAGGTGGAGCATGGATGTAAAAGTCTCCAAAAGCTATGCTAATAATAAACACACACTTGCAGGGGTAGTTACAGGTGGAGCATGGATGTAAAAGTCTCCAAAAGCTATGCTAATAATACTAAACACACACTTGCAGGGGTAGTTACAGGTGGAGCATTGATGTAAGTCTCCGTAAGCTATGCTAATAATAACCACACACTTGCGGGGTAGTTACGGGTGGAGCATGGATGTAAAAGTCTCCGAAAGCTATGCTAATAATAACCACACACTTGCAGGGGTAGTTACAGGTGGAGCATGGATGTAAAAGTCTCCGAAAGCTATGCTAATAATAACAACACACTTGCGGGGTAGTTACTGGTGGAGCATGGATGTAAAAGTCTCCGAAAGCTATGCTAATAATAACCACACACTTGCAGGGGTAGTTACAGGTGGAGCATGGATGTAAAAGTCTCCGAAAGCTATGCTAATAATAATCACACACTTGCGGGGTAGTTACTGGTGGAGCATGGATGTAAAGTCTCCGTAAGCTATGCTAATAATAACCACACACTTGCAGGGGTAGTTACAGGTGGAGCATGGATGTAAAAGTCTCTGAAAGCTATGCTTATAATAACCACACACTTGCAGGGGTAGTTACTGGTGGAGCATGGATGTAAAAGTCTCCGAAAGCTATGCTAATAATAACCACAAACTTGCAGGGGTAGTTACTGGTGGAGCATGGATGTAAAAGTCTCCAAAAGCTATGCTAATAATAACCACACACTTGCAGGGTAGTTACTGGTGGAGCATGGATGTAAAAGTCTCCGAAAGCTATGCTAATAATAACCACACACTTGCAGGGGTAGTTACGGGTGGAGCATGGATGTAAAAGTCTCCAAAAGCTATGCTAATAATAACCACAGACGTGCAGGGTAGTTACTGGTGGAGCATGGATGTAAAAGTCTCCAAAAGCTATGCTAATAATAACCACACACTTGCAGGGGGTAGTTACTGGTGGAGCATGGATGTAAAAGTCTCCAAAAGCTATGCTAATAATAACCACACACTTGCAGGGTAGTTACAGGTGGAGCATGGATGTAAAAGTCTCCAAAAGCTATGCTAATAATAACCACACACTTGCAGGGGTAGTTACAGGTGGAGCATGGATGTAAAAAGTCTCCGAAAGCTATGCTAATAATAACCACCCACTTGCAGGGGTAGTTACAGGTGGAGCATGGATGTAAAAGTCTCCGAAAGCTGTGCTAATAATAACCACACACTTGCAGGGGTAGTTACAGGTGGAGCATGGATGTAAAAGTCTCCGAAAGCTATGCTAATAATAACCACACACTTGCAGGGGTAGTTACAGGTGGAGCATGGATGTAAAAGTCTCCGAAAGCTATGCTAATAATAATCACACACTTGCAGGGGTAGTTACTGGTGGAGCATGGATGTAAAAGTCTCCGTAAGCTATGCTAATAATAATAACACACACTTGCGGGGTAGTTACAGGTGGAGCATGGATGTAAAAGTCTCCGAAAGCTATGCTAATAATAACCACAAACTTGCAGGGGTAGTTACTGGTGGAGCATGGATGTAAAAGTCTCCAAAAGCTATGCTAATAATAACCACACACTTGCAGGGGTAGTTACTGGTGGAGCATGGATGTAAAAGTCTCCGAAAGCTATGCTAATAATAACCACACACTTGCAGGGGTAGTTACAGGTGGAGCATGGATGTAAAAGTCTCCAAAAGCTATGCTAATAATAACCACAAACTTGCAGGGGTAGTTACTGGTGGAGCATGGATGTAAAAGTCTCCAAAAGCTATGCTAATAATAACCACACACTTGCAGGGTAGTTACTGGTGGAGCATGGATGTAAAAGTCTCCAAAAGCTATGCTAATAATAACCACACACTTGCAGGGGTAGTTACAGGTGGAGCATGGATGTAAAAGTCTCCAAAAGCTATGCTAATAATAACCACACACTTGCAGGGGTAGTTACAGGTGGAGCATGGATGTAAAAGTCTCCGAAAGCTGTGCTAATAATAACCACCCACTTGCGGGGTAGTTACAGGTGGAGCATGGATGTAAAAGTCTCCGAAAGCTGTGCTAATAATAACCACACACTTGCAGGGGTAGTTACAGGTGGAGCATGGATGTAAAAGTCTCCGAAAGCTATGCTAATAATAACCACACACTTGCAGGGGTAGTTACAGGTGGAGCATGGATGTAAAAGTCTCCGAAAGCTATGCTAATAATAACCACACACTTGCGGGGTAGTTACGGGTGGAGCATGGATGTAAAAGTCTCCGAAAGCTGTGCTAATAATAACCACACACTTGCAGGGGGTAGTTACTGGTGGAGCATGGATGTAAAAGTCTCCGAAAGCTGTGCTAATATTAACCACACACTTGCAGGGGTAGTTACTGGTGGAGCATGGATGTAAAAGTCTCCGAAAGCTATGCTAATAATAACCACCCACTTGCGGGGTAGTTACGGGTGGAGTATGGATGTAAAAGTCTCCGAAAGCTGTGCTAATAATAACCACACACTTGCGGGGTAGTTACAGGTGGAGCATGGATGTAAAAGTCTCCGAAAGCTATGCTAATAATAACCACACACTTGCAGGGGTAGTTACAGGTGGAGCATGGATGTAAAAGTCTCCGAAAGCTATGCTAATAATAACCACACACTTGCAGGGGTAGTTACAGGTGGAGCATGGATGTAAAAGTCTCCAAAAGCTATGCTAATAATAAACACACACTTGCGGGGTAGTTACAGGTGGAGCATGGATGTAAAAGTCTCCGAAAGCTATGCCAATAATAACCACACACTTGCGGGGTAGTTACGGGTGGAGCATGGATGTAAAAGTCTCCGAAAGCTATGCTAATAATAACCACACACTTGCAGGGGTAGTTACAGGTGGAGCATGGATGTAAAAGTCTCCAACAGCTATGCTAATAATAACCACACACTTCCGGGGTAGTTACGGGTGGAGCATGGATGTAAAAGTCTCCAAAAGCTATGCTAATAATACTAAACACACACTTGCGGGGGTAGTTACAGGTGGAGCATTGATGTAAGTCTCCGTAAGCTATGCTAATAATAACCACACACTTGCAGGGGTAGTTACAGGTGGAGCATGGTGGTAAAAGTCTCCGAAAGCTATGCTAATAATAACCACACACTTGCAGGGGTAGTTACAGGTGGAGCATGGATGTAAAAGTCTCCGAAAGCTATGCTAATAATAACCACACACTTGCGGGGTAGTTACAGGTGGAGCATGGATGTAAAAGTCTCCGAAAGCTATGCTAATAATAACCACACACTTGCGGGGTAGTTACTGGTGGAGCATGGATGTAAAAGTCTCCGAAAGCTATGCTAATAATAACCACAAACTTGCGGGGTAGTTACTGGTGGAGCATGGATGTAAAAGTCTCCAAAAGCTATGCTAATAATAACCACACACTTGCAGGGGGTAGTTACTGGTGGAGCATGGATGTAAAAGTCTCCGAAAGCTATGCTAATAATAACCACACACGTGCGGGGTAGTTACGGGTGGAGCATGGATGTAAAAGTCTCCAAAAGCTATGCTAATAATAACCACAAACTTGCAGGGGTAGTTACTGGTGGAGCATGGATGTAAAAGTCTCCAAAAGCTATGCTAATAATAAACACACACTTGCGGGGTAGTTACGGGTGGAGCATGGATGTAAAAGTCTCCGAAAGCTGTGCTAATAATAACCACACACTTGCGGGGTAGTTACTGGTGGAGCATGGATGTAAAAGTCTCCGAAAGCTGTGCTAATAATAACCACACACTTGCAGGGGTAGTTACTGGTGGAGCATGGATGTAAAAAGTCTCCGAAAGCTATGCTAATAATTACCACCCACTTGCAGGGGTAGTTACAGGTGGAGCATGGATGTAAAAGTCTCCGAAAGCTGTGCTAATAATAACCACACACTTGCGGGGTAGTTACAGGTGGAGCATGGATGTAAAAGTCTCCGAAAGCTATGCTAATAATAACCACACACTTGCAGGGGTAGTTACAGGTGGAGCATGGATGTAAAAGTCTCCGAAAGCTATGCTAATAATAACCACACACTTGCAGGGGTAGTTACAGGTGGAGCATGGATGTAAAAGTCTCCAAAAGCTATGCTAATAATAAACACACACTTGCAGGGGTAGTTACAGGTGGAGCATGGATGTAAAAGTCTCCGAAAGCTATGCCAATAATAACCACACACTTCCGGGGTAGTTACTGGTGGGGCATGGATGTAAAAGTCTCCGAAAGCTATGCTAATAATAACCACACACTTGCGGGGTAGTTACGGGTGGAGCATGGATGTAAAAGTCTCCAAAAGCTATGCTAATAATAAACACACACTTGCGGGGTAGTTACGGGTGGAGCATGGATGTAAAAGTCTCCAAAAGCTATGCTAATAATACTAAACACACACTTGCAGGGGTAGTTACAGGTGGAGCATTGATGTAAGTCTCCGTAAGCTATGCTAATAATAACCACACACTTGCAGGGGTAGTTACAGGTGGAGCATGGATGTAAAAGTCTCCGAAAGCTATGCTAATAATAACCACACACTTGCAGGGGTAGTTACAGGTGGAGCATGGATGTAAAAGTCTCCGAAAGCTATGCTAATAATAACCACACACTTGCAGGGGTAGTTACAGGTGGAGCATGGATGTAAAAGTCTCCGAAAGCTATGCTAATAATAACCACACACTTGCGGGGTAGTTACGGGTGGAGCATGGATGTAAAAGTCTCCGAAAGCTATGCTAATAATAATCACACACTTGCGGGGTAGTTACTGGTGGAGCATGGATGTAAAAGTCTCCGTAAGCTATGCTAATAATAACCACACACTTGCGGGGTAGTTACGGGTGGAGCATGGATGTAAAAGTCTCTGAAAGCTATGCTTATAATAACCACACACTTGCAGGGGTAGTTACTGGTGGAGCATGGATGTAAAAGTCTCCGAAAGCTATGCTAATAATAACCACAAACTTGCAGGGGTAGTTACTGGTGGAGCATGGATGTAAAAGTCTCCAAAAGCTATGCTAATAATAACCACACACTTGCAGGGGGTAGTTACTGGTGGAGCATGGATGTAAAAGTCTCCGAAAGCTATGCTAATAATAACCACCCACTTGCGGGGTAGTTACGGGTGGAGCATGGATGTAAAAGTCTCCAAAAGCTATGCTAATAATAACCACAAACTTGCAGGGGTAGTTACTGGTGGAGCATGGATGTAAAAGTCTCCAAAAGCTATGCTAATAATAACCACACACTTGCAGGGGTAGTTACTGGTGGAGCATGGATGTAAAAGTCTCCAAAAGCTATGCTAATAATAACCACACACCTGCGGGGTAGTTACGGGTGGAGCATGGATGTAAAAGTCTCCAAAAGCTATGCTAATAATAACCACACACTTGCGGGGTAGTTACGGGTGGAGCATGGATGTAAAAGTCTCCGAAAGCTATGCTAATAATAACCACCCACTTGCGGGGTAGTTACAGGTGGAGCATGGATGTAAAAGTCTCCGAAAGCTGTGCTAATAATAACCACACACTTGCAGGGGTAGTTACAGGTGGAGCATGGATGTAAAAGTCTCCGAAAGCTATGCTAATAATAACCACACACTTGCAGGGGTAGTTACAGGTGGAGCATGGATGTAAAAGTCTCCGAAAGCTATGCTAATAATAATCACACACTTGCGGGGTAGTTACTGGTGGAGCATGGATGTAAAAGTCTCCGTAAGCTATGCTAATAATAACCACACACTTGCAGGGGTAGTTACAGGTGGAGCATGGATGTAAAAGTCTCCGAAAGCTATGCTAATAATAACCACAAACTTGCAGGGGTAGTTACTGGTGGAGCATGGATGTAAAAGTCTCCAAAAGCTATGCTAATAATAACCACACACTTGCAGGGGTAGTTACTGGTGGAGCATGGATGTAAAAGTCTCCGAAAGCTATGCTAATAATAACCACACACTTGCAGGGGTAGTTACAGGTGGAGCATGGATGTAAAAGTCTCCAAAAGCTATGCTAATAATAACCACAAACTTGCAGGGGTAGTTACTGGTGGAGCATGGATGTAAAAGTCTCCAAAAGCTATGCTAATAATAACCACACACTTGCAGGGGTAGTTACTGGTGGAGCATGGATGTAAAAGTCTCCAAAAGCTATGCTAATAATAACCACACACTTGCGGGGTAGTTACTGGCGGAGCAGGGATGTAAAAGTCTCCAAAAGCTATGCTAATAATAACCACACACTTGCAGGGGTAGTTACGGTGGAGCATGGATGTAAAAAGTCTCCGAAAGCTATGCTAATAATAACCACTCATTTGCGGGTTAGTTAGTGGTGGAGCATGGATGTAAAAGTCTCCGAAAGCTGTGCTAATAATAACCACACACTTGCGGGGTAGTTACGGGTGGAGCATGGATGTAAAAGTCTCCGAAAGCTATGCTAATAATAACCACACACTTGCGGGGTAGTTACAGGTGGAGCATGGATGTAAAAGTCTCCGAAAGCTATGCTAATAATAACCACACACACTTGCAGGGGTAGTTACGGGTGGAGCATGGATGTAAAAGTCTCCGAAAGCTGTGCTAATAATAACCACACACTTGCGGGGTAGTTACTGGTGGAGCATGGATGTAAAAGTCTCCGAAAGCTGTGCTAATAATAACCACACACTCGCGGGGTAGTTACTGGTGGAGCATGGATGTAAAAGTCTCCGAAAGCTATGCTAATAATAACCACCCACTTGCAGGGGTAGTTACAGGTGGAGCATGGATGTAAAAGTCTCCGAAAGCTGTGCTAATAATAACCACACACTTGCGGGGTAGTTACTGGTGGAGCATGGATGTAAAAGTCTCCGAAAGCTATGCTAATAATAACCACACACTTGCGGGGTAGTTACGGGTGGAGCATGGATGTAAAAGTCTCCGAAAGCTATGCTAATAATAACCACACACTTGCAGGGGTAGTTACAGGTGGAGCATGGATGTAAAAGTCTCCAAAAGCTATGCTAATAATAAACACACACTTGCGGGGTAGTTACGGGTGGAGCATGGATGTAAAAGTCTCCGAAAGCTATGCCAATAATAACCACACACTTGCAGGGGTAGTTACAGGTGGAGCATGGATGTAAAAGTCTCCGAAAGCTATGCTAATAATAACCACACACTTGCAGGGGTAGTTACAGGTGGAGCATGGATGTAAAAGTCTCCAAAAGCTATGCTAATAATAAACACACACTTGCAGGGGTAGTTACAGGTGGAGCATGGATGTAAAAGTCTCCAAAAGCTATGCTAATAATACTAAACACACACTTGCAGGGGTAGTTACAGGTGGAGCATTGATGTAAGTCTCCGCAAGCTATGCTAATAATAACCACACACTTTCGGGGGAGTTACGGGTGGAGCATGGTGGTAAAAGTCTCCGAAAGCTATGCTAATAATAACCACACACTTGCAGGGGTAGTTACAGGTGGAGCATGGATGTAAAAGTCTCCGAAAGCTATGCTAATAATAACCACACACTTGCAGGGGTAGTTACAGGTGGAGCATGGATGTAAAAGTCTCCGAAAGCTATGCTAATAATAACCACACACTTGTGGGGTAGTTACGGGTGGAGCATGGATGTAAAAGTCTCCGAAAGCTATGCTAATAATAATCACACACTTGCGGGGTAGTTACTGGTGGAGCATGGATGTAAAAGTCTCCGTAAGGTATGCTAATAATAACCACACACTTGCAGGGGTAGTTACAGGTGGAGCATGGATGTAAAAGTCTCTGAAAGCTATGCTAATAATAACCACACACTTGCAGGGTAGTTACTGGTGGAGCATGGATGTAAAAGTCTCCGAAAGCTATGCTAATAATAACCACAAACTTGCGGGGTAGTTACTGGTGGAGCATGGATGTAAAAGTCTCCAAAAGCTATGCTAATAATAATCACACACTTGCAGGGGTAGTTACTGGTGGAGCATGGATGTAAAAGTCTCCGTAAGGTATGCTAATAATAACCACACACTTGCGGGGTAGTTACGGGTGGAGCATGGATGTAAAAGTCTCTGAAAGCTATGCTAATAATAACCACACACTTGCGGGGTAGTTACTGGTGGAGCATGGATGTAAAAGTCTCCGAAAGCTATGCTAATAATAACCACAAACTTGCGGGGTAGTTACTGGTGGAGCATGGATGTAAAAGTCTCCAAAAGCTATGCTAATAATAACCACACACTTGCGGGGTAGTTACTGGTGGAGCATGGATGTAAAAGTCTCGTCATCTATGCTAATAATAACCACACACTTGCGGGGTAGTTACGGGTGGAGCATGGATGTAAAAGTCTCCGAAAGCTATGCTAATAATAACCACAAACTTGCAGGGGTAGTTACTGGTGGAGCATGGATGTAAAAGTCTCCAAAAGCTATGCTAATAATAACCACACACTTGCAGGGGTAGTTACTGGTGGAGCATGGATGTAAAAGTCTCCAAAAGCTATGCTAATAATAACCACAAACTTGCGGGGTAGTTACGGGTGGAGCATGGATGTAAAAGTCTCCAAAAGCTATGCTAATAATAACCACACACTTGCGGGGTAGTTACTGGTGGAGCATGGATGTAAAAGTCTCCGAAAGCTATGCTAATAATAACCACCCACTTGCGGGGTAGTTACGGGTGGAGCATGGATGTAAAAGTCTCCGAAAGCTGTGCTAATAATAACCACACACTTGCGGGGTAGTTACTGGTGGAGCATGGATGTAAAAGTCTCCGAAAGCTATGCTAATAATAACCACACACTTGCGGGGTAGTTACAGGTGGAGCATGGATGTAAAAGTCTCCGAAAGCTATGCTAATAATAACCACACACTTGCAGGGGTAGTTACTGGGTGGAGCATGGATGTAAAAGTCTCCGAAAGCTGTGCTAATAATAACCACACACTTGCGGGGTAGTTACTGGTGGAGCATGGATGTAAAAGTCTCCGAAAGCTGTGCTAATAATAACACACACACACACTTGGATGTAAAAGGAAAGTGCGGGGTAGTTACAGGTGGAGCATGGATGTAAAAGTCTCCGAAAGCTGTGCTTATAATAACCACACACTTGCAGGGGTAGTTACAGGTGGAGCATGGATGTAAAAGTCTCCGAAAGCTATGCTAATAATAACCACACACTTGCAGGGGTAGTTACGGGTGGAGCATGGATGTAAAAGTCTCCGAAAGCTATGCTAATAATAACCACACACTTGCGGGGTAGTTACGGGTGGAGCATGGATGTAAAAGTCTCCAAAAGCTATGCTAATAATAAACACACACTTGCGGGGTAGTTACGGGTGGAGCATGGATGTAAAAGTCTCCGAAAGCTATGCTAATAATAACCACACACTTGCGGGGTAGTTACGGGTGGAGCATGGATGTAAAAAGTCTCCGAAAGCTATGCTAATAATAACCACACACTTGCGGGGTAGTTACGGTGGAGCATGGATGTAAAAGTCTCCAAAAGCTATGCTAATAATAACACACACTTGCAGTGGGGTAGTTACGGGTGGAGCATGGATGTAAAAGTCTCCAAAAGCTATGCTAATAATACTAAACACACACTTGCGGTGTAGTTACGGGTGGAGCATTGATGTAAGTCTCCAAAAGCTGTGCTAATAATAACCACACACTTGCGGGGTAGTTACTGGTGGAACATGGATGTAAAAGTCTCCGAAAGCTATGCTAATAATAACCACACACTTGCGGGGTAGTCACGGGTGGAGCATGGATGTAAAAGTCTCTGAAAGCTATGCTAATAATAACCACACACTTGCGGGGTAGTTACTGGTGGAGCATGGATGTAAAAGTCTCCGAAAGCTATGCTAATAATAACCACAAACTTGCAGGGGTAGTTACTGGTGGAGCATGGATGTAAAAGTCTCCATAAGCTATGCTAATAATAACCACACACTTGCAGGGTAGTTACTGGTGGAGCATGGATGTAAAAGTCTCCGAAAGCTATGCTAATAATAACCACACACTTGCAGGGGTAGTTACAGGTGGAGCATGGATGTAAAAGTCTCCAAAAGCTATGCTAATAATAACCACAAACTTGCGGGGTAGTTACTGGTGGAGCATGGATGTAAAAGTCTCCAAAAGCTATGCTAATAATAACCACACACTTGCGGGGTAGTTACTGGTGGAGCATGGATGTAAAAGTCTCCAAAAGCTATGCTAATAATAACCACACACTTGCGGGGTAGTTACGGGTGGAGCATGGATGTAAAAGTCTCCAAAAGCTATGCTAATAATAACCACACACTTGCGGGGTAGTTACGGGTGGAGCATGGATGTAAAAGTCTCCGAAAGCTATGCTAATAATAACCACCAACTTGCGGGGTAGTTACGGGTGGAGTATGGATGTAAAAGTCTCCGAAAGCTGTGCTAATAATAACCACACACTTGCGGGGTAGTTACGGGTAGAGCATGAATGTAAAAGTCTCCGAAAGCTATGCTAATAATAACCACACACTTGCAGGGGTAGTTACAGGTGGAGCATGGATGTAAAAGTCTCCGAAAGCTATGCTAATAATAACCACACACTTGCGGGGTAGTTACGGGTGGAGCATGGATGTAAAAGTCTCCGAAAGCTGTGCTAATAATAACCACACACTTGCGGGGTAGTTACTGGTGGAGCATGGATGTAAAAGTCTCCGAAAGCTGTGCTAATAATAACCACACACTTGCGGGGCAGTTACTGGTGGAGCATGGATGTAAAAGTCTCCGAAAGCTATGCTAATAATAACCACACACTTGCGGGGTAGTTACTGGGTGGAGCATGGATGTAAAAGTCTCCGAAAGCTATGCTAATAATAACCACCCACTTGCGGGGTAGTTACGGGTGGAGCATGGATGTAAAAGTCTCCGAAAGCTATGCTAATAATAACCACACACTGGCGGGGCAGTTACGGGTGGAGCAGGGATGTAAAAGTCGCCGAAAGCTATGCTAATAATAACCACACACTTGCAGGGTAGTTACAGGTGGAGCATGGATGTAAAAGTCTCCGAAAGCTATGCTAATAATAACCACACACTTGCGGGGTAGTTACTGGTGGAGCATGGATGTAAAAGTCTCCGAAAGCTATGCTAATAATAACCACACACTTGCGGGGTAGTTACTGGTGGAGCATGGATGTAAAAGTCTCCGAAAGCTATGCTAATAATAACCACCCACTTGCGGGGTAGTTACGGGTGGAGCATGGATGTAAAAGTCTCCGAAAGCTATGCTAATAATAACCACACACTTGCGGGGTAGTTACGGGTGGAGCATGGATGTAAAAGTCTCCAAAAGCTGTGCTAATAATAACCACACACTTGCAGGGGTAGTTACGGGTGGAGCATGGATGTAAAAGTCTCCGAAAGCTATGCTAATAATAACCACACACTTGCAGGGGTAGTTACAGGTGGAGCATGGATGTAAAAGTCTCCAAAAGCTATGCTAATAATAACCACACACTTGCGGGGTAGTTACGGGTGGAGCATGGATGTAAAAGTCTCCGAAAGCTATGCTAATAATAACCACACACTTGCGGGGTAGTTACGGGTGGAGCATGGATGTAAAAGTCTCCGAAAGCTATGCTAATAATAACCACACACTTGCGGGGTAGTTACGGGTGGAGCATGGATGTAAAAGTCTCCAAAAGCTATGCTAATAATAAACACACACTTGCGGGGTAGTTACGGGTGGAGCATGGATGTAAAAGTCTCCAAAAGCTATGCTAATAATACTAAACACACACTTGCGGGGTAGTTACGGGTGGAGCATTGATGTAAGTCTCCGTAAGCTATGCTAATAATAACCACACACTTGCGGGGTAGTTACGGGTGGAGCATGGTGGTAAAAGTCTCCGAAAGCTATGCTAATAATAACCACACACTTGCGGGGTAGTTACGGGTGGAGCATGGATGTAAAAGTCTCCGAAAGCTATGCTAATAATAACCACACACTTGCGGGGTAGTTACGGGTGGAGCATGGATGTAAAAGTCTCCGAAAGCTATGCTAATAATAACCACACACTTGCGGGGTAGTTACGGGTGGAGCATGGATGTAAAAGTCTCCGAAAGCTATGCTAATAATAACCACAAACTTGCGGGGTAGTTACTGGTGGAGCATGGATGTAAAAGTCTCCAAAAGCTATGCTAATAATAACCACACACTTGCAGGGTAGTTACTGGTGGAGCATGGATGTAAAAGTCTCCGAAAGCTATGCTAATAATAACCACACACTTGCGGGGTAGTTACGGGTGGAGCATGGATGTAAAAGTCTCCAAAAGCTATGCTAATAATAACCACAAACTTGCGGGGTAGTTACTGGTGGAGCATGGATGTAAAAGTCTCCAAAAGCTATGCTAATAATAACCACACACTTGCGGGGTAGTTACGGGTGGAGCATGGATGTAAAAGTCTCCGAAAGCTGTGCTAATAATAACCACACACTTGCGGGGTAGTTACTGGTGGAGCATGGATGTAAAAGTCTCCGAAAGCTGTGCTAATAATAACCACACACTGGCGGGGTAGGTACTGGTGGAGCATGGATGTAAAAGTCTCCGAAAGCTATGCTAATAATTACCACCCACTTGCGGGGTAGTTACGGGTGGAGCATGGATGTAAAAGTCTCCGAAAGCTGTGCTAATAATAACCACACACTTGCGGGGTAGTTACGGGTGGAGCATGGATGTAAAAGTCTCCGAAAGCTATGCTAATAATAACCACACACTTGCAGGGGTAGTTACAGGTGGAGCATGGATGTAAAAGTCTCCGAAAGCTATGCTAATAATAACCACACACTTGCAGGGGTAGTTACGGTGGAGCATGGATGTAAAAGTCTCCAAAAGCTATGCTAAAAATAAACACACACTTGCGCGGTAGTTACGGGTGGAGCATGGATGTAAAAGTCTCCGAAAGCTATGCCAATAATAACCACACACTTGCGGGGTAGTTACGGGTGGAGCATGGATGTAAAAGTCTCCGAAAGCTATGCTAATAATAACCACACACTTGCAGGGGTAGTTACGGTGGAGCATGGATGTAAAAGTCTCCAAAAGCTATGCTAATAATAAACACACACTTGCGGGGTAGTTACAGGTGGAGCATGGATGTAAAAGTCTCCAAAAGCTATGCTAATAATACTAAACACACACTTGCGGGGTAGTTACAGGTGGAGCATTGATGTAAGTCTCCGTAAGCTATGCTAATAATAACCACACACTTGGTGGGGTAGTTACGGGTGGAGCATGGATGTAAAAGTCTCCGAAAGCTATGCTAATAATAACCACACACTAGCGGGGAAGTCACAGGTGGAGCATGGATGTAAAAGTCTCCGAAAGCTATGCTTAATACGGTGGAGCATGGATGTAAAAGTCTCCGAAAGCTATGCTAATAATAACCACACACTTGCGGGGTAGTTACGGGTGGAGCATGGATGTAAAAGTCTCCGAAAGCTATGCTAATAATAATCACACACTTGCGGGGTAGTTACTGGTGGAGCATGGATGTAAAAGTCTCCGTAAGCTATGCTAATAATAACCACACACTTGCGGGGTAGTTACGGGTGGAGCATGGATGTAAAAGTCTCTGAAAGCTATGCTTATAATAACCACACACTTGCGGGGTAGTTACTGGTGGAGCATGGATGTAAAAGTCTCCGAAAGCTATGCTAATAATAACCACAAACTTGCGGGGTAGTTACTGGTGGAGCATGGATGTAAAAGTCTCCAAAAGCTATGCTAATAATAACCACACACTTGCAGGGGTAGTTACTGGTGGAGCATGGATGTAAAAGTCTCCGAAAGCTATGCTAATAATAACCACACACTTGCGGGGTAGTTACGGGTGGAGCATGGATGTAAAAGTCTCCAAAAGCTATGCTAATAATAACCACAAACTTGCAGGGGTAGTTACTGGTGGAGCATGGATGTAAAAGTCTCCAAAAGCTATGCTAATAATAACCACACACTTGCAGGGGTAGTTACTGGTGGAGCATGGATGTAAAAGTCTCCAAAAGCTATGCTAATAATAACCACACACTTGCGGGGTAGTTACGGTGGAGCATGGATGTAAAAGTCTCCAAAAGCTATGCTAATAATAACCACACACTTGCAGGGGTAGTTACAGGTGGAGCATGGATGTAAAAGTCTCCGAAAGCTATGCTAATAATAACCACCCACTTGCGGGGTAGTTACAGGTGGAGCATGGATGTAAAAGTCTCCGAAAGCTGTGCTAATAATAACCACACACTTGCGGGGTAGTTACGGGTGGAGCATGGATGTAAAAGTCTCCGAAAGCTATGCTAATAATAACCACACACTTGCGGGGTAGTTACGGGTGGAGCATGGATGTAAAAGTCTCCGAAAGCTATGCTAATAATAATCACACACTTGCAGGGGTAGTTACTGGTGGAGCATGGATGTAAAAGTCTCCGTAAGCTATGCTAATAATAACCACACACTTGCAGGGGTAGTTACAGGTGGAGCATGGATGTAAAAGTCTCCGAAAGCTATGCTAATAATAACCACAAACTTGCGGGGTAGTTACTGGTGGAGCATGGATGTAAAAGTCTCCAAAAGCTATGCTAATAATAACCACACACTTGCGGGGTAGTTACTGGTGGAGCATGGATGTAAAAGTCTCCGAAAGCTATGCTAATAATAACCACACACTTGCGGGGTAGTTACGGGTGGAGCATGGATGTAAAAGTCTCCAAAAGCTATGCTAATAATAACCACAAACTTGCAGGGGTAGTTACTGGTGGAGCATGGATGTAAAAGTCTCCAAAAGCTATGCTAATAATAACCACACACTTGCAGGGGTAGTTACTGGTGGAGCATGGATGTAAAAGTCTCCAAAAGCTATGCTAATAATAACCACACACTTGCGGGGTAGTTACGGGTGGAGCATGGATGTAAAAGTCTCCAAAAGCTATGCTAATAATAACCACACACTTGCAGGGGTAGTTACAGGTGGAGCATGGATGTAAAAGTCTCCGAAAGCTATGCTAATAATAACCACCCACTTGCGGGGTAGTTACTGGTGGAGCATGGATGTAAAAGTCTCCGAAAGCTGTGCTAATAATAACCACACACTTGCGGGGTAGTTACGGGTGGAGCATGGATGTAAAAGTCTCCGAAAGCTATGCTAATAATAACCACACACTTGCGGGGTAGTTACGGTGGAGCATGGATGTAAAAGTCTCCGAAAGCTATGCTAATAATAACCACACACGTGCGGGGTAGTTACGGGTGGAGCATGGATGTAAAAGTCTCCGAAAGCTGTGCTAATAATAACCACACACTTGCGGGGTAGTTACTGGTGGAGCATGGATGTAAAAGTCTCCGAAAGCTGTGCTAATAATAACCACACACTTGCAGGGGTAGTTACTGGTGGAGCATGGATGTAAAAGTCTCCGAAAGCTATGCTAATAATAACCACCCACTTGCGGGGTAGTTACAGGTGGAGCATGGATGTAAAAGTCTCCGAAAGCTGTGCTAATAATAACCACACACTTGCAGGGGGTAGTTACAGGTGGAGCATGGATGTAAAAGTCTCCGAAAGCTATGCTAATAATAACCACACACTTGCAGGGGTAGTTACAGGTGGAGCATGGATGTAAAAGTCTCCGAAAGCTATGCTAATAATAACCACACACTTGCGGGGTAGTTACGGGTGGAGCATGGATGTAAAAGTCTCCAAAAGCTATGCTAATAATAAACACACGCTAGCGTGGTAGTTACGGGTGGAGCATGGATGTAAAAGTCTCCGAAAGCTATGCCAATAATAACCACACACTTGCGGGGTAGTTACGGGTGGAGCATGGATGTAAAAGTCTCCGAAAGCTATGCTAATAATAACCTCCATGCTCCATGGATGTAAAAGTCTCCAAAAGCTATGCTAATAATAAACACACACTTGCGGGGTAGTTACGGGTGGAGCATGGATGTAAAAGTCTCCAAAAGCTATGCTAATAATACTAAACACACACTTGCGGGGTAGTTACGGGTGGAGCATTGATGTAAGTCTCCGTAAGCTATGCTAATAATAACCACACACTTGCAGGGGTAGTTACAGGTGGAGCATGGTGGTAAAAGTCTCCGAAAGCTATGCTAATAATAACCACACACTTGCAGGGGTAGTTACAGGTGGAGCATGGATGTAAAAGTCTCCGAAAGCTATGCTAATAATAACCACACACTTGCGGGGTAGTTACGGGTGGAGCATGGATGTAAAAGTCTCCGAAAGCTATGCTAATAATAACCACACACTTGTGGGGTAGTTACGGGTGGAGCATGGATGTAAAAGTCTCCGAAAGCTATGCTAATAATAATCACACACTTGCGGGGTAGTTACTGGTGGAGCATGGATGTAAAAGTCTCCGTAAGGTATGCTAATAATAACCACACACTTGCAGGGGTAGTTACAGGTGGAGCATGGATGTAAAAGTCTCTGAAAGCTATGCTAATAATAACCACACACTTGCGGGGTAGTTACTGGTGGAGCATGGATGTAAAAGTCTCCGAAAGCTATGCTAATAATAACCACACACTTGCGGGGTAGTTACTGGTGGAGCATGGATGTAAAAGTCTCCAAAAGCTATGCTAATAATAATCACACACTTGCGGGGTAGTTACTGGTGGAGCATGGATGTAAAAGTCTCCGTAAGGTATGCTAATAATAACCACACACTTGCGGGGTAGTTACGGGTGGAGCATGGATGTAAAAGTCTCTGAAAGCTATGCTAATAATAACCACACACTTGCGGGGTAGTTACTGGTGGAGCATGGATGTAAAAGTCTCCGAAAGCTATGCTAATAATAACCACAAACTTGCAGGGGTAGTTACTGGTGGAGCATGGATGTAAAAGTCTCCAAAAGCTATGCTAATAATAACCACACACTTGCAGGGTAGTTACTGGTGGAGCATGGATGTAAAAGTCTCCGAAAGCTATGCTAATAATAACCACACACTTGCGGGGTAGTTACAGGTGGAGCATGGATGTAAAAGTCTCCAAAAGCTATGCTAATAATAACCACAAACTTGCAGGGTAGTTACTGGTGGAGCATGGATGTAAAAGTCTCCAAAAGCTATGCTAATAATAACCACACACTTGCAGGGTAGTTACTGGTGGAGCATGGATGTAAAAGTCTCCAAAAGCTATGCTAATAATAACCACACACTTGCGGGGTAGTTACGGGTGGAGCATGGATGTAAAAGTCTCCAAAAGCTATGCTAATAATAACCACACACTTGCGGGGTAGTTACGGGTGGAGCATGGATGTAAAAGTCTCCGAAAGCTATGCTAATAATAACCACCCACTTGCGGGGTAGTTACGGGTGGAGCATGGATGTAAAAGTCTCCGAAAGCTGTGCTAATAATAACCACACACTTGCGGGGTAGTTACAGGTGGAGCATGGATGTAAAAGTCTCCGAAAGCTATGCTAATAATAACCACACACTTGCAGGGGTAGTTACGGGTGGAGCATGGATGTAAAAGTCTCCGAAAGCTATGCTAATAATAACCACACACTTGCGGGGTAGTTACGGGTGGAGCATGGATGTAAAAGTCTCCGAAAGCTGTGCTAATAATAACCACACACTTGCAGGGGTAGTTACTGGTGGAGCATGGATGTAAAAGTCTCCGAAAGCTGTGCTAATAATAACCACACACTTGTGGGGTAGTTACTGGTGGAGCATGGATGTAAAAGTCTCCGAAAGCTATGCTAATAATAACCACCCACTTGCGGGGTAGTTACGGGTGGAGCATGGATGTAAAAGTCTCCGAAAGCTGTGCTTATAATAACCACACACTTGCGGGGTAGTTACGGGTGGAGCATGGATGTAAAAGTCTCCGAAAGCTATGCTAATAATAACCACACACTTGCGGGGTAGTTACGGGTGGAGCATGGATGTAAAAGTCTCCGAAAGCTATGCTAATAATAACCACACACTTGCGGGGTAGTTACGGGTGGAGCATGGATGTAAAAGTCTCCAAAAGCTATGCTAATAATAAACACACACTTGCAGGGGTAGTTACAGGTGGAGCATGGATGTAAAAGTCTCCGAAAGCTATGCTAATAATAACCACACACTGGCGGGGTAGTTACGGGTGGAGCATGGATGTAAAAGTCTCCGAAAGCTATGCTAATAATAACCACACACTTGCGGGGTAGTTACGGGTGGAGCATGGATGTAAAAGTCTCCAAAAGCTATGCTAATAATAAACACACACTTGCAGGGGTAGTTACGGGTGGAGCATGGATGTAAAAGTCTCCAAAAGCTATGCTAATAATACTAAACACACACTTGCGGGGTAGTTACGGGTGGAGCATTGATGTAAGTCTCCAAAAGCTGTGCTAATAATAACCACACACTTGCAGGGTAGTTACTGGTGGAACATGGATGTAAAAGTCTCCGAAAGCTATGCTAATAATAACCACACACTTGCGGGGTAGTTACGGGTGGAGCATGGATGTAAAAGTCTCTGAAAGCTATGCTAATAATAACCACACACTTGCAGGGGTAGTTACTGGTGGAGCATGGATGTAAAAGTCTCCGAAAGCTATGCTAATAATAACCACAAACTTGCAGGGGTAGTTACTGGTGGAGCATGGATGTAAAAGTCTCCAAAAGCTATGCTAATAATAACCACACACTTGCAGGGGTAGTTACTGGTGGAGCATGGATGTAAAAGTCTCCGAAAGCTATGCTAATAATAACCACACACTTGCAGGGGTAGTTACAGGTGGAGCATGGATGTAAAAGTCTCCAAAAGCTATGCTAATAATAACCACAAACTTGCAGGGGTAGTTACTGGTGGAGCATGGATGTAAAAGTCTCCAAAAGCTATGCTAATAATAACCACACACTTGCAGGGGTAGTTACTGGTGGAGCATGGATGTAAAAGTCTCCAAAAGCTATGCTAATAATAACCACACACATGCGGGGAAGTTACAGGTGGAGCATGGATGTAAAAGTCTCCAAAAGCTATGCTAATAATAACCACACACTTGCGGGGTAGTTACGGGTGGAGCATGGATGTAAAAGTCTCCGAAAGCTATGCTAATAATAACCACCCACTTGCAGGGTAGTTACAGGTGGAGTATGGATGTAAAAGTCTCCGAAAGCTGTGCTAATAATAACCACACACTTGCAGGGGTAGTTACGGGTAGAGCATGAATGTAAAAGTCTCCGAAAGCTATGCTAATAATAACCACACACTTGCGGGGTAGTTACGGGTGGAGCATGGATGTAAAAGTCTCCGAAAGCTATGCTAATAATAACCACACACTTGCGGGGTAGTTACGGGTGGAGCATGGATGTAAAAGTCTCCGAAAGCTGTGCTAATAATAACCACACACTTGCGGGGTAGTTACTGGTGGAGCATGGATGTAAAAGTCTCCGAAAGCTGTGCTAATAATAACCACACACTTGCAGGGGTAGTTACTGGTGGAGCATGGATGTAAAAGTCTCCGAAAGCTATGCTAATAATAACCACACACATGCGCGGCAGTTACGGGAGGAGCATGGATGTAAAAGTCTCCGAAAGCTGTGCTAATAATAACCACACACTTGCAGGGGTAGTTACAGGTGGAGCATGGATGTAAAAGTCTCCGAAAGCTATGCTAATAATAACCACACACTTGCGGGGTAGTTACGGGTGGAGCATGGATGTAAAAGTCTCCGAAAGCTATGCTAATAATAACCACACAATTGCGGGGTAGTTACGGGTGGAGCATGGATGTAAAAAGTCTCCAAAAGCTATGCTAATAATAAACACACACTTGCGGGGTAGTTACGGGTGGAGCATGGATGTAAAAGTCTCCGAAAGCTATGCTAATAATAACCACACACTTGCGGGGTAGTTACGGGTGGAGCATGGATGTAAAAGTCTCCGAAAGCTATGCTAATAATAACCACACACTTGCAGGGGTAGTTACAGGTGGAGCATGGATGTAAAAAGTCTCCAAAAGCTATGCTAATAATAACCACACACTTGCGGGGTAGTTACGGGTGGAGCATGGATGTAAAAGTCTCCGAAAGCTATGCTAATAATAACCACACACTTGCGGGGTAGTTACGGGTGGAGCATGGATGTAAAAGTCTCCGAAAGCTATGCTAATAATAACCACACACTTGCAGGGGTAGTTACAGGTGGAGCATGGATGTAAAAAGTCTCCAAAAGCTATGCTAATAATAAACACACACTTGTGGGGTAGTTACGGGTGGAGCATGGATGTAAAAGTCTCCGAAAGCTATGCTAATAATAACCACACACTTGCAGGGGTAGTTACAGGTGGAGCATGGATGTAAAAGTCTCCGAAAGCTATGCTAATAATAACCACACACTTGCAGGGTAGTTACGGGTGGAGCATGGATGTAAAAGTCTCCAAAAGCTATGCTAATAATACTAAACACACACTTGCAGGGGTAGTTACAGGTGGAGCATTGATGTAAGTCTCCAAAAGCTGTGCTAATAATAACCACACACTTGCGGGGTAGTTACTGGTGGAACATGGATGTAAAAGTCTCCAAAAGCTATGCTAATAATAACCACACACTTGCGGGGTAGTTACGGGAAGTGATTGTATAACATCTGAGACCTGAGACCAAGGTCAACTTACTCATGCTCATAGCACAAGATCCGTATCTGCTTCTTAAGCTGTTCACAGAACAGTTGAACTTCACGATGCGACCAGAGCGACACGATGGCGTACACCAACCACCGTTGGACCCACTTACCTAAAAGACTATCCATCAGATACGAAAAGACGACTCGGTCGAACCCACGCATCTCAGAATCAAACAAAACGTATTCAATCTCCGTCAATCTTGACACGTACTGACACATTTTGATGCTAGTGAATTTCAAAAATACTTTCGTTATTTTCGTGATAGAGGAAGTACAAGCGTTGAGTAATCTATGCTTCAAAATGTCCATATATAGGCTGGTATGAGGAAATGCCGGATGATTTCTGACCTAAACTTTAAGAGGCCTAGATTTACAGAAAAGATTCAACCTTGTCTTTGATTGGATTTGATATAAAATCATTAAATTATGTTAGTTATACTCACCGCCGGCGCCATGGTATCCATATTATGAAGACGAAAAAAATTAAAACAAAAATCCCACTGTTCCATCTATTTGCCTCCCGAGAGAGCCCCAAAGCTTTCCCAGTCGGCTTTGGACCAAATACTGTCAGCATCAGAGCAGGACGCTGTCTCACATCCCTGATCAGAGGCATCGTTTGGAGTAGCAGGTACAGGCGTTGGTGGAGGTGCTGCTGCTCGAACTGGTGGAACAGGGACCACTCGGCTATCTTCCCTGATTTTCTCTTTCAATGCACTGAGACGTTCGCTACGCTGCTTCTGCGATTCTGCTGGCGCTGGTGGCGATTGAGTGAAGGGTACAGGGGCTACCCTGTTGTCTCGTATAATTCTCTCTCGCAGGGATTTGATGCGCTTATGACGATCCTGCGATGCTGGTGGTGCTGGCGGCCTTGATGTCACTGGCATTGGAGCTGGGGCCACCTTGTTTGCGTTCATGACTTTCGTCTTCTGGATGCGAGCTGTTCGCTTCTTCTGGATAACCTGCGATGGTGAACGATGATGATGGAAGAGCAATTAAAAGGTTAAGATCAATTGACTTTTTCAGTAAATAATGTAAGCCTTTGTGAGTACAACTGAGAACTCGTCATTTTACGTCACGCCGGACTTGCAATGCGCAGTAACGATGTTCGATAAACGTTGTGCAGCGCATCGGCGCAGATCGGCGTGATGTAAAATGACGAGTTCTCAGGTGTACTCGCAAAGGCTAATGGGATTTACCGAAAAGGACAGTTTATGCAGAGTAGCAAATATAGCCATGCGCAGTGCTAATTGTCTATCCCGTCGATACGCTAGTATAATGGCCACTCGTTCAGCTGTGTCTTAGGTAAATGTGGCATTAAGACAAACGACCCCTAACCCCAACCCTAACCCTTACACTTAACCCTAACTACTAACCCCATCTTATACTATAAATAGGGGAATGTTGTGGATATATCTATCTGTGGCTATCTATCTATGCATGTTTTGATTAAAATAAAAAAGTGATGTGGGCGGGTGACGGGAAACTTGAAATCAAAATTCATTGTCCTGATAAAGGGGCATGAATCGTTATGGTATACATGCTGACCTGAAAAAGTAATTTTATCATTAAAATGAGTCAACTTAAGCCTACAAAGAACTTTGGCGATTTACCTTTTTGCGTCGCTCCTCACTTCTCTTGATTTTATCAAGGCGTTCCTGATACCGTTCTTGTTTGAGTGATTCAGCAATGGCTTCCTTGGCCAACAACTTCGCCTCAACGTTGAACTTCTGGCAATCAATAGTAGACGCCACCATGGATCGGTTGGTCTGGTGTCGAAGATTAAGCTCACGCATGCGTGCATCGAACTCAGCTTGGATTTCCTGGAGAACAGATATGCGTATAAACAGAATAGTCGACTGCAGATCTCCGTCGGACAACGCTTTTTCAATGGGAAATGAACTTTGCTTCTTGAATGATGTCACGATGAGGTTAGCATTTATTCCGTATTGAAAAGCGTGTTCCGACGGATCTGCACTCGACCGGCCTCTTTAAGAAGAGTTTTACCCGCATTCCATCATTACATAACTAGCTAACAATGCTCTTCTACAGTGGCATTGGAATTCCTTGCCAAACTCCATCAAACAAATTAATGAATTTTCCAAATTCAAAAAGGCCACCAAAAATACCTGTCTGCGCAGGCTCTGTTGGCTGAGCAGATTTCCTTTAGGCCTATTGCTTCATAACCAAGTTCGTGGTTTTTACTTGAAATTTCTTGTTCAATAAAGGATAAAATAACGATTGTATGTTCATCTGGTGCATTCGTCAGATAAGATCGAATTGCAGAAAAATTGCGAAAAATAATGGTAGGCCTACTTTACTTGGCATTATTGACACACTGTAAAAAAAATATTTTACTCAACACTGAGTAAAAAGGTCACAGCTCAACAGTTGACTAAAAAATTACTCAACATTGAGCTCATATACGTCAGAACTCAACAAATGAGTAAAAAATGTTGAGTAATTTTTACTCAACAGTTGAGTTGTGACCTAATAACGGGAACCCTGTTCTGCATGTTATACTGTTCATTTTCTTTACATTTTCTTTCTTTAAATTTATACTAACCACTGTTTTACCATGTTTACTAGCACATTCAACGCAAATTTAAAAAAAAAAAAAAAAAAAACACGGTCGGGACCAGGGTACACGGTCGGTCGGACGTAGACAAACAAACAATTTTTTTTGGCCTTATGAGCTCAATGTTGAGTAATTTTTATTCAACTTTTGAGCTGTGACCTTTTTGCTGAGTAAAATATTGTTTACAGTGCATGCATATCTGCAGGAAAGAAAATTTGCTATTACTAAGACCTAACTAAGACGGCTTGTATGTTGGAAGGTGTAAAATGAACCATAGAGCACGCTTTTACCACTACGTATCACGACAAACCGTTAACGAATCGATTCTGAGTTTGATTGGTAGATGACATCAGACGCAAACCAGTCTTTTTAATTCAGTCTCAGAAAATACCGTAGTAGGCTTACCTCTTTGCGCTGAATAGCTCTGTTCAACTTGTCTTCAAGAGCTGTTTTCTTCTGTTGAGTTGTTCTTGGTGGGTTTTTAAGCTTTTTTAGCCTTGCCGGCAGCCTCTTCATGCCTGACGACATGGGCACTTCAAAGGAGCACCCCTTCGATGTCAACGAGTTTACAATGATGCCTGACGATTTGAGGTCGTCAATAATTCCAGCTGATGTTAATTGTTGCTGCCCGATTGCACTGCCCGATTTTGGATCAAGTAATCTATTAATCTTGTGGATTCGGCCATCTTCTGGTTTGGTGTACTCTATAGAGGAATCTACGTCCTGGAATTAAAGAGTTTACATTGCCTCATTTCAAATATATAGTTTTAGTTTTGGTTTTGGTTTTGGTCACGTTGCTTCCTATTGTCCTGCCTAACCACTTGAATCACAAGATATCGAACTCTTTGTTTCTACCTTTTGTTTAAAACTAAACATTTGTGACAGGTAGTTTCGGTTTTGGTTTCAGTTTCTTATAAGTGGTGTGACGAATAAAATTACAGGATTTTCGAGTTACCTGATCTAAGTATACAAAAGAAATGTTTAAATTTCGCAGTGCAATATTCACGAGCAGAGAAGTCGAACAAAACAGTCTACATTTAAAAGCATTGATTTAGTTTGAAAGCATTGGCTTGAGACTACGAAATAGCCTAAGCTGATTTCACTGTGAAAATATATAGACACTCTCGATATTTTCCATTCGACATTACAAAAGGGGCTACTACTGTAATTGTATAGGTGCTATAAACAAAATCGATTCATGTCCTTAATCCCACGTACCAGAATCGATGGAAGGCCATTATATGACCTCAAATAACCTAATGACTTTTACTGAAGCAATTTTTACTGCAAAAAGTAGAAGATAGAGGGAGAAGATTGGGGGGGTGTGTGTGTGTGTGGGGGGGTTGGTAGGCAAGGGGATATGGGCCGGGAGAGAGAAACATATGAGAGAGAGCATTGGAAGTGAAAGAGAAGGGGGAGGAGAGCTCGAGATGAAGATATCGAATGTAGGGGAGGAGGAGGGGAAAGGGGTAATTTAGGAAAGAGGTGGTTTATATAGGGAGGGAGCCCCTCTTAAAGAGGTATGGGTTGTGCTTCCGGGGATAATAAACTAATTCATAATCAAATCATCTCCATGCATCGTTTATGTTTTATACAAACAAACAAATTCCCCACCCCACCCCATCCTTCAGTATACGCGCATGTATATGATCTCTAGGCCTAGAACTCGTGAGTGTAATATGCCACCTATACCTTCGACAGAGAGCATCAACTGTCGTCCGCGGGATAGATTTCCGATATCAATCATGATAATAATTATGTTAGCACAATAGGCTATTGTATACTTCTGGTTATATACCCTATACTGTGTCCTCCCAGCATAATAGTGTTATGATTGCAGATCAGATCAGCTCTACTTTTTAATCCCTTGATTTTTGGTTTCTGAACAAAAGAGAAACCAAAACTATATATTTGAAATGAGGGATTGTCATATCTTCTAAATTCTTAAGGGATCTGGAATGAGCGTTTTGAGCGTTTCGACAGTATTTTTTGTGGGACATGAGAGCACATCAGACATATCGAATTGCATTCTGAATACGTAGAATGTCTTTCTGATATCAAATAATTTTCATTTTTTGAAATTCACGGTATAATACAAATTTTATGACAAAATATAAAAAGTTGATATTTTTCACATTTTTGATACATAATAGTCCTCGAAGTAAATTTTATAAATTTAATGATATATTCTTCAAGTGTATGTAGCTGGGAGGAAAAGCCGACGACCAATTGAAAATTTTCACCTTTCACATTGTAGATACAGATTTTGTTTCCAAAAAGACCTAATTTTTTGGTGTTTTGGGAAAAAAATCCATATCTTCAATACGAAAGGTCAATATTTTCAATTTTTTTTTATCCCACCTACATACACTTTAAGTATAAATCATCAGATTTATACAGTTTAATTCGAGTACTGTTAAATATCAAAAATATCAATTTTAATGATTTGCCATAAAATGTGTATTACATTGCGAATTTCAAAAATCAAAATTATTTGATATCAGAAGGACATTCTTCGTATTCTGAATGCAATTCGATATGTCTGATGTGCTCTAATGTCCCACAAAAATACTGTCCAACCGTTCATACCCCATCCATTAAGATTATTAGACTAATAATCTCAATAAAAATAGTGGGACATGTGGGGAGGCCTAGAGCTACAACATAAATCCAGTTAAAAAAAACGTGATGAGGGCATTCAAACATGCAGAACAGATAGCCGCACTTGCCAAAGGTCTCCGTGCATGGGAAAAAATCTTGTCGTCGCCTGCTCCGCAGCCGGAGGATGATGATGAGGACAACCACGACGACGACGATGTCAAGATTGAAAATTCAACTATTTCATCACACAAAAAAGGAGTGACATTTATATTTATACTACGTTGACCTAACCCTGTTCCAAACTGATCGTAGACTATGCCATAGTCGAATTTTATTAAAAATATGTTATTATTAGTCATGATGAACCCATTTCGTTGAACTCAAAATTATACTGATGATGTTTATTAAAATTAAAGTATTCAATAGTAAAAGGGTCATAAAGAGTTAAAAATATCAGATAATTAGTGACAATAAAAGTAACTGAATGCTACATTATCTTGCATAATTATAACGGCTCACTTTAATACTGAACAATTCTGATTTTGGAATCTACCAGTTTATTGATAGCGAACCCCAAAAATTCGACTATGAACTTTGAATTGTAAGCAGAACTTTACCCCCTGGACTTTGCTCTCTAAAAACACACTGTCAAGCATACTTGTTTATCAGTCCATTAACCACAAGTATATACGCGCTAGATGTTTGATGAGAGATTAACTTTCGCGTCAACACAAAAGCGCCGCAAATACCACAGACAGTTGTTTACGGTGTAGTTAATGGTAATGGCGCGGGCCCAGATGATTTAAACCATAGCGAGGTATGGGCGACCAATCACAAGGCAGATCCATTTAAAGATGCATTACATCATGGCCAATTTTAGTTAGGCCAGAAATTGGCCTAACTCTCCATAGAGTTTCGTGTTAAAAATCTTAACCGCAAGGCAATGTCAGTAGTCCACTTGGGAAGCTAACAAACAGAGGGAGTAGGGATACAATATCCAGAGTAGGCCTATGCACAATGGGCAAGTGGACTACGGGGTAGTCTAAACTGATCGGGAAATGATTGGTGTCTTGCGGAGAGGGTCATATAGGCCTATGTGACTTAAATAGCAGGACCTCTCGCTTCTGTTCATGACGGCGGGATCTATATTTGAAGACCTGAGCGCAAGAAGACCGTAAGTCAACTTGGCCCCTCAACATGTATACACTAAAGTTGTGTAGGCCTATAGTTCCGGGCCCATTCCATGTCAACTCCAGGGATGTGCACCGCAGCACCTCTTCAATTTTTTCTTTTTCTGTGTGGTGGTAGATATTGATGAGAAAGTAAAATCCTGAAAATTTGAGCTTCATACTCCATTTCGTTTTCCCGTGGCATCAATTTGAAATTTAGGGGTCAGCGTAAAAATGTGTCGCAACGCGAAAGACGACGTTTGGAGGTCCATAAATGTATAAAGGAACCCTTTAAAACTTTGAAAAGTATGTATCCTGGGGTACTTTTTTTGGTGTAGAATTCAAATCTGCTATCAGAAAACTTGTAACTCCTTTACTTTAAAAGATATAGGGCCCTCAAAATGCAACTTCGTCCAACCAGGACCAACTTTGGGGGGTCAGAACTCCAAAAGTAAAAATAATTTTAGCGTCAATTTTTGGCCAGTCAGAGCCCTTTGGTAGGACATTACTCTTATCAATATTGAGCATATTAGAATACATTTAGCTGAGATATTACCATGGAAACCACTTTTTTTACATTTTGACCCCCCTGAAAACCAATGTCAGACAATTTGCCCCACCATCAACTTCAGGTATGTTGAAGATATGTTCTTGGACAACATTTCTGAGAGATATTGGCTTTGGTTCTTGATGGCTTCAACACATTAGTAAGGTTTGCCTACTCCATAGAGTTGTACACATTTTTGATTTTGCATGTATAATGATTTCATGTACAACTCTATGGAGAAGGCAAACCTTACTAATGTGTTGAAATCATCAAGAACCAAAGCCAATATCTCTCAGAAATGTTGTCCAAGAACATATCTTCAACATACCTGAAGTTGATGGTGGGGCAAATTGTCTGACATTGGTTTTCAGGGGGTCAAAATGTAAAAAAGTGGTTTTGCATGGGTAATATCTCAGCTAAATGTATTCTAATATGCTCAATATTGGATAAGAGTAATGTCCTACCAAAGGGCTCTGACTGGCAAAAAAATTGACGCTAAAATTATTTTTACTTTTGGAGTTCTGACCCCCCCCAAAGTTGGTCCTGGTTGGACGAAGTTGCATTTTGAGGGCCCTATATCTTTTAAAGTAAAGGAGTTACAAGTTTTCTGATAGCAGATTTGAATTCTACACCAAAAAGTACCCCAGGATACATACTTTTCACAGTTTTAAAGGATTCCCTTTATACATTTATGGACCTCCAAACATCGTCTTTCGCGTTGCGACACATTTTTACGCTGACCCCTAAATTTCAAATTGATGCCACGGGAAAACGAAATGGAGTATGAAGCTCAAATTTTCAGGATTTTACTTTCTCATCAATATCTACCACCACACAGAAAAAAGAAAAAATTGAAGAGGTGCTGCGGTGCACATCCCTGAGTTGATATGGAATGGGCCTGATAGTTTGGTAATGTTTTATACATGTTCAGGGGCCAAAACAAATCTTTCACAACCTTTCATGATGTTTTCACCCTGGAACATGTATTAAACATTATCAAATCCTAAGAAGCTATATACTTTAGTGTATACATGTTGAGGGGCCAAATAGCCCCAAATGGACTTACGGTCTACTCTTCTTGCGCTCAGGTTTTCATTTGCGAATCCAGATTGATTCTCTGTTGAAGCTAGTACTCGCATCACACTCCTAGACTGGATCCTTCAGTCTTTCAACAACTATACGCACGGTCATTGGGTTGTGCTCGAATAAGGCAACGTGAAGGATTGTGGGTAAATAAAAGGCTCCGTCATTAGATGCCAGCCTGAGGATTCAGGCTATCACACTCCTGTAAAACTTCAAGGTTGATAATAGATTAAATCAAAACTCGACCGGCAGTCGACCGCCGGTTCCAGGAGTCCGGTTGTAGCTGGTTTCTATTTTCTAAACAATGGAACGCAGTTCAACCGCCGGTCGAGTTTTGATTTCATCCCTAACATGCTTCGGTTGGATAGCACGATCTGCTATGGCTGACTCGCTTTGTTCTGTGACAGCATCTTTTATGGTCTGACGCCACACCACTCCACGCCATACATAAATTCTCCCAGTCACATTTCCCCAATATGAAATTTAAAAAAAGTTAAATTTTAATTTTACTTCTTTTAAAGTTTGGCAGAGGCGGGGTTCGAACTCACGGCGCACCACGCCGCTTTGGATATGCTCTATGAGCCTAGCGCCTTAGACCACTCGGCCACTTGTCTTGATGGAATCCATTTGAAACTTATTTGAAGATATCGCAACTTCAATATAGGCCTACCACGTGACAAGCAAAAGCAGAAAACGTACCATATTTTGGAATTTTATTTGCCTAAAAACATTAATGTGTATTAATTGCGCTCAATTGTTGTTAATCCGACAATAAATATGATAAATGCGCGTCTATAATTATGGACAATACATTATATCGATTTTGACATGTGCTCGCACGGTGTCAGTACATTTCCATGTTCAGTAAAATACTATAGAGGAACCGACCATTTTTCATGTATACACGTTCGATGTTTTTATCAATTACATAAAAAATCCATAATGTTTCTTCGGGAAATAAAAGATTAGATTACCGTACCATAAAAACGAAACAGTAATCTTTTGCCGGGTCTAATGTTATTATACATAGAATTGTCAACGTTTTTTCTATCCTTATTCTTGCTCAATTAAAAAAATATTTTGGCGTATATAAAATTAAAATTAAATTCTCTGCCTCATAAACGACCTCAAATGTGCCACAATTGGGTATCACGAATCGTTATATATGATGTGCAGTTAATATTCATACAGGGTGTCCCAATAAAAAGAGGCCCCTGATTGCGCCCTCTTTTTCGCCTATTTCTGAAAAGTTGATAAAATATATTTTGGTATACAAAGAAACCTTTAATCGTTAGCTTTTATAAACCAAAACAATTATATCAATCGGCTCACAACTTTTGAAGATATGCTCTTTTGAATAAAAGTACCCGTTTTTCACTCTGTCCACGGATAACAAACAGAGTGGTTGGGATGGCTCATGCTGTGGAGTGGCCTGCACGATCACCAGACTTCACACCACTTGATTTGTTTCCTTTGTGGCAAAATCCAAGATCTTCGCAAACGTATTACTGAATGCATTCGCAAGTATCCGGCGCACAAGGATGGTACCCAACGCAATTGATGCAATGAGGACCAGGACTGAAACCTGTATTCGCCAAGGAGGCAACCAGGTAGAGGGCACAGTAAACTCACTTCAGAAGAACCAAAGACAAACCAAACAGCCTTTAGGGCTACCTTTAATCCTAAAAAGAGAAATGACTTATGCTATAAAAAAAAAAAGAAAGCAAGAAATAACAAAGTAAGAAATTAAGAAACATAATAAAACAAAAAGGCATAGGCCTAAATGACTAATAAAATAATTTATTGCAAGTAGGCCCTAAAGCAAAAGAAGTCCCATTCGGCATCCATTTTACACACAAATTAATGACACTATTAATCCATTGCCCATAAACCCACTGGTAAAGCCCATTCCATAAATAAAGTTATTTTATAAAGTTATCGTTGAGGAATATTTGATATTCATGCATGGTATGTGTACTCCTTTTCAATCTTTGAAGTAGCCAAACCTTCTCCGTGGACAGAGTGAAAAACGGGTACATTTCTTTAAAAGAGCATATCTTCAAAAGTTGTGAGCCGATTGATATAATTGTTTTGGTTTATTAAGGGATCTAAAATGAGCGTTTATTGCGTTTCGAAAGTATTTTTTGTGGGACATGAGAGCACCTCAGACCCATCGAATTGCATTCTGAATACGAAGCATGTCTTTCTGATATCAAATAATTTTCATTTTTTGAAAATCACAATATAATACAAATATTTGTCAAATTTTTGATATATAACAGTCCTCGAAGTAAATTATATAAATCTAATGATATATTCTTAAAGAGTATGCAGCAGGAGGAAAAGCCGACGGTCAATTGAAAATTTTGACCTTTCATATTGAAGATATGGATTTTTTCCCAAAAAGACCTAATTTTTTTTGGTGTTTTGGGAAAAAAATCCACATCTTCAATACGAAAGGTCAAAATTTTCAATTGATCGTCGGCTTTTCATCCCACCTACATACACTTTAAGTATAAATCATCAGATTTATAAAGTTTACTTCAAGTACTGTTAAATATCAAAAATATCAATTTTAATGATTTGCCATAAAATGTGTATTAAATTGCGAATTTCAAAAATCAAAATTATTTGATATCAGAATGACATTCTTCGTATTCAGAATGCAATTCGATATGTCTGCTGTGCTCTAATGTCCCACAATAAATACTGTCCAAACGTTCATACCCCAGCCCTTAAAGCTAACGACTCAAGGTTTTTTTACATACCAAAATATGTTTGATCAACTTTTCAAAAATAGGAGAAACAGAGGGCGCAATGAGGGGCCTCTTTTTTTTTGGGACACCCTGTATTTTCTTTTACACAGAGGATGCTTCAGTTTTGACAGGAAAAATATTTTCTTGAAAACTCTCTCACTCGGTTATTTCAAAACGGTAACCACGCTTCCCTAGAATGTGCAATAATTTAGCATTAAAATTTTTCTTATTCTAACAGCAAGCGTTTCTAGAATGCAGTATGGCGAAATGTGGTGTAGTCTGACGCGTAAAGTTCTTTTTGCCCCTTTCCAATTGTTCAATTTCTGTCAGCCGGGTTCAGCCGGGTATTCAATATTCGGCTGGTCTATTAATTTCATGTGTATGACCCTCTCCTCAAGTTCATGCACGCTCCCTCGGGATGGAGCTGTGTTACCACCAGAGAGAGGATGATGGAACACCAATCCAATCACTCTGAAGAAGTATGTCGTCCATGATAATACTAGGCCTAAAATGTTAGTGTCAAAATCTTTTGGATTTGGATATTTAAAATGAAAACTCCAAAATGTAATTATCTACCAACTTTATGAATCTCTTCAAAACTTATTTGAATTTGACAGTATTGATATCACGAGCCTACTTGGATTTTATTTGTATAAAAACCCGTTTAACCCTAACTCCGTTTATGCTTTTTGGCGGAGGGGAAGGAAAGAAGGAAGGAAGTAAAGAAGGAAGGAAGGAAGGAAGGAACACTGTAAAAATAAGTTAGTCATTCAGTCCGATTAATTAGTCAAAACGACCAATTTGGCTTTGTCAAACGTTTTGACTAACTATTTTGCACATGGACTAATGTAAGTTTCCCATTGACTTAATTCAATTAGTCACACAAATAACTGAATCATACTGCAGTTACTGTCCATTTTCCTATACACAATACACAGTGCTCTTACCATTGACGCGTGACCTCTACAAATAGCCTATGTTAGAAGTATGGGGATTTGCCTAGTTAACGTCGCTGTGTGAAAAATAACCGGCCAATATTAAAAGTACTCTTCTAAAATTCTAGAAAATATAGTTTTGTAACATGTCCTAAATTTTTAGCTAATTTAGATGTTTGGAAATATTCGTACTTTAGTGTTTTAGTGTACTAAAAGTATGTTATAGGTAATATAGTAGGCCTACATTGCCTAGTTAACGTCGCTGTGTGAAAAATAACCGGCCAATATTAAAAGTACTCTTCTAAAATTCTAGAAAATATAGTTTGGTAACATGTCCTAAATTTTTAGCTTATTTAGATGTTTGGAAATATGCGTACTTTGGTGTTTTAGGAAGGATATGTAAACGACAGATAAAAAAAAAAAATATGAAGAAATTATTTCCAAACCGTAGTAAGTCTACAAACCACCATGCTTCTCATTTTCAAGAACGCTGGTTTAACAATAAGCAGAGTTTTGTCTCATTTCGTAAACAAAAGGCCACACAGAATTGTAGGCCTACTCTATAGCGTTCGCCCAACTGAAACTGTAATACCAGCTCATTGCTCCATGTAAAGCAGAAACATTATGTTGTGTGTATTTAACCAGAGAAGATGTGATTTAATCAGTTGTTTTCAACGAGTGTTTGTTTAATTAAATTAATAGCTTTTAATGGGGTTTAAGTCCTGCAAAGGTCGTGGTGAATTCTACTGTAGACATGACTGCATCATGTCTTGCCCAGAATCGAATCATTATTTTCAAAATGTTTCCATTTGCTGTCTTTTGGTCTTACCTGCACAGTAGACTCCGTACAGGAAAAAAACTTCCTGATTCTAGAGAATGCTTTTCGAATCCTCCCGAAAAATCCATTGGACGCTTTAATCGTCACACACTCATCTGTCGTCACACTGCTGGGTCCGTCATCTATCTCATCTCTAGGTTGCTCATCCCAAACCTTTTTAGACTCCTCTACGGTAACCTGGTAAAAAGTGAAAGTTCATGGATATAATTACAAAAAAAATGGAAAAGAGTGAACCAAAAGAGGGAGTAGGCCCCGGAGTAGGCCTATAGGTTGGTCTTAACCCTGTAACTTTCGGGCCTCATAACTGATAAAGTGCTGGTCTAAAGTACATAAAAGTATACCAATTTAGAGTGGCAAAGACTTGATAAGTTCATCTGTGAGGTCATAAAAGAACTGCATTTTGGACCTCCTTAAGGGGTACTACACCCCTGGCCAATTGTGTGCCTATTTTTGCATTTTTCTCAAAAATTATAGCACATTGGTGACAAGTAAGATATGTATACTATAGGGGCAAGGACTATTACTGCACTGAAAATTCAACAAATCAAGGCAAGTAGTTATTGATTTATTGATCAAATATTGGGTTTCCCTCATTTTGGACTATAACTCCACAACTGTTGTCTGTGCTGAAATAAAATGTCCAGTGCAGTAGTCTAGTCGTAGTCCTTGCCCCTATAATATACATATCTTACTTGTCGCCAATGCACTATAATTTTGAAGAAAATAGGCACAAAATTGGGCAGGGGTGTAATAGCCCCTTAACGGGAATGTGGTTAAATAAATAAAAAAAACATCGAAACGGAAAATCACAAGCTAAGCAGCAAAAATTTAAAAAGGGAAGGAGCAAAATTGGCCCATGTAGAAGAAACTAAAAAGAAATAAAGAAGCTAAAAACCTAAAGAGGGTCAGGTTTGGATAATTTCGGTAATTCCTCCTGTTTTACTGAACGCTCCCATTTACTCATCTAGCAAAACTTTTCGTGATAAAAACTTGAACGGTGGTGATGCAACTGCAAATTTCACTTTTGCAAACCTAATCATTCACCGAGTTACGTTGCATATTCACCTCATTTTTTTCAAGCTTAGTGATTAAAGTCCAAAAAATCCAACACGCCGCGAAAAAAAAAAAAAAACGCGTATCATTCAGTTGTAAAGGACCCTGTAAATGTCCACTCTCATAAGAGACAACTCGATTTGGTGTGGTCCAATATGGCTTCTTGAAAGAGTAAACTTTCACTATTTTGGAATATTTTCACTCTTAACTTGCATAAAATTAATACTCACACTTCTGGTTCACTCTTTTAAGGCCGTGTAAAATTAATATTTTGGTTCTCGTCCCTCCCTCCTCAATTTCTGGGATTTGTCAGATTTTTTTTTTTTTTTTTTTTAGATTTTTCAATTTTTTAGACTTTGGAATGATTTATGAAATCTTCATACATATAAATAAGTTTATTAGAGAACAAGCATCACTTCCAAGTCTTTTTGTGGTACTCTAGGGGTTTATCCTCAGAATCTCACATTTGAAAAAAAAAAAAAAAAAAAGGGCCTCATCGTTTCCTCGAGCACTGTTGGAGAAGACCGAAAACTACTGACAATGCTAATTTTACATTGGAAAAAAAAAAAAAAAAAAAAAAACCTCCCTCCCTCATCAATTCATGAAAATCCTCTGGACGAGAACCAAAACATTAATTTTATACGGCCTAAATAAAAAGAGTATTGAGATTTTTATATCTGCGGTGGTTCGTGTTGTGAGGCAAATGAATCGGCGCGGTACGGTGTCGGTGGAGATCAATCAGGGAGCGACGTTCAGAAATAGAGTGGATGGAACATGTTAAATTTTTCCCGCCCTATCTTCAAAACTAGAAACTCCTCATGGACCTTTTTTTTATGTTACTCCCTCCCGTTAGCCTTACAATATTTAACCACTTTCCCCTTAACACCTAATGAAAGTTTCATTTCCAACGGATTAACCACTCTGTCTCCATGGTATCTGTTAAGGTCTAAAAAAATTGTTTGATTGGCGTAAACCGACCGACCCTAAAGTAGGCTTACGCACGACCCTAGACTGCACCCCCAATAAAAAAAGACTATATAGGTTAGTGATATAATAGAGCTGATAAAAGGAGATGTAAAAGGGCCCGCACTTCTCCTTGTCCATGGGCCCCGAGGCTCTTGCTACGCCGCTGTAAAAAATCACTGCTTATTTTAAAATAGACCCTAATTTATTATAAACTAAAATCTAATAAAGACAGAAGGCATACTTACGTAATCACTCATGATACTGATCGTTTAGTAATCCTAAATTATGCACTTTAGCACTGTATTAGCAAAAATTTGCTGAGAAATTTGCTGAGAAATCCTGAAACGTGGATTTACGAAAACGCAAGATCCGCACACTGAATTTACACGGTCGGCGGTGTTGACGCGTGGTAGCCAGTGGCGACTATCGCGTATATTGGTCCGCGTATTGCAGGTGTGGGCCTACGCAATATACGAGTAGAGACGCGTCGCGTCGCGTCGTCAATGATTTAGTGGTTCATTCATAAAATTATTTTCATGACTATACGGTTGTTTATGCCCGAGGGGTCTCTTGCACTATAGTGTTGTTTTACCTGTACCAGGGTAACCAACAGCATACACTAAAACACCACCCTCCCCCACCCCCCACCCCCCCCCAGGGGGAAAAAAGACTAGGCCTACATATGGCTTTTTTTCGCGGTCCTTGCGAAATTGGCAAAATAGGGGGTATTTAATTTGCACTCTCAATGAAATTTGACAGTGAAATCAGCAAAATAGGGATATTTAATTTGCACTGTCCGTGAAATTTTGATAAAAGGGTACTTGAGAAAATCCAGAAATCTTATGTCAATATTTAGTGTCATTGATAAGGGGTGTTTGAAATTCTAATCATTGAAAATGGGTGTTTGAAATTCTGGTCATTGAAAACCAAGAAAAAGGGGTTGTTTTGGGCCAAATTTTGTCCTCGATTTTGCATGAAAAAAAAAAGGGGGGTAAATTTGATGAAAAATCATTGCAAAGGGGGCCTTTGAAAGATTTGGTAACTCTCATGGTTGTCAACATTTGTATTGAGTTGGGGGGGGGGGCGGTTTATATTTTTGGGAACATCCTGATTATGTTTTGGGGTCATCTCAGGAACCTAAAAAAAGTTGGTTTGGTTTAGTTCTCGGGGGATGCACAGGACGTGCCTCTAGCTCCCCGAGTATTGCTATTGGTAAAAAATAGCCCTTTTCTGCGCAATTTGGTAACCATCATGGTTGTCAACTTTTGTGTTGAGTTGGGGGCCGGGGCTGCAGCATCCTGCAGTATCTCCCAGGAGGTGCTGGACATACTGTAAGTACAGTGTGCGCGACCGTCTCGGTTTCCTCTTCCCATGTGGTGGAATAAAGGGCATATTCTTTCACAGGCTCGTCGTCTTCAAGACGCAGTATATGACCGAGAAATTTGAGTTGATGAAATGGAAACAAAATAGGACAATGTAGAAGAAACCAAAAATACCCGGGCAAAAATAAAGAAAGAAGCTAAAAAGGAAATGCAAGAAACGACAGATTTAGACAAAAATTTACCTTTTCAATGAGTCTACCTGCTCAGTAATTCCACCTGTTTTAGTGAACGTTCCCATTAATTATTTAACACCAAAACATTAAAATTATTTTCCAAAACAACTGCCAGAGAAGCCCAAAATGCAATTTATTTTACACTACTGTGGTCATTATCACTTCAGTGACCAACACTATAGGCCTACACTAAAAATAAATGGTGTTGTTCTATCTACACCAGGTGACCAATGCCGGGGACCAATGGCAGATTGGTGTTGTCCGCTACTAATACCAGACCATTTTTAAACTCATAGCGAGACCAATAAATTTTGTATTGGGTGAAAAAAACCATCCAATTTTATCATTATTATGTTTTCAGAATCTTTTCTTGGTCAAAACATGACTTATGGTAAAAAATGTGATTTTTGGTTTAAAAAATGTGATTTTTGTCAAAATTAATATGATTTTTGGTCAAAATGTGATTTTGGTCAAAAATGAGCAAGTCAAAAATGAGTTTTGGTCAAACAATTCCAAAAACCACCCTCAACAGGCCTAACTTAAACGCGGTTTCATTGAATTCACAACCGTATGACAAAGCAGGCGAAAATAGTAACTTTTTTGCACAAGCTTTGTGCAATTTAAAGGCCCATTCAGCATGTTCATTGATTTGCTCATCCGGACGATCGTAAAAATCATCAAAATTCAGATTGTGGTAGGCCTACCTTAGTCATTGTCATGGTATGTAAACATAGCCTGCTAGTGGTTCAGCCGAAAGCCGTGTAGGCCTATTTGACAAAAATAAGGAATTTAAATGAATCTGTAATTTAGATACTGACAGTATCTAAATTAGCTACATGTATGCGAATGGGGATTCAACTTCGTACTGTTCACTTTTAAACAATTTATAAACAATTTTAATCTTTTTTACACTTTCGCTGGGATCACTGAATGGGTCTTTAAAGAGAATTGACCATTGCGCATTAAAATGAGGCTAGTATATAGACAATATAAGTGTGTTCTTTCATTTAATGACACTCTTGAGGTTTTGACTTTTAAAACCTACATTTTGGTTTAAAAATGCGTTTGGGTAGGTAGTTTTCAATAGATTTACCACATTCGTCTTGCTATAACATTGAATTGCGTTATCTGTTGACCTATGGGGAAAAGTGTTTTTAGGGGGGAGTGTTACCTTTCGTTTGATATAAAAATATTTCTGATTCGATGAAGGGAACACTTGAGGTTTTGACAAAAACCAATCACAGAATCCTATTTTCCACTAGATTTCACACAGTTCTTATGATGCTATGCACTCAACCGTGTAGTATAACACAGACTGCGTACTAGGCTAGACTCGCTGTGCTTGAAATATCTGTGTGCTCGACTGTGTCGAGGTGGAAACTGTGCGTAGATGCATTTATAAGAGAATCGTTTTTGTAGTCAAACCATTTCATATGCAAATTTTACCCCTAAACTGGATTTTACCTAAAGGATACCCAAGCAGAATTTTATCTGAAAGGTACCACGCGAACTCCCCAGGGCAGGAAAAACTAGACCTAAATGTGAAATAGCAGGATCATTAAAATGGTCCCTAAACACACTAACTATATTATAAGGGCCTATAGAAGTTTAAAAACAGCCATGCCCTTCCAAAACAGACGCCTTTGACGCAAGTTGACCCCCAAACAGGATTCGCGCGATTCGCGTTCACTCTCTGATGAAAATTACCCTTTTGCTGGTTACGCATGTGTACACTGTGAAACTTGAGTGGCCGCCCCCTCCCTGGGCATCAGAATATTAACCAATAACAGACACAAGTGACTAGTGTTGTCAACAGCAGACACTAGTGTGTTATTATACCTGTATCAGGGTGGCCAATAGCTGACACTAGTGTTGTTTTACCTATACCGGGGTGACCAATAGCAGCCACTAGTGTTGTTTTATCTACACCAGGGTGACCAATAGCAGACACTAGTGTTGTTTTATCTACACCAGGGTGACCAATAGCAGGCACTAGTCTTGTTTTACATACACCAGGGTGACCAATAGCTGACACTTGTGTTGTTTTACATACACCAGGGTGACCAATAGCAGACACTAGTGTTATTTTACATACACCAGGGTGACCAATAGCAGACACTAGTATTGTTTTACATACACCAGGGTGACCAATAGCAGACACTAGTGTTGTTTTACATACACCAGGGTGACCAATAGCAGACACTAGTGTTGTTTTACCTATACCAGGGTGACCAATAACATACACTACTATACCAGGGTGACCAATAGCAGACACTAGTGTTGTTTTACCTACACCAGGGCGACCAATAGCAGACACTAGTGTTGTTTTACATACACCAGGGTGACCAATAGCAGACACTAGTGTTGTTTTACATACACCAGGGTGACCAATAGCAGACACTAGTGTTGTTTTACCTATACCAGGGTGACCAATAACATACACTAGTGTTGTTTTACCTATACCAGGGTGACCAATAGCAGACACTAGTGTTGTTTTACCTACACCAGGGCGACCAATAGCAGACACTAGTGTTGTTTTACATACACCAGGGTGACCAATAGCAGACACTAGTGTTGTTTTACATACACCAGGGTGACCAATAGCAGGCACTAGTGTTGTTTTACCTGTACCAGGGTGACCAATAGCTGACACTAGTGTTGTTTTACCTATACCGGGGTGACCAATAGCAGACACTAGTGTTGTTTTATCTACACCAGGGTGACCAATAGCAGACACTAGTGTTGTTTTATCTACACCAGGGTGACCAATAGCAGGCACTAGTCTTGTTTTACATACACCAGGGTGACCAATAGCTGACACTTGTGTTGTTTTACATACACCAGGGTGACCAATAGCAGACACTAGTGTTATTTTACATACACCAGGGTGACCAATAGCAGACACTAGTATTGTTTTACATACACCAGGGTGACCAATATCAGACACTAGTGTTGTTTTACATACACCAGGGTGACCAATAGCAGACACTAGTGTTGTTTTACCTATACCAGGGTGACCAATAACAGACACTAGTGTTGTTTTACCTATACCAGGGTGACCAATAGCAGACACTAGTGTTGTTTTACTACACCAGGGCGACCAATAGCAGACACTAGTGTTGTTTTACATACACCAGGGTGACCAATAGCAGACACTAGTGTTGTTTTACATACACCAGGGTGACCAATAGCAGGCACTAGTGTTGTTTTACCTATACCAGGGTGACCAATAGCAGACACTCGTGTTGTTTTACCTATACCCGGGTGACCAATAGCAGACACTAGTGTTGTTTTACCTACACCAGGGCGACCAATAGCAGACTAGTGTTGCTTTACATACACCAGGGTAACCAATAGCAGACACTAGTGTTGTTTTACATACACCAGGGTGACCAATAGCAGACACTAGTGTTGTTTTACATACACCAGGGTGACCAATAGCAGACTAGTGTTGCTTTACATACACCAGGATGACCAATAGCAGACACTAGTATTGTTTTACCTACACCAGGATGACCAATAGCAGACACTAGTGTTGTTTTACATACACCAGGGTGACCAATAGCAGACACTAGTGTTGTTTTACATACACCAGGGCGGCCAATAGCAGATTAGTGTTGTTTTATATACACCAGGGTGACCAATAGCAGACACTAGTGTTGTTTTACATACACCAGGGTGACCAATAGCAGACACTAGTGTTGTTTTACATACACCAGGGTGACCAATAGCATAGCAAGCACTAGTGTTGTTTTACATACACCAGGGTGACCAATAGCAGGCACTATAGTGTTGTTTTGCACACACCAGTGTGACCAATAGCAGACACTAGTGTTGTTTTACCTATACCAGGGTGACCAATAGCAGACACTAGTGTTGTTTTACCTATACCAGGGCGACCAATAGCAGACTAGTGTTGGTTTACATACACCAGGGTGACCAATAGCAGGCACTAGTGTTGTTTTACCTATACCAGGGTGACCAATAGCAGACACTAGTGTTGTTTTACCTGTACCAGGGTGACCAATAGCAAACACTAGTGTTATTTTACCTGTACCAGGGTGACCAATAGCAGACACTAGTGTTGTTTTACATACACCAGGGTGACCAATAGTAGACACTAGTGTTGTTTTACCTGTACCAGGGTGACCAATAGCAGACACTAGTGTTGTTTTACCTACACCAGGGTGACCAATAGCAGACCTAGTGTTGTTTTACCTACACCAGGGTGACTAATAGCAGACACTAGTGTTGTTTTACCTGTACCAGGGTGACCAATAGCAGACACTAGTGTTGTTTTACCTATACCAGGGTGACCAATAGCAGACACTAATGTTGAGTTACCTATACCAGGGTGACCAATAGCAGGCACTAGTGTTGTTTTACCTGTACCAGGGTGACCAATAGCAGACACTAGTGTTGTTTTACATACACCAGGGTGACCAATAGCAGACACTAGTGTTGTTTTACCTACACCAGGGTGACCAATAGCTGACACTAGTGTTGTTTTACCTGTACCAGGGTGACCAATAGCTGACACTAGTGTTGTTTTACATACACCAGGGTGACCAATAGCAGACACTAGTGTTGTTTTACCTACACCAGGGTGACCAATAGCAGACACTAGTGTTGTTTTACCTACACCAGGGTGGCCAATAGCTGACACTAGTGTTGTTTTACCTGTACCAGGGTGACCAATAGCAGACACTAGTGTTGTTTTACCTACACCAGGGTGACCAATAGCAGACACTAGTGTTGTTTTACCTACACCAGGGTGACCAATAGCAGACACTAGTGTTGTTTTACCTACACCAGGGTGACTAATAGCAGACACTAGTGTTGTTTTACCTGTACCAGGGTGACCAATAGCAGACACTAGTGTTGTTTTACCTATACCAGGGTGACCAATAGCAGGCAATAGTGTTGTTTTATCCACACCAGGGTGACCAATAGCAGGCACTAGTGTTGTTTACCTACACCAGGGCAACCAATAGCAGGCACTAGTGTTGTTTACCTACACCAGGGTGACCAATATTAGACACTAGTGTTGTTTTACCTACACCAGGGTGACCAATAGCAGGCACTAGTGTTGTTTTACCTACACCAGGGTGACCAATAGCAGACACTAGTGTTGTTTTACATACACCAGGGTGACCAATACCAGACGCTAGTGTTGTTTTACATACACCAGGGTGACCAATAGCAGACACTAGTGTTGTTTTACATACACCAGGGTGCAAGGGTGACCAATAGCAGGCACTCGTGTTGTTTTACATACACCAGGGTGACCAATAGCAGGCACTAGTGTTATTTTACACACTCCAGGGTGACCAATAGCAGGCACTCGTGTTGTTTTACATACACCAGGGTGACCAATAGCAGGCACTAGTGTTGTTTTGCACACACCAGGGTGACCAATAGCAGGCACTAGTGTTGTTTTACCTATACCAGGGTGACCAATAGCAATTTCTGTGAGGTTTTATCATTAGGTCGTATCTTGAAAGTATTTTATTTGTCCCAGTCAGAAAAAATTACAAAATCAATAATATTTAGGATGGCTGCTTGGCAAAAATGGGCTATTCCATTTGAATACATAATTATGCCCCTATGGAAACCACCTTCATCAATCACACATGGGGTATCGATTTCAAATGGAGTCACCCATTTTGGTAGCCCCATTTTCCATAGGGTGTGTAGATTTCACATGGAATAGAGGCCCTGCATGAAATTATCGATTGGCTCCAAACAAAGGATTTGAGCCAGTGTCCTTCACCGTAGTTATGGCGGAGTGCAGTCCATTCAATCAAATGTTGTCATCAACCTATTTGATCGTAGTGCAGGGTTATGTGTGTGAGATGAACTGTCACGGTAGATTGCAATCATGCTTTTGTTTAATGCATTTGAGTAGTCCGCCATATTTACAGGATGATACGTCACATGTAAGGCCTCTATACTGCCAATTCAAAGTCACACTTCATTTAGCACACAAGACACAATGTTCCTTTCTACTCCTTTTGGTACAGCTTACACAATTTTAATAAACTTGATTTTCCATGAATTATAATTATATATATTATATGGCTATTCCATCTAGTGCAAAATTTACAAATATATTCATATCATAAATCAGATTTAAAATAATAAACTTTAGTAATAAATATAATACATGGTTGTGTAGTGAGATGACCTATCTTGCTATACATATGTATAAAAATTATTCTCAACTTATCAAATATGTAATATGAAATCATGATATAAAAATTCATGCTTTTGAAAGTAAACTGGCCTCAAAAAGAAACTTATAATTTTTCACAAGGTCATATCTTAAAATCCTCTCCATAAAAATGAATAAAAATTGCACACAGGATTACTTCAATACTCTACTCTAAACACATGTCAATACTCAAGCAGTTGTCCAACTGACACAACAGCAAAATGCACTGACATGGAACACCTTCCTGGACCAAAATTCACATCCCAACAGATTTCTTTTGTTGGGTTCCAATTATTCGCCTGTACATGAACAAAAATTACACACAGGATAACTTCAATACTCTACTGTAAACACATGTCAGTAACCAAGCAGTTGTCCAACTGACACAACAGTAAAATGCACTGATACGGAACAGCTTCCGGGACCACATTCACAGGCGAATAATTGGAACCCAACAAAGGAAATCTGTTGGGATGTGAATTTTGGTCCAGAAAGGTGTTCCATGTCAGTGCATTTTGCTGTTGTGTCAGTTGGACAACTGCTTGGTTACTGACATGTGTTTAGAGAAGAGTATTGAAGTAATCCTGTGTGCAATTTTTGTTCATTTTTATGGAGAGGATTTTAAGATAGGACCTTGTGAAAAATTATAAGTTTCTTTTTTGAGGCTAGTTGATATATACCTGCCCAAATTGTTTAAAATAATATTGCCATCAAGTGAATTACACTTCTTTTTGTAGTTTCAAAATTCATTTGTACTGTGTTGCGTAAATAAAATATTGCTTCACATTGATACGATGTTACAAAATGAAACACATAGTGGCGTATGGATGTCAATCGGGGGGGGGGGGGTTGTCCCACCACCTTTTAGCAAAACTTAAATTGATCAAAAATGGCAAAATATTAAAAAGTCGATTTAAATCAGTGATTTAAAAAAAATCATGTGATTTAAATCGGGATTTAAATTGCGACTTAAATCGTGCCAACCTTGATGTACACTACACTAGCTTCCAGAGGAGTATGGCACTCTCTTGCGCTGATTGACGCACATGCCCTGTTAATGAGCGACATACACCAGGCTTTGATGAGCGCCGCTCTGCGTCGATCGCTTCTTTGATGTGTAATTGGCCAATCAGATTACAGGTCTGTTATTATGATTATCAGACAACTGAATTAGCCAATCAGAACCCCACTTTTTTGCTTACGCTGTGTACGCTCTCAAAATGTAAACAAATGCCATCCTTTTCTGCCAGTAAGTGTATGGTGTATTCAGAATTCATATGTACACTAAATGGTGTCCCAAAAGTCATCATCAAACTTTAAGGAGTTGTAAATATTCAAAATGGTAGTTTTGACTTTTGGGATACCCTCTACATACAATAAAACTACCCTATTGTTCCTAAATTATTTGTAAATAATAGTATTACCCAATTATTGTTGAAAGACATGTCTAATTTAAATTGTTGCATAGTCTAATAACTGCATTTATCTTCTTATTTATCAAGGCCATGACATACTTCTTAACATGCTATTGCTCATAATAAAGAAATAACATAATGCATATTGTTTCAAATTGAATCCTGAGTTTTGAAAAATGTGTAGCTTTGGCAGTATTATAACAACATTGCATTAATAGTACTGTTAGTAATATCACTTATAAATTATAAGGAATATGATTCATCAGCATATTCCAAGCTTTTTTTTTTGGGGGAACTTTTTAAAAATGGGCATTTTTTTCAAATTTCAAGGACAGAGTGCAATTCCTTTCACCATTCCCTTCCCAAGTCCAGGTGCAGAAGCATATATATATTGAACTCAAAGTAAATGAAATAAATTGCAGATGTTTTCAATAAACACGTCAAGTGACCATTCAATTACCTGCTGGGTTACATTAATTGATGACATGCTCATTGGTTATTCAGGCCTTGCCAATTAGATTTTAAAGGTGAGTGGTTAATCACTCGCTAGCATGATGCTAGACAAGTGGTTGAATTTGCACAAATACCATTTATTTGGGAATAATCAAATAGAGTTTCGGTCTTAAAACATTATTTATGGTTTTAAGTTGAAATGTGCGCAAAGCATACACAAATTTGTGACTTTCTGCGCTTGGAGGGGGCACAGAATCGATTAAATGCTGAATTGGCTGATTCGATGGCTGATTTGGGGGATTCGCAGCGAGTGATATTTAGTGCCTATGGCGAGTGAAAAATTGCTTACTAGAAATAGCGAGCGGTGGAGAGCGAGAGCAATCGCTCGCCTCAAACTGCAAGGTGTGGTTATTTCTAAACAAGTCCAGTTGACACACTTAATATTTAGGTATTTTCAATCGCTTATTCGGTCATCAGTGAAATTAATGTTTAAAAATTTCACACCTAGTGTGATCCTGTGTCAATCCTAAAATGATTACTACCGTAAAGTGAAATTGACTTCTTTGGGTCATTGTTGTACATACCCGTAGCCACAAAAGTATTTTGCCAAAAAAGAGCATTCTTTAATCAATAATTTGTATGTGGAAAAATAAATGCCCCCCGGAGACGTAACATTTTCAAACGGGGAGGGAGCGTTAGTAAGAGGTTAATTAATTAATAGTAATTCCCATTAAATATCGCTAGTACAGTCTGGCAGTGTTGCAATGCTCCAAAAACAATAATGCATTTTCTGCAAATACTGTCAATAACTATGGCCGCACACATGGATATCATGGAATCTGCAATCAAATCTTCGAAACACAGGTAGTGTATGGTATGGTGAGGGCCGTTTATTTGAGGAGGAGCGTTTGTTAAAAGGGTATTTTGTGATCCACAGCCTCATGCCAACACTTTTCTCAAAAAAAGTTGAGATTCTTATACCACTGGAAACCCCTGGCTACATCTTTATGTACAAAAAATTCTTGCAGGTTAATACGTTTCGCAAAAATATCGTCAAATTTGAATTACGTTCTGGTGTACCAGAACGAAATTACAACAGTAGCCTATGGAGCACTGCTTAATCATGCTTAACTCTCAAATGCAAAATCGGAATCAACTGAAATTTTGGGAATGAGATTTCTTCGTGGATATCTACTGAAAAATGTCATAAAAAGAGGATGCTATGATCACGAAATATTCCTTTAAGAGAATTTCTCAGAATTACATTGATATAACATTAAATATCAGAAGGGAAACCTTCAAAACCTAACCATGAGGGCGCTGGCTTAACCAACGAATGGGCTTGATATTATTGTTTGGAACAGTGTTTATTTATCATTTTTGTTTATGAATTTGGCGGTTTCATGCATGTACTCCTTACCATATCCTAAAGCCATGATTTCTCCGTGATACGGAAAAACTGACAAATTCACGGAATCTGGGTTTGCTCACGGAAATTTGAAAATGCCACAAAATAATGAAAAAATGTTTAAAATGTCTAACTATTGTGTTGATCTGCAAAATAAAACAAAGAAAAGTGATTATTTAGCAGTAATCAACCATTAGACAATCCATTATAGCATTGTTCTAGGTTTATAATGCAATAATCTGGCCATACTACAGTAAAAGGTAGGACAAAATGCACTATTAAAACATGTTTGTTTTAACTTTTCAGTGCTTTATAGTGTAAAACGGAAAATCACAGAATCGTCCAATTTGTAACACAGATTTTAAATTTTGTAACACGGAGAAATCGTGGCTTTACCATATCCCGTAAAGTTCGCCTAATGCCACTAAAAGTGCCCTCCCGTAAAATTCCCACCAGCAAATAAGGGCACAGAACCTTAATTCTTGCTGGGATTTCAGAGGAGGGAGCATTCTATTTGCACATCAAATTTACCCCAAGGCAAACAAGCCCAAGTGTGCCATTCGGCGAATCTTTATGGTAATGGATTGCACTGTTAATTAACTTAAATATCACTTCTAATTAACTGAAATACCACTTATATATGACAAAACACATGAATAACAATACTGATCAGCTGCTAAAAATGTTATCTTGAAAATCTTAAAGGGGGATATTGTGATCCACAGCCTCATTCCTACACTTGCCTCCAAAAAATGTTAGTCCTAATGTGCACTAGTCCTAAGGAGCCCATGAAAGTTTGCTAGTATCCTAACTCTAACCCTAATCCTTAACCCTAACTTTCCGACTAGTATGTGAAACCCATTTTATGTTTTGAACTAGTTACCAAACCATATTTTTTGGCCCATCAAACCTTATTTTTTGAGACTATATCGAGCCTTCAGACCAGTGCATGCACACCAACATTTTGCAGCATTTATATTTAGCATCCACCTTCACAGATAATAGGCTATTCCAGTTTCTCAGGTGTATGAAATTCAAATGGAGCTGCCTTATGTGTTCATTCCATTTGAAATGCATACTCCCCCTGTGGAAGATATTTCCAAAATCTTCCTTTGATCCTATCATAATGTCAAAATATTTGTTACATCTTTCAAGACAGTAAGCCTCTGTTCTCTTCTGTATCATCAATTTCACTTCCAAAATAGTTGACAGATACTTGACGAGTTAAGTCATTATTTGGCGGTCTTCTTCTCCTGCAAAAAATGAGAAATTATACATGACTTATGTACACTACTTAAAAAATTGAAAGGATCGGAAACTGGCAATTCTGAGTTGTATTCTTCATTTGTGTGTTTTCATAGTGCTGACCAAATTTAGGAGCAATGAGCATATTTTGTGCTGGTTTTACTGCGACATGCGAGCAAAAATGTTCAATTTCAGACTATTTTGCCCAAAAATGTAAGTGAATTCTTTGTATTTGATGGGGCCAGTGTGAGCAAAGTGGTGCAATTTTACCCTATTGTGGCTCCTCACCTTCCTCCATAGGGGCATATGCCACAGTCAGAACTCCATCAGTAAAAACCCAAAATTACACAAATTTGCACCTTTTCCCGACAATTTTCCACAAATTAGTTGATTTTTGCCCTCCTTGAAATCACTTTCCTCCAATTGCCCCCCTCCCCAATGTTCTGGTGCTGCCACTTCGTACATAGATGTGCTATAGCTGCCAAGGCCATTAAAACCCCCAAAGGAGGCCATTTGTATTCCAAGGTGGATATCATATTTGTGTAAAAAGGGTAGTTTTCACGACAAGCGATGTACACATGTTCATCGATTAGGGTGTCAAAAATCAAAGCACTTTACATTATTCGGCTGTCGTTAGAATATATGTCAGCTGGCATACAATACCAAAGTTATGCTCAAATCTTTGGATGGTGCTCAATGGACAATATTCATAACATCTCCCTATTTCACCCAACGATTAAGAGAGGGAAGAGAGGTAAAGCACCTTGCCCAAGTATGCAACACAATGGCACTACCAGGGCTCAAACTCGCAAGGCTCCGATTGGGAGGTAGAACCTGCACCGCTGCTCCACCGTGCCCCCAAAAGGGGGCATGTTTCACAGGACCTTTAATACCAAACATCAAAATATGGCAAAATAACTTGTTTATAATGAAGGCCATGGGAACATACTTCTTTAGGGTCTGTTTTGAAAGTTCCTGCATAAGTGCCCCCCCCCCTCCCAGGATTTGCAACACTTACCCTTTTCCACATTGATACTCCCAGAAGCCAAAGAGAACAATGAGTATAGCCATAATTACGAACATAAATCCTACCATGGTTGATGCCCAGGGAAAGCCATAGTGTTGCTGCAGAACACCACCAACTGTTGGACCTACAAATGCACTATATCGGGAGAAACAAGAAAACCAATAAATACCAATGAATTAATCATCTGATTTGACACATTCGCAGGAATAATGTCGGCATAGAATTTATGATTACAGTTTTATTAGTCTACCTTTATTTTGTTAAAATTATGCTGGTTTTATACTTTTTGCTGCTTGCCGCTGAGCGGTGTGACGCTTCATCGTGCCGTTTGTACTTTACTGCAAGCGTAGCGGCATGACTCTGAAAACCAATGTCAGAGCAGCACTCATACGTCAGAGCGGCACTGCTTGTAAGTTGACTTGAATTCGCGATCTGCTGCTTTGGGCAAAGTGGTCGAGTAATCTATATATCGGCTTGCCACTGGTCACCGCTATAGCGTTTCTTTTGCGTCTGCACAGTGAAGCAAAATTGTCATCAGGAAAGTATGAAACCAGCATTAAGCCGCAGCACAGATGACCAGCAAAATACTGCATAGTGGGTTTGAATTTGTGTTTCCAAATACATTCACATTAAGTATATACTATGTGTAATAAATATTTTTAATTGGCGGCTGCTTGCTCGACCGCGAAAAGCGCCAAAATTAAACCCCCGTGAAATACAGTAATGTATCCTCCCTATCCCTCTATATAATTTTCCCCAGGTTTAATGTTCTACACTTGACAAATGAAGCAACATTTCACAAAATGACAGACAGAAAGACAAGACAGATGGAAGGTTGGACAGACAGACAGACAGGACTGCTTACCCTAATGAAAAGAAGCTATTGAAAACACCTGATACTATTCCCTGTGTGCTAATATCATCTGGCAAACCATACCACCTGCAAGAATATAACATACAAGACAATTAACCCTCTGAGCACTGCCTGCTGATCTAACATTGCCTCTGATTGGTCAATTATATGATATCTTCATTTTAATCACCAATCAGAATGGAGCTTTGCAAATAATTCACTCCAATTTTTTTGTGTGGTGAAATTATTCTAACAATGTTGCTGATTGGTCCAATTGATATGACAACTTCTTTTTGACCAATAGGCAGGTAGTTCTTATGGGGTTAATGTATTGATTTTAATCGTATCAACCAGACGTACCTATGATATGATATTATGATATTATACATGATTGAATCCCTAAATAACCATTTTACTTACTTAGCTGTATTAAGCAGATCAATAAATGTAGGTACAATAGCACAACCCAGAAGTAAACTGCCTAGTCCAACGGTTACTATTACTGTCCAAACTTGACTGCAAGACAAAGAAGGAAAAAACTTGATTAGGAAAGATTCAGAAACACGTACACGCATGTGACCTGCTGCCACAATGAGCGTAAAGTAGCAAGTTGGTAGTTTCGAGAAGTCCTGGCTACTGTGTAGTTGCGTACCTGCCGGTGGGTGCAAGAGGAGAAATTACCCAACTGGCAAAAATTAACTATTTGGCCCCTGCCCGCTTTAATATATATAAATAAAACACCCCAAAGTAGAAAAACTCAGCATGAAATACTTCAAAATTTGGCAATTTTGACACCCTTTTCCAAAATTGTCTGACTCTTTTCACAAGTGTATCAGAGGTAAAATCTAATCTGCCTGTATAGGCAGGACTTTTTGTGAGGGAGGGGATCAGGAATTTCCCAAGTGTGGCCGACCTCACTTAATGCAACAATTGGACTACATCCATCTAAAAGAGAACTTTTGCATGAAAATGGACCCTTTGTAAATTTTGATTTTTACATTGGACCTCCTTTGATATTTTTACTCTGAAAAGTGCACTTTTTTCGATGGGGTGTATCGGACCCTCTCACTGCTGCTGTGTTGGTGTTCTTTGTTACACACACCTGCTCAAGCCAATAGTATGTCTTTATGTCATTTGTGAATGGAGCCACAATGGACCATTCATGAAGGATATACTACTGGCTTGTACAAGTGCACGGCAAACAAAGAACATCAACTCAGCACTCAGGATGTCTCTAAACTACCAAATTATGCTCATTTTGTGGTAGCATCCAGGTCACATATTTAAGTGTCTTGCTGTTCGAGGGGACTACATGTATGTTGAAAATGTATAATTTTCTTTCTACTTTAGGCTGTGAACTTATCAATCACCCCTTATATGTCTGCTATTGTGCATTAAATACACTGACCCGACTCTAAGCATATTTCGTATCGTGTATTATACTCCATTTTGTTCCTCGGTTTGTCAATTAAACATCAATGCAGACCTTCTTCTTTTGAGAGCAATAGACAGTATCCACGGTTGCCAATATAAGCAGGTATAGGGGTGTTTGGGGTGTGTGTGGGGGTGTTTGTGTGGGGGGGGGTGTTTATGAAGCAAGAAGAAATCTTAAGACTAGCTATAGTAAAAATTTCATTTGAATGAACACAGCTGCAACAGCCTTATGCCATCTGACTGAGATTCCATTTCAAAATACAATGCAAAGGCACAACCTTGTTTGCAAACTTATATTGAAAATACTAACCAATCATGAGCAGTCTATAATACCGAATTTATTAATTCGTTTTAAACAATTCATTGATGTTAGCACTGGGTAGTAGCCATTACTGCCAGTAGACAGGAAGTCTAGAAAGTTGGCCTCAACGCCGTGGGGGTTATTCCTGTGCTTTTGAATGGGACATCAGTAACCTTGGCCATTTTTAGACCAAAATTTTGGATTTTTCAGATTTTTTTCTAAGTTTGTGAGAGCATAACAAGACTATCCGTCATTGGATTTTTATTTCCGTCGGTAGATATTTATTATTTAAGTTTTTCATAACATATTAAAAAGGCAGAGACCCCTGCTGTATAATAAATTAGCTAGGTAAGTTTTGAGTAACCTTGATGAAAATTATCAAAAAAGTGCCTACTCTTTTGTGTGTGTACGGTCCATCACCTGTCACTTGGTAGTCTTGTAACATGTCTAATGGCGCTGCCCATGGCCACTCGATGAATTGTTTAATTCGAATTAATCAATTCGATATTATAGACTGATGAGTGAGTTGGTTACTTGTTTCTAACATGTGGCTTTCATCACATGGTGTACGCGGACACGCCACGCTGTTAGCAGCTGTGTTCATTCAAATAAAATTGTAGCTATAGATAACTCACTCAGTAGGTACTTGTGGAAATAATGGCGTTGGTCCTAAGAATAAAAAGCATACTCCGCCTCCAGTGAGTCCAAACACTATTAACGTGCGAGTGATCCTCTGAAATAAAGATGGACGAAATAAAGATTACATACATCAACGCATCATTGTAGTTAATATACAAAAATTGCTTCACAGACCAAGTAGTGCTCAAAGTTATTCAGAAAAATACAAAATTAAACATTGCGAACTGTGTGCCTATCACTGTGAAAAAAAAAAGTACCTTGTATTGTGGGTTACGGTTCGCTATCTCTAAGGTTCGCTATCTCTAATTTTGAAAAAGGTTCGGTATTTCTAAGGTTCGATATCACTAATTTTAAAGAAGGTTCGCTATCTCTAATTTTAAATAAGGTCCGCTATCACGAATTTATTGAAGGTTCGCTATCTCTAAGGTTCGCTATCACTAATTTAAAATAAGGTCCGCTATCTCCAATTTAAACAATCCCGGTATCCCTAAGGTTCGTAATCTCTAATTTTAAATAAGGTCCGCTATCTATAAGGTTCATCTCTACGGTTCGCTATCTCTAAGGTTCGCTATCTCTAAGGTTCGCTATCACTAATTTCAAATACGGTTCGCTATCTCTAATTTTAAATAAGGTTCGCTATCTCTAATTTTAAATAAGGTTAGCTATCTCTAATTTCAAATAAGGTTCGCTATAGCGGTCCTTATTTAAAATTAGAGATAGCGGACCTTATTTGAAATTAGAGATAGCGGACCTTATTTAAAATTAGAGATAGTGGACCTTAAGATTAGTGATAACTTGAACCAGGTATAGTGAACCTTAATCGAAATTAGTGATAACTTGAACCTTAGAGATAGCGTAACCTTAATTAATTAGGGATAGCGAACCTGAAACAAAATTAGTGATAGCGAACCTTATGTATAGCGGACCTTTATTGGAATTAGTGATAACGAACCTTAGAGATAGCGAACCTTCAATAAATTAGTGATAGCGGACCTTATTCAAAATTAGTGATAGCGAACCTTATTTTAAATTAGTGATAGCGACCTTATTTATAATTAGTGATATCGAACCGTAGAACTAGCGAACCTTATTCTAAATTAGTGATATCGAACCTTAGAAGTAGCGGACCTTTTTTTAGGTATAGCGAACCCTTTTCTCTATTAGAGATAGCGGGATTCTGATCTCCATAGACTTTACACGTTAGTGATAGCGAACCTTAGAGATAGCGAACCTTAGAGATAGCGGACCTTAGAGATAGCGGGATGTCACCGTATCGTGGACAAAAGTGGGATAATAAAATGGGATAATAACACTGAAAGATGAGTGATTTATGCCACACAGTTATGTCCTTCTAAATGCTCCAGTGCATGAAATCAAGCTCTCAAAGCATTAAAAACATATTTTTCTATGAAGATCACATGTCCGGATAATAAAAGAGGATAAGGAAAGTTGAACTGTAGTGTCAGTTTCCTAATGATATTGCATTTATTTGTACTTACCTTTTTATCAGATAAATAACCCCATAATGGTGTTGCAATTGCATAAGCTGAACCACTTAGTATATACACTAAACTGATGAATACTGGTGATAAATTATACTGAAAAATTAAAGCAATTCAAATATAAATGTAAACAATCTTTCACCAATAAATAAAGCTACAGAGCTATAGTTTGATCAGCTTGTGATCAGCAGGAATTGTTAGGCTTTTACCACTATGCCGAAAAGTAGACGCACATTAAGAGTGATATAGTTGGCCTTTTTTGTGTGTATTAAATAAAGTTGATCGAGTATAGAACTTTGAATTAATAATTTGTGATACTTCTGTTGCGATGTCACAAGACAATTCTCAAAATAAAATATATTGATATTAATCCGCGATGTTATAAGGCCCGCCGAGTACGAGCTGATAAAACTATAGGGTTGCATGCATTTGAAGTACATCAATGCTAGCTTGTGACATATGCTTAATTCTACAAAAATGCTTATATAAGTTCTGTGAACCAAACCAAGACAAACAAACAAATCAAGGCTATAGCAGCTGTTTGAACTGACTGAACACCCAGAAGGGACAGAGATCTGGTTTTTGTTTTCAGGGTCAAATTTTGGACAGGCAGTTTTTGGTGAAAATGATGGACACTTGTCAAATCCTAGCTACATTTTTGTAGAAAGACCCTGACAATGCATTGATTTTACAACTATCATCAGTAATTACTACATGTAATGACCATTTTGACTTGCAGTAATCAAGCAAATTAAGTGATGGTATTTTATAGCAGATTTAACAAAAACTACTGCTAATCCTCTTCTGCTGGGGGAATTATTTTTGGAACACATCTACTGAAGGGAGGTTTCAGCTCCATGTTAGATATACATGTATGTTTCATAGCTGTGAACACCATAGTGACTCTAAGATTATTTGGGCTTTCTTTCACTTTACTTGTTATTTCAGCTTATAAAATGGACAAAAACCCTTCCTGGCCATGATTACTGATATAATATTAGTAATACAGGGTGTCCCAAAAAAAAGAGGCCCCTCATTGCGCCCTCTTTTTCTCCTATTTCTGAAGAATTCATGAAATATTGTTTGGTAGGTAAAGACACCTTGAGTCGTTAGCTTTTATAAACCAAAACAATTATATCAATCGCTCACAACTTTTGAAGATATGCTCTTTTAAAGAAATGTAGCCGTTTTTCACTCTGTCCACGGAGAAGGTTTGGCTACTTCAAAGGTTGAAAAGGAGTACACATACCATGCATGAATATCAAACATTCGTCAATGATAAATTTATAAAATAACTTTATTTATGGAATGGCCTTTACCGGTGGGTTTATGGGTAATGGATTTTGTTAATAGTGTCATTAATTTGTGGGTAAAATGGATGCGGAATGGGTCTTTTTTTACTTTACTTGCAATTTTTTTCTTGGTTATTTATGCCTTTTTGTTTTATTATGTTTCTTACGTTCTTACTTTGTTGTTTTTTGCTTTCTTTTTTTAAATTTACAACATAAGTCATTTCTCTTTTTAGGATAAAAGGTAGCCCTAAAAGTCTGTTTGGTTTGTCTTTGGTTCTTCTGAAATGAGTTCACTGTGCTGCTCTGCCCTCTACCTGGTTGCCTCCTTGGCGAATACAGGTTTCAGCCCTGGTCCTCATTGAATCAATTGCGTTGCGTACCATCCTTGTGCGCCAGATACTTGCGAATGCATTCAGTAATACGTTTGCGAAGATCTTGGATATTGCCATAAAGGAAAAAATCAAGTGGTGTGAGGTCTGGTGATCGTGCAGGCCACTCCACAGCATGAGCCATCCCAACCACTCTGTTTGCTATCCGTGGACAGAGTGAAAACGGGTACTTTTATTCAAAAGGGCATATCTTCAAAAGTTGTGAGCCGATTGAAATAATTGTTTTGGTTTATTAAAGCTAACGATTAAAGGTTTCTCTACATACCAAAATATATTTAATCAATCTTTCAGAAATAGGAGAAAAAGAGGGCGCAATGAGGGGCCTCTTTTTTTTGGGACACCCTGTATCAGCATTTTATATAAAGAATAACAAACTCTAAATTTGATGGAAATCATACATTATGGTTTTAAGGAGGATTTTGAATTACTGGCACATATGTGACACAATCTGGTCCATGGAGGCCAAAAGAGTCTAGTCCTTTTTTATATTACTATAATAATTACCTCAAACATCAGGCTATCACATATACAGTATGCCAAAAAATTAAGGTACCAGCTATGTTCACCCCCTGTATATCCTAAACAAAGACAGATACCGGTATGTCATAATTGAAGCCAGCAGCCAATACCTGCATCTTTTAGCTCGAATTTAAGACCAAATTCGTTGAAAATGTTCAAGAAATAAAGACACAACATCCAAAAACCCAAGGCAGATGCAAATTCAAAAGTTGCAGTTTGCTCCATTGCAAACCCTATATTGATTTGTACACAAAGTGTTCTCGAACAAGAGAACTAACACCGTGCTTCCATTGATTAGCACGTTAAAACTAGCGTCGTGCTTTCATTGATTAGAACACAAAATTGCAACTTTTGATTTCGTTTCTTCCTTAGGTTTTTGATCCCCGTTTCTTTAATTCTTAACTAATTTCAACAAATACGATCTTAAATCATTGCCAAAAAGTACAAATAGTGGCTGCTATTTGTTTAGGATATACAGGGGTAAACATAACTGGTACCTTAATTCTTTGGCTTACTATATTCTGAAAACACTAAAGGTGTAGAATACTTGGTTCTAAAGTTATGAAGTTTTGTGATGTCTATTTTCTTATATATTTTATTGTTTTTACTCCATATTTTTGCCTTTATCTCAATTTCAAATTTGCCACCTTTGGCCTCCATGGACCAGAATGTGTCGCATACTTACTTGTTCTTTAAGGTGTGGTGACATCGTGGGATCTAAGAACCCCATTCCTGTTGAAGCAACACCACAGGTTAATGCGATGACCCACACAGCAGGTATCTTAGCAACAGCTAACATGGACCCTTTAGTTTTAGATTCCATACCTGTAAAGGTCAAAGGTTACACTCTTGATGGAAAATTTTCATATCATATCATGTCACTAAACAAAGTGGAATATATGCACAACATTTATTTGGTCCCTTGAGTAAAAAAGCGCGCAGTGATTTATAGTGCGCTACGCACAGGCACAACGCCTAGACGTTGATCCACAAGCCTCAGCACACTTTACAGGTTGTCGCTGACCACTACAGCCCCACATCATTCCATAAACCAATTAACAACAAAACAGGGACTTTGCTGCTACAAGAGCGCACACCCTAGACATTCCACAAATAACCAACGCAACCAGGATCAGCTCCCCGAGTTTCGTACGGGTTACAACGAGACAATTAGCAGTAAGTTCCTTGTCCAGGGGAATTTCAAGCTAACTCAATTTTCCACGAGAGCATACTAGGCGCCGCCAGGGTTCGAACCCGCAACCTCTCGCACTATAGTTGAACGCCTTAACAATTGAGGAATTAAGGGTTTGAACCTGGGACCTGTGGCTGTGCCTCCCCTTTTCGGGGAAAACAATGAAACTCCTTTGTTTTGCTTTAACCTTTACATTTTTACAGAAGATATAAATTATTCACATAATGTAATAATAGTGTAAAATGGTCCACAAAATGAATTCAAATGGGCCTTTACTTTGACCTTCCCCCCAATACCACAAGGTGCTGCATCTCCCTCAAACACCTCCAGCCCCCACCCCCACCCCAGTTGCTTGTGTATGGATAGAGAAGTGTCCATTTTGGCTTCTGTTATGGACACCTGTGGACTTTTTTGTTTTTAGCAATGATAACAACAATACTGTCAAAATGGTCCACATAATGGCGTCAATTGGGACATAATTATGAAAGTTTTTACAAATACCAAAGGGGCACATCCCCCTCAGACACCCATATGTATGGATCAAGAGGTGCCAATTTTGGCTTGTTTTGGACAGTACACTGTATTTTAAACAATAACAACAATAAAGTCAAAATGTCAAAACATGCCATCAATTGGGACATCATCAAGTTATGGACACCTGTGGACTTTTTTGTTTTAAGCAATGATAACAACAATACTTTTTCCAAAAGTTTAAACTGACTTTCAGCACAAAAATTCACTAACCTTGAATTTTCGATGTGTGACACACATCTTCATCAGAAGAAGTCCTAAGATGTTGTGATGGACTTGCCCATTTGTTGACCATTGGCGACTTTTGGTCGAATGAGGGCGTTGTATAAGGTTGGCAATTCCAGTCCTTGATCGCGATTTAGTTCTGGCGATTTTTTCTTGATCTGGATGGCCTCCCGCACTAAATGGTCAACAAATGGGCAAGTCCATCACAACATCTTAGGACTTCTTCTGATGAAGATGTGTGTCACATATCGAAAAATTCAAGGTTAGTGAATTTTGTGCTGAAAGTCAGTTTAAACTTTTGGAAATTGTTTATTACCAGCACGTATGAACTTACATTCGAGTAACAACAATACTGTCAAAATGGTCCACATAATGGCGTCAATTGGGACATAATTTTGAAAGTTTTTACAAATACCAAAGGGGGCACATTCTCCTCAGACACCCCATGTGTATGGATCAAGAGAGGTCTGTTTTGACTTGTTTTGGACAACTGTTTGTTTTAAGGGCAGAGTAATGGGAGAGAACATGGACCTTTTCGAGCTTCATTATTTCTGAATTGTATGTCCAAAGTATATAAAACTATACATTTTGGAAAGGAAATGAGTCAAGGAATCCGTGGTGACGTCAGATTTGTTCAAAAATCTGAAGTTTTTGAGAAAATCACAAAATTCAATTTTTGCCCCAATTTTTTGTGACAACTTAGAAAAAAATCCGTTCGGAGTAAAAAAAAATCAGTTAGCTTTTCATGAAGAAGAGACATGAACTTAGGGAAGGTTTTTTTTATTTTTTTGAAATGCGTCTCTTTTTTCGAAATATTGAAAAAAACATGTGAAAAAAGTCATTTTGTCACTCTATTAAGCTAAAAATTACACATAATGGTGTATATTTTTGTTTAAAATAAATATTTTGAAAAAATGAAAAACCTTTCCTAGACTTTGATGTACTCTAAAGGATAGTGTAAAAGTTTACCCTTTGCTTGCATATTTTTCGAGTTATCTTGTCACAAAAATCGCATAATATTGTCAAAAGTGAACTCTGAGAAATCGACGTTTTGGTAAAAAAATGTCAAAATTATGCACAAAACGTCCTTAAATTTTAAAACGGTAAGACTTTCACACTTGCAAAAGCTGTATCTGGTGCATGGTCTAAATATGCATCTTTTTGCACCAATGAATCTATAATCTCTGCTTTCAGTGCGCCAAAATTCAAAATAATTAAAAAATCTAAGTGGCATTTTGACTGCAAATTTTTGTTTTGTTTACACCACATTTGCTGGCGTTAACAACATACCGAATGCGCCTTGATCTGCGTTGGACATACGCAAGCAGAGTTGCGGCGTCACGCTTGACGCGAATCGCTGTAATCACAATATTTCAGATTCGCAAGCATTTCTGACTCATTATTTCCGCCAATTTACTAAGCTGTCTTGAGCCATGTGACTATTTAGAGTTTAAAAGAGTGAAATAAATCAAGCAAAAATACGAATAAATATTAGCAAGTTGTATTTTATCAGTTTCAAGTGAAAGAATACATTTTAGTGTTGATAAATATCAAAAATCTCAAATTCGGTCGTGGACGAATGTGTCTTCCATTACTCTGGCCTTAAGCAATGATAATCAACAATAAAGTCAAACTAGTAAATAAAATGCCATCAAAAGGTGTTATTTTAATTTTTTTTTCAAATACTCAGAGGGCACATCTCCTCAGGCACCCCTGCACATGGATAGAGGTGTCCATTTTGGCTTTTGTTTTCGACACCCGAACACAGTTTGTTTCAAGCAATGATAACAACAATAATGTCAAAATGATCCACAAAATGGCTTCAATTAGGCCTTCATTTTGAAGAGTTACCATTATTTATGAGGGTGCACATCCCCCTTAATATACCTCTTGCATCACGCAAATGCAACACTATGGCCACAAAGGTGTTGGAAAATTTTTTGGGTGTGCCCCCCCCTCCCAATTTCCTGGATCCACCACTGGGTAAATCCAATGAATATATCACGGGCTGAGTTGCAATCACAGAACCGGGACTCCCTATACTGCCACGTACAATCGCACCATCAGCTATGGGGAGAAAAATGGGGGTATTCAGGTCCTTGCCGACCGTGCGCGGAGACGAACGAAAAGAATTCTGCGTCTCATCTGAAGCGTCTTGATACTTGTGTGCAGGTCGCATCAAGTACGTCTCTAAAATGCGCCCATCATCCATGTCGCGCCTTCATGACAATGAATGCCCCCCAGAGCGCATTCTGAGGAAAACCGAATACCCCCAATTTTTGCTCCATGCCTGTATCAAGATGGCGGTCAAGACCCGGTTCTCTTTCTCTAATTCTGTGGTTGCAATACAGCTGTATTAATTATATTGGTCATGAGAATGGTTTTTTTTCTACACAGCCTTAAGCAGTATGTGCAGACTCCGAGTATTAGACGTACAATATTGTATGTAACATATCTACATTATTTAATCTATTTCCATTCTATTTCCAGTAAGGCCAAAAAAAAAATATTGTTGTGTTGCCCTCAAGTGGGAAAATGGGAAAGTTGGGTAGGACGGTCGGATTTAGTTTTTTTTTTTTTTTTTTTTAAACCTTCAGTTTTTTAAAATCCCCTCAAATATTAAATAATACTTCTTCAATTAGGAGACATTTGTCAATTTTGACTTCTGGATACCTGTTAGACATCAATTAAAGACTAGTCTCTCAATAAAATATTAATTTAAAGTGAAAAACTTTGATTTTTTGAACAAATCTGTAAAAATCATCATTAAAAAAAAAATAATAATAAAATTGCTCCCCTGATTTTCCAGGATTTAGGGTGGGGCGGTTGAGGGCAACTTACACAACAATTTTTTTTTTTTGCCTAATGTTTAAGTTCTAACGAATGTTTGATGACGTAAAATCGATAATATGTTACGTATAATTTCTGGTAGAAATATATTATCGATTTTACGTCATCAAACATTTGTTAGAACTTAAATAGAATGGCAATAGATTAAATAACGAAGATATGTTACATACAATATTGTACATCTAATAAAAAGTCTGCATACTGCTTTAAGGTGGGTTGGAGGAGAGCATGACCTACTGTTCCACTTTTACAGTAATGGTATTTGCACTCAAAGATTGAGACAAATAAAGCTGACACACATGAATGGTATGGATTCTAACAGAGATCCCTTAAGGCTCTATAAATGGAATCCCAAAGCTTGATATAAGGGGTGTTATTTCTGCTGATATAAGGAGTGTTATTTCTGCTGATATAAGGAGTGTTATTTCTGCTGATATAAGGGGTGTTATTTCTGCTGATATAAGGAGTGTTATTTCTGCTGATATAAGGGGTGTTATTTCTGCTGATATAAGGAGTGTTATTTCTGCTGATATAAGGGGTGCCATTTCTGCTTATATAAGGAGTGTCATTTCCACCCCATGTGCATGATTTTTCTCAGGAGTGGGGAAAATGCCCCGGAGGGGGTACTCGCATGTAAATGGGGTATGGGTATGTGCGGCGGTCAAGGGTCCCTTTTTCAGGCTTCCCGGCAGTTCCTTAAGACCCACATTTGGATCATGCTCCAGTTCTTTGAGCCTCAAACTCTGGCAATTGTAGCTCTTTAGGGAGGACAGTTTTTATGGTCTACTTAGCTCAGCAATGCTTTGCTGTCTTCGATAATGGTTCATGTACGCTAGAGCGTTCGATAGGAACAAGCGAACAGTATCTGAGTTTGCTGATATCTATCGGAGCGTTCAGCAGAGCAGCAGGATTATAAACACGGTCGATGGTAAAACCAAAATCAATTTCCTTTGTGTTCAGTAAGTACATAATGACCCACTCATCAACTACTCAAGTGGTCATTAAATACGCATGTCTTGGGTAGTGTCTGTGGTCAATAGAAAGTAAATAATGTGTGTAAGTTTATGTTTACATAAAGTGGTGTAATTAGGTTCCAAGGGGTTGTTAATTCAAGCATGGTCGTAAAATTGATTCGATCGATATTTTGGGCAATGCGTTGTATCGGAGCAGAGTTGTCAATTGAGCGGAGCCTAAAAGAGTTTGCTACAGGCTTTAATGGGTTTGGGCTTTGATAAAAGCCAGGTACCTCTCCGATACAATGCGCTATCGAAGACAGCAAACCATTGCTGAGCTCAGTAGACCATAAAAACTGTCCTCCCTTAGCCAACGTTTGGAAAAATTTTGAATTTTTTAGCTCCAAAGCCTATAATTTGGCCCAATTTTAGTTCACAAGACCCACCAAAAGTGTTGAAATTTCAGTTCATCAAGCCCCTATTTTTCCCAAAATCAGTTCTTAGTTCCCAAAGTTTGGCGCTCCGTGCCGCACACCCCTACCAAAATTTCAGTTGAGTGCCCCCGGAAAATGCCCAAAACTTTTATGCATTCAAAGTACCACAAGAGCTATGGATATATGGAATTATTGGCTTTTAAGTTCCTTGACTCATTTCCGATAAGATCAATATAATAAGATTAAGAAGTACACTGCAGTTTTTTGGTTAAATGGTCCAAAAAATATGGCTGCTGCCACCCCACTCTGCCTTTAGTCTGAGCCAAGTCTGGAGCTAATGAAAAGTGGATTTGATTTTCAAGCAACAATTTGTAAATATATGATATACAGGCACACTTACCTTCTGATGATCTGATGAGAAATATATTAATTATGACTACAAGCGTATCGGCAGCTCCCAGTACCATAAATGGTAGCTTATATCCACCAACCTGGCATTAAATGAGAGAGGAATATCAATGTTCAAATGCATTGGTTAATAAGGTACAACATGCCCACAGGGAATGTGAATTTCAAATGGGATTACATAAATGGGTGACTCCATTTAAACACCCCCTGCATGTAGGAGATTCCATGGAGTTCAACTGAATGAGCCCCGGTATGATGTCATCTTTCTATACTCACGTATAATAATCCAACTAAAGCTGGTCCAACATATTCTGTTTAAATTGTTTGCCTACAGGGAGTGTGAATTTCAAATAGGGTTACGTAAATGGGTGACTACATTTAAAATATACACCCCCTGCATGTGGGGGATTCCATAGAGTTTAACTGGATGAGCCCCAGTATGATGTCATCTTTGTATACTCACCGAATATAATAATCCACCTAAAGCTGGTCCGACCATTAAGCCCACACCACAGAACAATTCTAATAAGCCCTTTGATAAAAGACAAAAAAGAATGGCAATATCACTACAAGGTATTATGGTTTTCATTCATTGGACTATTCCAGTTGAAATCTGTACACCCCCTATGGTAGGCATGATCACATTCTAACATGTGAGGGCGGGCTTCATTAAGCATCTTGTGATCCAAGATCCTGCCTTAACTGTGTAATCCAATAGGGAAAGGAAGAACATTTGGATTTTGACCCTCAAAATTCCAACCTGCATAAATTTTAGTAAAAATGCATTTGTGGAATACTATTTACTATCAAGTAGTGAAAACCACATTTCATGAAACATTAGCGCATTTTTGTAAAATGGCCCTTCGTGCTCAAAAATTTAGCCATAAAATATATACATGTTAAGACATAGGAAGCCACTGATAATGCTGGGACACCAAATTTGGGACATTCAGGCGAGCATACTTTTCCTCATAACATTGCCAATTGTAGGCCTACATACATGATTGACCCCTCATTTTTTAAGTTAAATGGTTCTCTTTTTAATGAAAGCAATTTTAGATGAATTTATTCAATTTCAAAATTTTATGAACATGCCTACCTATGGAAGAAATATCCTTAATCTCCCACAAAGGGGTTGTAGATATCAAATAGAGTCACCCATTCAGGTAAACCCATTTGAATTTCGAATCCTGTGGGAGATTCAAGGTTGTGTCATTAATATGGGGTGTATGGATTTCAACTGAAACAGCTCGTTTGACAGTCCAATGAGTCAATGGTTTTTAATTGTGTTTTTTTTAAGGGTAGAATAGGTACTTTTGGTCGAAGCAGCCAAAATATTGATTTTCAATATCTATAAAGTAATATATTGGTCGATCCTTCATGCAATTATTTCGTGTAAGCTAATCCTAACCCTAACCCTAATCCTAACCCTAAACTAACCCTAACCCTAATTTCGTGTATAATTACATGAAGGAGTAACCAATATATTATTGAAAAATAACACTCTGATGTTTTGCAAAAGTTCATTCTACAAATCATACACTTTGAAAACTTGCTTGATTTATTGTTGTTAATGAGTTATGTACGTTTTACAAAAGTGTTGTTGTTCCAGCCCTCTTTACAACATAACTCAAGAACCACAAGACCTACAAAAGTATATCTGTGATATTTGAATTCTTCTACACACTCGCTATGTAATGTTCAATGCAATTTTTGCCAAAGCTCACTACCATTCGCAAGATGATGTGAACTACCAAATTGCAACAGTTTCAAATAGGTGCTAAACTTGCAGACTTTCAATTTCAAAACTACACATAAATCAGATGCTTTAGCCGATAGAAGCAACTCTTTTTGTGCTCTTGTTTTTACTCCGAATGCAATCTGAATTCGCTTCAAGGAATGCCCCTGCTGCAGGCGGTGTGCCTAAAATCCTTCAATTCTTCAATATGTACGCTTGTGCTTGCAGACTAAGTTTAATATCCCATTTTGACTGACAATGATCCTTGGGAAAATAATGAATAACGAAAAAAGTTACTGCATTGTTTTCTCAAAATACTTGATGCAAAAAACCTTTACCATGGAGTTTTCCCCTCATTTTCCTGAGGGCCCGTACCAACAAAATGTATACCAAGGGTGCAGCTTTCATCAGCCAGGCTGAGGTAAACTGCAGATAGCTGCAGCCTAAGTACTTAATCCCCCATTGAAATAGGGAATCCCCAGCCAGGTTGGGGAAGGCCAATGCTCTTGCACATGTACATACAGTAGGTGCGGCCATAAGGGAACAAATCAAAAGTTTGATGATGACATATAAACAAATGTCCTTTCGATACGGGGCATGGGGTCAAAAAGTCTGATTACGTTAGTAAAAAACTGATCAAACTGAGGTTGGAATTTTTAATATTTCACACTTATGCTACAGGGAGGGAGGAAAGGAGAGAGGGGGGAGGGGTCAGCTTCCCAACAAAAGCACTTTCGTTTTATACTAGGACGTCATTGAACTTTTGGGTTGTTCCCTAACAAAATACAATCTTACCATCATTTGTCCTGTCCTATCAGGGAATGTGTGTGCTATAATAGCAGTAGCAGCAGTAACCGATGCTGATGCTCCTAAAGCGCCTACACACCGTGTCACCAAGCAAAATACAAGGAATTGAGTACCTGGCTCAAGCTCATCTAGAACACTGCAATCAAAACATATCATTTGCTAAAAATCAGTATTGGGTAAGAATGCATAAAGAAAACAGATGCACAAATAGAAAACATATGTTAAAGTTCTGGAAATCACATGCATTTCTTGACTTTTTTCAATTAATTTTACAGGCAAACTTTGAAATTACAGTAATGTTTAATCATGTGTGATGTGAGTCGGCTACATGTATGTATCAATGTATGTATGTTAAGTTAAGGAAGATTATGGTAAAATCAAATGTGGCTGAAAAATTAAATCTAGACAGCCAAATTTGAGCATTTTTCCCCAATAGCATTAATGTGCATCTGCCAAAGTCATTGACCAAACATTTTTCATCATGATTGTTATTTATATTTGTACAAAATTTGTGTTTGAAGACTTTTGTTCACCCCATGCCATGTATTTGTTTTCTCAATACCTTTACAGATTAAATAAAGATTTACATTTATAGCTAACAATATTTGATTCGATCAGACCAAAGAAATCTTGAGTTATTTTACCATTTCTAACTTGCTAAGTACATATAGATGTGTCCAAATGTTGAAATCCTACATGTCTGGCATACATGTACCATATTCATTCCATTATATATCACATCATTTATTGAGCGCTATATCAAAAATTACCACAGCGCTGTACAATAGCAAATAACATGGTTAAAAACACAATAATATAAAATTATACAGCAAAAATAAATATCACTTACATGTACAACAATAATTTTTAAAAAGCAACACGATAAATCATCAATAGACCCTATTAACATGATTAAGATACAAGAAGTACAATATTTTAAAAGCCCCAAAGCAAATTCCATTAACTGACCATGCTCTACATGTATAAGCTCCAACCCAGTTGACAATGAAGCAAACTGTGATAATATTACAATGTAACTGCCCATGCAAATCTGGATCATGGTCTGAAACATATGGCATGTACACTGATGATGATGGATGAATATTTTGGGCCATACATGCAATTATGTAAAAATATAAAAAATAAGCGCCCACAAAAAAAAAGACTTTGTTAAGTGCCCTGGGTGGTTATTAGAATGAATACAGTGCTTAGTAATATGTTCATTTTACAGGGTTTTTTTTTTGTATTTTGATTCTTTATTTTGCCTATATCTCAGGTTCATTACTATCATGTCGCATTATAATAAATTATAGTATTTTTATGCTATTTAGTATTTACCCAAATATTAGATTAGATCCTGCTGCAACCCATGATCCAGCTAGAAACATAAATTTAGCACCCACATATGGAAGCTGAAAGCAATACATATGAAAACAAGTCAAAATATTAAAATGCATGTATCTATCACAACCCCATGTACATAAATGTACAATGTATGAAGCAGATATCATATATAATGAATTTAGGTAGGCACGATGGCACAACAGTCTAAGACTTCGATGTTGATGGGTAGCTTGAGATCATGGTTTCGAATCCCAAACGCCAACATGTTGCGCAAGGCTCTTTACACTAATTGCCCCATCCAGGTGTACAAATGGGTGCCAGCTTTATTCAATGCCGGGAAGGTATTAACACTAACAGATTCCCTGTGGAGAAGTTGTAGTGATCAACCCCAAAAGGATTTCATGGCCCAATGGCTTTGAAAGAGAGATGGGCACCCTGGCCTATGAGCACAGATTTGTCTTTGCCTTGCATGTAAAAGGAAGACTTTAAAAACCTGAAGACTTCAAAATAATTTTTCTTACTGATGAAATATGCTACAAAATTGCACTCCACAATTAATGTATGGTGCAATGTACATGTATAATATTGTGGTTATTTTTTTGACTTACCAGTTTTCCAAATATAGGTGAAGAAAGGAACTGTACCAGAGAGAACACGCTAAACACAAATCCTATCATGACTGGTGAAAGATCCTTTTCTTTGGCCTGAAAATATTCAAAGAAAAATGGAACAAGTAACCAAAAAAAATTCTTTGAGTAAAAATTGAATACCTGAGTGGAAGAAGGACCCAACTCCATCAAAACTGTTTTTGAGATATAGAAAAAACATTGGAAAAGTTTTATAGACAGGATGTTTTCATCTTTAGGGGACCGTTAATACATGAACATAAAGTATTACATACAGTTTGTCCACTCTGAAGTACAAAGTGACAACGCTCGCGTATACAGCGCGTAAACAGTGCGCAGTGCTGCGTCTCTGCTGAGGTATGCGTGCCTTCAAAGTCGGCACAATGTGTGCGTCCGCGTCGGTACTTTGTACTTCAAAGTAGACTGACTGTATATTCAAAATCCTCTATGTTTCCATGGCAACGGTACAGGTCTTACTACGAGCTGAAGTTGGGCCCTTCTTCCACTAATATCCTGCAGGTGTCAGTTCTGTAAGCAGATGTATTATAATAGCTACAGAAATTTGGAAATTATCCACTAATTGTACAAGTAAGTTTATTGTAGTGAAAAGCAGATTGCATGGATGAACAAAATTCATCTTTAACCCAATATTTGTGGAAGAAGGGCCCAACTCCATAGAGATGTGCCTTTCTTCCATGAAAACCAGGATTAAGTGTACGTGGAAGACTATATTTAGAGAGGGGATTTGGCTCATCTTTCACACACAAGGAAGAACAGTCTGCTGGTAATAAAATGCTGGGTCAAACTCATTTTTGTAAAAAAATGGAGTTGGGCCCTTCTTCCACTCAGGTATTCAATTGTTTTTAATTTTCAAATCCTAGATCTAAATATTCAGGACCTGTTTTTTATTTTTTTGAATCTTGATCAACTTCACCAAAAATATTTGAAATTTGAGAGAGAATCAGGCTTTTCTATGAGTTTTTTGTGTGCAAAATTGGGCATTTTTCAACCATTTCTCTAATCTTGGAAGACTATAGTCTAGACACATATTTTAACTCCCTGATGAGCACTACCTGCCGATCTAACATTGCCTCTGTCAATTACATAATATTTTCACTTTAATCACCAATCGGAATGTGAAGTAATTCACCCCAATTTTTTTGTGTGGAGAAATTATTCTAACAATGTTGCTGATTGGGCCATTTGATAATGAAAACTTCTTTTTGGCCAATCGGCTGGTAGTTCTAATGGGGTTAAGTCTTACCTCGATAGGATAGAAAGGTGCTATGAGAGAAAAAGACGTCAAATCAGCAAAATACGCAAGGGCTATCCCACAGAAGACAATATACTGGTGTCTGGTCATTGGTGACGGGGAGGGTGCTGATGTTTGAGGATCCTCGGTTTGCGCTGATGAGTTGTCGTTGATAGACCCATAATCAGAGTCATTTCCTATCTCCTTGTACAGGTCTGCCATCTGGGAAATAAAGCCAATTCACACAAAAATACGTGAACCTTTTGAAAACCATCTACTTTGTAAATTAAAAGTAATTTTCTTAGTATATTAGTTTATTACTACTTCAGTGGTCCGGGTACGCGCTGGTGATTGGCAATCACATATAGTGGTGATGTCTCCTTCCCTTCTACACAGCAATGTTCAATGGGTCAACTGTGTTGTGGCAATCACATATAGTGGTGATGTCTCCTTCCCTTCTACACAGCAATGTTCAATGGGTCAACTGTGTTGTCAAGACCCTTGATTTTAAAAAGCCAATCAGCATGATTGTTTATCACAAGTTTCTGTGTTTACGCTTGTGTACCATCGGCAGCTATTGTTTTTCGGTCGGTCAGCGTTGCAATTTTTTGCTTTGCAACAGGGGTTATTCTGTTAATGTTGAAATTTAGATGAAAGCTATTTTGATGAGTCAACTGTATCTTTTTAATAAAGATTGCCTACATGTATTTTGAACATGCAGTCAAAAATTTTCTTGAAGTGCAATTTTAGCAACATTTTTGATGTGATTGCCCTAATACAGAGCAAGATATGCCATATATTCTAATAAAAATCATGACATTACATTACATTAAATTGAATTGAGTAAGCTTTGTTAACCCCCTGAGCACTACCTGCCGATCTAACACTGCCTCTGACTGGTCAATTACATGATATCTTCACAATAAAGTTAAACCACCAATCAGAATGGAGCTTTGCAAATAATCCACCCCCATTTTTTTCATGGTGAAATTATTCTAACAATGTTGCTGATTGGACCAATTGATAATGAAAACTTCTTTTTGGCCAATTGGCAGGTAGTTTTCATGGGGTTAAGATACATTACAGTTTCTGCCAGAGAAGAACGGCAGTTTTTTACATTTTGAGGGCATGCAGCGTAAACATGGAACTGGGTTTCTGATTGGCAGATTCATTCGTTTGACAATCATAATAACTGACGCGTTAATCTGATTGGTCGATTATGCATCAAAACAAACAAATTTAGCCCTGCGTGGCTTCGTATCACTCATTAACAGGGCGCTCGCATCTATCAGAGCAAGGGACTGCCGTTCTCCTCCGAAACCAAGTTGATTTTTTAATTTACACTTCGTGGTCTGTGCTGTGCGCCAAGCGTGCACAAATAAACAATCACACCAATTGGCTGATCAATGCATGTGAATGGCCATGTGGCAACAAGACGGTTCACCCATGGTTCGTCGGGGCGTAGAAGGGAAACAGGAGACCTCGCCCGATCGCCGATCACCAGCGTGTACCTGGACCACGGAAGTAATAAAAAATTAATTAACATCAATACTAAAACGATTGTTTATGCCCGAGGAGAGGGCTTTAGCCAAAGCAAAGGGCATAAACAATGTTTAGTCATGCATGAACCCTGTTCGGTACATATACGCAACATTCTATGTGCTGTTATTTTCCTCCACAACTAAAAATATCATCATTTTTAGACTAAAAACTACCAGTTCCTTAAATCCTTTTTAAAAGTTTTTCCATCACTTATTGTGAGAAAATGTTTACTTGCTCAGCCTCAGTACATCACTCGCTCTTTGCGTAAATAGCTCGCGAGCATACATGTAGGTATCCTAGGTGAATTCAAATTTGCCATCAAACTGCATCATTTTATCAAATTAAAGCCCTTGAGTAAACAAAGCCAAAACTGAAAACCTTTTTTTCATAGCACTTTCCGTAGCAAAGTTACATCTTGTCAAAGCCTGACTTTCATCAAAAAGATTCATCTAGCAAAATTCCCCAAAACGGCATTTCGGGGGTGTTTTTAGATCTTAGTCTCATGGCGATAGCAGCTTTTTTTAATGGAACTGCTATCAAAATCCCTCTGAAATTCCATGTGCGGGTGACTTATCACCATAAAAATTATATATTTGGGTCAAGTGAAGTATAGAAAACATATTTATGTAGGTTTCTTTCTTCGGGCACAAGTTTTAAATTTCTATGTAAAAATGCATTGACATTGTCGGCGAATTTGGCTGACCAGCAAATGTGTTAACTAAGGTTTGCCTGGGTACATGCGTATTCTGTCGGTCCGTTTCACGTCACTTCCGGTTGATGATGTTCGAGTGAAAACAAGTCCGTGATTCGATTTTTGTTGATGATTTCTGTCATTGGTGTAATGTAAATTTCGATCGCAAATAGTCAGTGGAATCAAACAACCGCTTCTAAGTCTTCAGAGTGAAAGAAACTTACTTGATTTACCGCTTATATACTGACAAACTTAAAATTAAATTCCATGGTCGAGTGTCGCTTTTTCCGAAATTGAATGTCACTCCAGCAACATCGCTATGTAGCCTCCTTCACAGCCGGTTTCTGTTGTACGCAACAAACTGTGAGCCACATGCAGTTTGGGCCCGAGACTAGAGATAGCCCGGATGTCCGACCGACAGAATATCATACTCGCGAGCATCCAGCATTCTAGCGTGGCTTGTTTATGCCCGGCTATCGACCAATCACGCATGCTGTTATATAGCGTGTATGTATTTCAGTATTCATCATGTTCATGATGATTGATGGTCATGATTTTTTTTTACACAAAACATTTCATTCAATTTCATCATGAGGTAAGCTTAAACTTGAACTTAATTTATTTACCCTTCTGCAAAATTGCAGCACTGAAGCTTATTTATGATTTGGAAACTTCTGTAGCTGTAGCTGTAAGCCATGAAGCAGCGTGAGAAGAATTTCAGACTTTGCTCCCTGCTTTGCTCCGGTCATTTATGTTGTTATGTTCATCTGGTCGGTTCAATTTCCTCGCATGACTTGGTATCAAAATGGCCATACAATACGGGCGCACATCTGTGCATGTATGCGATAAGGGTGCATTGATATCCCTGTGAGAGTGGTAGCTAAAATTAGTGGTGTGCATCCGTAAGTACTACGGGCTGCGAATAAACCATTATTGCACCAGACATGGAAATTGGGTCATTTGGGTGAACTTTTCAGGTCAAATAAAAGCTTAAAATCACGTGAATCACAGATAATTCTAACAGACCAGGCCTTGAATAGGTACGTCAACATAGCTGTCAGAGTGTTATTCGAAATTTTCCATTCTTTGATAATTTTATGGAAGCTTAAAGTTGATTTGAAGAGGTAAGCTTATAATATTGCAGTGTGACTCACACTCACAGCAGCCAGTGCATGCAGTGATTTTAAATAGACCTAAGTTTCAAATCAAGATCGGAAAACCGCAGTATTTATTCCGTAAGCTAAGGGGTCAAATTGGTGCACAAGGAATCAAGCGGAATCATCACGTAGACTTTTGAGTGAAAATACAACATATTTAGCCAAAATCAATATCATGAGTCATCACACATGTTTTCTTTACAATTTTGGCACTTCACAATGTGAGTTGTGACATTAAAAGAAAGAAAAATACAAGTGTTTGTCGTCTGCGGCACATTCGATTTGGTCTTTGTGTGGTCTTTGCAATATAAATATCAATCTCTTGCACAAGCCATACCCAACACTTGACGTGTCTTTCCACAGTACAGATTTGTGTTCAGACGTAATACTAGTAGTAGTACCATACTATAGAACTTTGTGTGTGTGTCAGCGGCGATGACCCGGAATTGTAAATGGGGTCATCCATAACAAACTTTGGAAAACTTCGATTTTAAAAGGTCTATACTGTAATGTTCGTGTGCGCCGAGGGTACATTAGCATAAAAAAACAGAATTGAGATAAACAACAAAGTCAAAGATTGGTTGATCAACGCTCTTGACAACAAGACGGTTGTTGAGGGTCGTCGGCATGGACGTAATAAAAAAATACGCATTGCGTATGTACCGTATTTCGTCGGGGGCGTTATATTTTCCCAAGCCAAGGGGGGGGCGTTTATTCAAGGTCAATTTTAGAACGATAATTCCCGTTAAAATCATTAGTAAACTAAAAACACACGCTAAAATGACGAACTATGAACTAGAAACACTGACTTTTGGCTCACTTCCGGGTTTCTGATCCAGATTTTCGCCAATTATTGACGCTATTATGGACCATATGCGCAACTTGGTAAGCTTACTACACAAGATAGCATGGAAATATCGGCATTTTTGAAACATCTTGGTTGAAAAAAGTGGTGGGGGCGTTTATTTGAGGGGGGGGGCGACTATTTGACGAAATACCGTACGGTATATACATACATGTACCAGCGGTCGAATTCGATGGTATCGCATCGCATTTTGCGATGCAATTTCCATTAACTGCTATGCACTTTTCCAAAATGCATCGCTAAAAGTGCTATACATAAATTTGAGCTAAATTTCACGTCGCATTTGCTCAAAAGTCCCCCAATGCATCTCTATTTGCGAGCCAAATTCCGCAACACGTCGCATTTACCTCAAAACACATCCCCGGGAACACATCTGGATGATCTGGAATTCCCGAAAATCAAAAACATCGCGCAGTCGGTATTTGCTCATTCTCGTTACATCTAAGATATGCTGTATTCCAGGCCGCGACAAATATTATTTTTTAGCTTGCCCGATCGGGCAGGCAATAGTCAAAAATTGGTTGCCCGAAATTGCCCGAAAATTACCCATATTCCCGGCAACAATTGTCAGCAAATTCACATCATGCAGTGCATGTAACTCGTAGTCGTAAGTACGTCAAATTTGGCAGTTTCATTCTTGCGGAAAGCCGATACTTTCTCGGTTAAGTTGATACATAAATGAGTATTCATGAAACCACTATAAAATAAACATTTCATATGCATTCAATACTGTTTGTTTCTTGTGGAAAAATGTGCATTTATGTGAAATTTTGTCAGTAAAGTCACGGCGATTTACGTATTTTGCCAACCACTAACACGTCTCAATCTCGATGTACATGCAAATACATGGTCATTGACGTTATAAAAACTCATTATATATGCACGAAACAGTTTCTGTAATTGGCTAAACTATAGTTTACAACCAATACGTCACGAACATCATTTCATTAGCATATATGTCTGGTATGGATATGAGTGCTACATGTAGCATCGGAAAAATTTGAGGGCCGTTTCAAGAAGTTTTCTACTTGGTTTCGACTGTTTTTTACTTCTGTGAACACGCCAGGTTTGACAGAAATACTCCTTTTGGCATCATCAAGCTTTAATTGGTTTTATTTTAGTCTTGCCCGATCGGGCACAGCTCTTCAGAGTTTTAGTTGCCCGACAAAAAATTTGATTGCCCCGGGCTATCGGACAGGCGATTTGTCGCGGCCTGCTGTATTCTGTTGCAAAAATAAGACAAAGCAATGTTGGGTACCATATTGCAGAATCTGTCGTGGTTGATTGCTTATGTCATGCTTATGTTTACTAGCGTTACTCCCCCCCCCAATTATGCGAGAGAATATCGCCATTGCACGCACCAACTATACACATTATTATGTTTTGTTTAATTCAAGTGTGTAAAAATATTGGATCCAAAACATAATAATGATAAAATTGGATGTTTTCGCCCAATATTTATTGGTCTCGCTATGAGTTTTAAAATATTGGACTCGACTATGTCTCGTCCAATATTTTAAAACTCATAGCTCGACCAATAAATATGGGCTCAATCGATCCAATTTTATATCAAAATCATAACACATGTTCCTGGTGAAGCAAGTTACCAAAACCATAAGATCAGCGACCTTCGGAAGCTTGCAATATTTTTACGGGGATGAGATAATGTCGAGATAATGTTGAACAAAAATTAGGTGAAAAGTTTACTGAAATCCTAATCTGGTTTTATCGTGTTTTTTTTTACGGGGATGAGATAATGTCGAGATAATGTTGAACAAAAATTAGGTGAAAAGTTTACTGAAGACCTAATCTGGTTTTTTTCATCTGTGGTATTTTTGCTGTTCTTTATGGTCGTGGAGCGACTTTACCAGGTTTGCAAAATTGCAACATTATTTTTCAATGCTCATTCCTAGCGGTAAAAGTATAAGCCTACCCTTTTTTTCAAATGCTATGACCTTGCTTCGTGCATATAATTATATTTGCTAATTGCCCTCAAACTCTGCCCTCGAGCGTGACATGTGGGCTTTATAGCCGAGATTTGATGACAATGACAGAAGTTGTACATTCGCTACGCAAATATAAATATTGCACAAACTGCTATGCAAATAAATTGACTGAATTCGAACCCTGACATGTACGCACGTGACATCGTCACGTCAAGCGTTGCACAGGACCTTGTGGAAAATAACATGCGCTGGATGGTTAGCATTGATTTTACTCAAGATTAAGGAAATCTGCAAAATATTACACTACATTGTACATGATATACATGAGTACAGACGACAAGAACTATTTTAGTATTCGGCAAGATTCTTTCAATGTCCGACAGATCTCCCTGATTGCATAAGAAGAACTGGGTCACATGTTGATGATGTTGCTGTGCCCCTCTTGGTCATTTGGGCAAAATAACATTTTTTGGGGCCAAGACAGAAAAAAATTTCATGGTATCATGTTGACCTATTATTATTTGTGCGATATACATGTACATAAACTGAAGTACATGTACATGTATTCGCGCATTCCAGTGTGCACAAATTTTAACAGGGATAGTGTAAAATAAAAAGCTTAAAAGCTTTTTATTTTACACTATCCCTGTAGTTATTTTGCTATCTACCGTATTTCGTCAAATAGTCGCCCCCCCCTCAAATAAACGCCCCACCACTTTTTTCAACCAAGATGTTTCAAAAATGCCGATATTTTCATGCTATCTTGTGTAGTAAGCTTACCAAGTTGCACACATGGTCGATAATAGTGTCACTTTTTGGCGAAAATCTGGATTGGAAACCTGGAAGTGAACCAGAAGTCAGTGTTTCTAGTTCATAGTTCGTCATTTTAGTGTGAGTTTTAAGTTTACCTAACGATTTTAACGGGAATTATCGTTCTAAAATTTCCCTTGAATAAACGCCCCCATTTGGAAAATGTAACGCCCCCGGGGGGCGTTTATTTGACGAAATACGGTATATGATTGGGGTGAATTTTATTGGGAAACAGGTGGAGGCTCCTTTCCCCTTTCCTTTTCCTTTGCATGAATTCCAGATTTGTCAGAAGGGCACTTTTTTCTTTTCTTTTTTGTCAGGGGGCAAATGAGGTGCCGATGACGTGATTCAAGCCAATCAAAACCTCACTTCAGACTGCATTTTAAATATTGCTCTGCGTCAGATGAATTTGCATCACAACTTTCAAAATGGGGTGCTTTTTGTCGCTTGTCCTGAGTATACAAGTGAATTTGGGGGATGGGTGGGTGTATGTGTTGAGGGGTGTTTGGGTGGGATTTTTGTTTTTGTGTAGAAAATCCCTGGTCTAGTTGATTGATGCACTTGTAACCAACATTATTTGTTTTCTCTTATTATACAATGTACTATGGTACTTATTCTGCCCACCCATGGCAGGGGGAACCAACAGTTGCCTTTGTGTTTTGTTTTGTTTTCTCGCCTTTGCTGGACTACCATTTCTTTTTGTGCATGCTTTTTTCATCACTCTTGGTACTGGTAGTGCGCAGCATTTGCTCTTTTTTAACAGAGGTATCAGTTGGATCCTGTTGTCATGATGGGGCAGTGTTATTTAAATCTCATTCTGATTGCATCTTTGTATCTATCTTGGTTACCGCGCGCGTAATTAAGATGGGGTCTGGTGGACCATGTTTGTATGTTCTTTTTTCACTTCCACCAGGCCCAAGTACAGGTGAATAAAAATAGAAGTTACAAAAAAATGGGCTGCAAAAGTGCAACCCAAGGTAAAAAAAATAATTAAAAAAACTGATAAAATTGCATTATAAAAATAAATTATTTCGAAGACTGTCTATGTATGATGTTCTTTATTTCAGATCTAGCTTGCAATCAGACTATAAAACCTCACTATGGATGACATAGATGATCACATAGATGAAGTACCAATCATTGGACATGATGGTTCGATCAACCCACCTACCGATGAACAGGACTCGAACCAGACCCAGCAACAGTCTTCATTCACCAATTACCAGAAGCTGACATTCATTGCTATGTGTTGCACATACCTGTCATCTATGATGTCGTTTTCTATAATTGCACCATTCTTTCCAACTGAGGTATGAAGTTTAAATTCTGTTCTTTTTATTTTTATTACATTCTGTTCTATTGCGATACTTTTTCCAATTTTAGAGATGAGTAACCCATTTGAAATTTCCACTCCCTATATGGGAGATTAAGGTTGTGTCTTCCATAGGGGGTGTATGGATTTCAACAGGAATAACCCATTTGGCAGCCTCACCTTAATCTAAACGGAGGTACTGTACACAGACTCCTGATTTCTTCAGACTTCGCCGCATGAAGGAAGAGTGAGAGAGCGAGTAATGCCATGATGTTTTGGGCTACCTCACCCCCACTTTAATTATACCGGGTACCCCAACAAAATGCAGATTTTGGTATACCACTATAATACCAGAATTCATAATTATATAACAATATTTATGCTAATATACCGGTAGTGACATTTTAGTATGACACAACATGTACCATTTTCTGGAGTGATACTGCCTGCATATTTTTGTGATGTGAAATAATAGATAATGCTAAATGTTGCTTTAAAATTTACACCTTAGGGAACAAATCAAAACTTTAATGACGTCCTATAAACAAAACTCTTTTAGTTTGGGGGAGGGTTCAAAATGCCTATGTTTGTAAAAAACATTTTAAAATTTCAGTCAAAGTTGATTTTTGGGGTTAGAATTTTCAACATCTCACACCTACGGATATGGAGGGAGGGTTTGTCGTTCCTCCTAACAAAAGCACTTTTGTTTAAATGTGCTCTTGCTTTAAAGGTATTTCCTTTACATGTATATTTAAAAGTTGCATTTGCCTGTCAATGGATATGTATAGATCGGTTTTTGCATGTATCTGAACATTATAATTTTGTAAATGAAGTGATAATAAGATACAATTTGATTATCTCTTTACAGGCAGAGAAAAAAGATGTCTCACACTCCCAGATCGGATTCATCTTCTCCGTTTATAACTTGGTGTGTTTCTTTGCTAGTCCTCTTTGGGGGAAACTGGTAAGATGGCAACTTTAGTCCTACATGTAGTCCTGCAAGCAAGACTTCAGTCTTTGTCATAAACATAATGACATCTACGATACGGACCTGAAGTCTTGCAGCGGTACATATACATTGGGATGCACTGTACATTTGTGACTGTACAGCACAAATGAGCCGTAAATTCTGTAAATTGTATTCTGAGTTACAGTGTAAAATGTGCATGAAGGGTGTATTCATAGGTATCTCTATAGCTGGCGCGACATCTATCTCATTTTGATAGTCAAATACCAATCAATAATCCTATTGTTGAAGAGGATAATAAGCTTCTACCTCAGGTGGCTATAGAATTTTTAATAGCTCTGGTCTTTGTTTGCTTTGGCAAAAATCCTGTTCAAGTGGTAGGTTACCAGGCATTGTATTTTGTATGTATAACCAACAATTAACAATGAGAGAACTTTCTTGAACCTTGTTGACTTGGGGATGATTTGAAATGACCGCCAATTATGACTGTTTGATATTTATTGCCAGCAATGTGGAAAAAGAGACACATGTAGAAAGGAAAAAAGATACCATTTTGTTGAAGGAGCAAAGTTCAACAAACCATAACCCCGATATCGTTTGAAGTCAAATAATATACCATTTTAAAGCTTATGATGTATATTTTCTAAACGCGAAATAAAACAAAATTTACTGGGGAGGAATTTACAACAGGTAGTTCTCATGGGGTTAAGCTACAGTAATGTACTAATGTTATGTGTATACAATGTACATGAATTCTTTATAATCAGATCCCTGTTATTGGAACTAAGTTCACATTCCTCGCAGGCTGCTGGGTAGCGGGAGGCTGCAACGTCATATTTGGGTAAATATTATTTCTAATAACAATAATCTATATAATAATCTGTTGTAAAACACGTTTTTACTTCTAATAACAAACCTACTAAACGGTTGTTATGTAAACTATAGTAATTTTTAAGAAAAGGTGAAAAATGATGGCGTTATCCAGACAGGGTCTAATTCTGCATAAAACTGGGCAACGTTATTTCTATAGATATGCTGCGCAAGCATTCAAATTGCATTGTATTGCATCGTAATTTCATTTGTGTCTATGCTAATTATGTTTACACAACATGAACTCACACATGTTTTCAAGCAAATTCGCCGATAATAGGTGATCAAAAGCGATCGGAATGTTACGAAACTACAGATCCAAAAAATCCCGGAAGCTTGTCGTTTGGAGCTCTAGCTGAAATACAGCAAGATAATGTAAGATAGTAAATGTAAACCTGTATTTTAGCTAGAGTATCTCGAGCTAGCGTTATCTTAAATCTTATTTGCATCTTTACAACAGGTAGACAGCAGCATGGATACTGATATTGGACTCATGTCATTTTTGACATTTGCTTAAAAAGTTACCTTTTTCAGAGTCTTGGTTAGCAGCGACGTAGCTTTTGACACCATCACGGCGTCTCTATTCAGCGTGACCGGAGGATTGAAAACACTACACTGAATGAAGACGCTGTGATGGTGTCGCAAGCTACGTCACTGCTAATGTTAGTTTATATGTTTTGTTAGAAAATTAACAAATGAACACATCAAACAATCGTGGCTCAGTGCAACATAACTTGTGAATCGGATTATTTGGGTACATGCCTCAATATGAGGTACAAAACATTAAAATCTGTCCACCCAACCTTTAAAAAAGTCCATTGTGGCATGGCATCATTCATCACCCCGATATCTTCATGGCAGAAATCGCCATGATAGTAGGGTGAATCCAGTAGTTTTTCAAAAGCCATGCATGACCATTTTTGTGTAATATTGAGAGAATGGCCAAGGGACTTAGGCTAAAAGAAATTATGATATAGGTGGTACATTTCTTTGCATGTGCCGTAGCCACTCATCCGCATCTTTCATGTGAACATGGTAAATATAATTTAGTTCCAGAAGTGAATACTACTAACCTCGCATATCCCAGCAGGAATAATAATATTGGTTTATGTTTGTCTGTTTATTTGTTTACAGGTTTTTAGATCAGCTTGAATCTGGTACCCAGTTTCTTGTTTTCTGCTATGTTGTGAGAAGCCTGGAAGCCGTCGGGGCAGCAGCCTCAATAACAGCTGCTATGGCCATTGTTGCTAATGCTTTCCCTGATAATGTAGCCGTTGTTATGGTAAGCAGACCGTGCCGTTTGAGGCGAGCGATCGTTCTCGCTCGCCAACACTCTCCCAAATTCAATTTCTAATGAGCGATTTTCTACTCGTTATAGACACTAAATATTGCTCACTGCGAATCACCATGATCATCCAATTTACATTCAAGTTTTAGCACTTTCAATGTATACATTCGAAATATTGTAATAAATTAGCCTTAATTCTTGAAAACAAGAGAGAGTGTCAACAGTCCGTAAGTATTTCATATTGGTATGAATGATCTCTCGGACCTCGGATAGAGAGTGATTCAATCACTACATACTACTATAGAGTGATTCAACCACTCGCCTAGCACCTATAGAGAGTGTTTCAAACACTATCTACTATTATAGAGTGATTCGACCACTCGCCTAGCATCATGCTAGAGAGCGATTGACTACTCACCTTTAAAATCTAGACGGCAACTTCGGCAAGGCCTGGGAAAGGGAAATACACATACAAACACACCCCACTCCCCCCCCCCACACACACATTCTTGTGCTATGGCCCGTGTTGCTAATGCTTTCACAGATAATGTAGAAGGTTTTATGGTAATGGAAATGCACATACACCCATCTATGTGAACTCTCGATATAGAAATCACATACTTTTGAAAATTGTCCATGTCTTTGTCCATATGGAGCAAAATATCTCCATAAGTTCGTTCCTGAACTCATGATACCCAATGGGACCACACACCATAAAAACACCAAACACTGCACAGGGTAGAAAAAAGTGCATGTTTATGATTTGGAGTGTATTACGCAGAGACACAGCGCTAAGACGTTGATCTATCCCTGTCCCGTCATATCCGGATGGCATCCCTTGAATTTAGTAGCCTCTGAGCACTATTGGGATTAGCCTGGCTTCGGCCGAATGTTATAAATAAATAAATAATTGACTCAGCACACTTTACAAGTTGTCGCACCTACATCATTCCATAAACCAGTAAACAATAATACAGGGACTTGCAGATAAGAAGCGCACGCCCTACATTCCACAATAGACCTTTGCAGCCAGGATCAGCTCCCCAATTTTGTACGAAAGTTACAACAAGACAGTTTAGCATTAAGTTCCTTGTCCAGGGGAATTTCAAGCTTGATTTTTACATAAGAGCGTACTAAACACCGCTGGGGTAGACCCATGGAGACCTGAACTTCTTCTTTTTGCAAGCAATTTACAGCAATTTCATATGCCCTGGTTTATTTTTCCGTATGAGCTTTGTTTTGTGTGTACGGTCTCCACAATGAAAAATATATCATAATTTAGTCATATTTCATTTGTCATAATAGGGATGGCTTGAAGTCTTCAGTGGTCTAGGCTTTGCAGTTGGGCCACCCTTAGGTGGTGCACTTTATCAGGTAAGTCGAACAGTTTTAAATATTTCTATTTTTATTTTTTTGCACTACCATGCATATTTATCGATATTGGGCTATTACAAATGAGCTCAATATGCAATAAAATGGCACACAACTACATGTATACAGCACAACAGGCCACCATATCCAATCCCTATAGCAAGTTTGAAGTTGAGTGGTCGCGGTCTTTGTGATTAAACTGCAGAGTGGATTAATGCAAATGTAGGCAAAATATGCAAATATGCTCATTAATATTCATAAATATGCAATTAACATGACACGAAACTATACAGCACATCATGCCATCATATCCTTTACCAAGTTTGATATAAAATTGGACGGATTGAGTGTGATACCTGAATTTATCGGTCGAGCTAGAGTTTTCAAATATCATGCGAGACGAAGTCGAGCGTGATATTTGAAAACTCTAGCGAGACTGATAAATTCAGGTATCATCTAAATTATCCGTCAATTTTATCATTATTATGTCTTCAGAATCTTTTTTGGTCAAAAACATGATTTTAGTAAAAAAACCATGATTTTTGGTCAAAAATGCAACTCTTGGTCAAAAATGATTTTTGACATGATTTTTAGTCAATTAAGGTTATTTTTTGTCAAAAATATGATTTTTGGTCAAAAATGTGATTTTTGGTCAAAAATGTGATTTTTGGTCAAAAATGTGATTTTTGGTCAAAAATGTGATTTTTGGTCAAAAATGTATTTTTTGGTCAAAAATGCGATTTTGGGTCATGGCTTGTCACATTTACGCATGAAGTATATGAACTATGCACTCTTATGAAGAGGCTACAGATATGAAAAAACCCTGTAGCTCCAGGTGACCGATACACAAATTTATCAGACAGCCGGGTTATGTACAAAGTATAGGAGCCAAGATTCTGAAGACATAATAATGAAGTTGATCGGTTATTGCATTTGAGCTGCACAGTAGATTAATTGATTTGCTTCTGCCCAGATAGCTAAACAGGCAGCCAGCCAGATAACCATTTGGATGATAACATGATAAGCCCCACACATGTATGGGGGCCAATTCCGCCAAATGCATTTTGCAATTTCAGGAAATAAAGAGCTTATTTCCAAACCGTGTTAAGTCCACGACCCCATGTGTCTTATTTATTTGTGAGATACAATCACAATTACTTTGACAATTTTGACATTAGCATCAATGAGTTGTACCATCAACAAGCTATTATTTACCATAACAATGCTGCATAACAATATGCACACTATTGTTCTCATTTGGGAAACAAAGGCCTCACACAGTATTGTTATTAAAGCGTCCATCCACTGTTTGCTTTGTAATGGTGCATCCAACTGAAATTATAATACCTAGCATCACAACACATTGCAATATCGCTGGGAAATCAGAAACATGGGATAGTGGACTTAACACGGTTTGGAAATGAGCTCTTCAAATACTTTTAATTGAAATTTTAACATATTTTCTTAAAATAAATAAGGTTTGCAATAAGATCGTAAGAATGAATTATTTTTAATAACAGTTACTGGATAATGTTTTTGTTTGGGTCTATCCATTTCAGCTTGGTGGTTATAAACTCCCTTTTATTGTACAAGGAGGAATTGTTATCTTAATTCTGGTTGTAAATATATTTCTTCTGCCAGGTCAAGGTAAGCTAGGCAACGCACAATTTTTACTCTCATTTTCAGTGGCAAAGTTCAGTAACCTTAAGGGCTCAGATAGTGACATTTTCACATATTTTTTGTGGGAACTGACAGCACATCAGACATATCGAATTGCATTTGAATACGAGGAATGTCCTTCTGATATCAAATAATTTTGATTTTTTTTAAAATTCACGATACACATTTTATGGTAAATTATTAAAAATTGATATATTTTTGGCATTTAACAGTCCTCGAAGTAAATTGTATAAATCTTAAAGTGTATGTAGCTAGGATGAAAAGCTGTCCATTATATGAAAATTATGACCTTTCGTATTGAACATATAGATTTTTCTTCACAAAAACACCAAAAAAATGGGGTCTTTTGGGAAAAAATGAATATCTTCAATATGAAAGGTCAAAATTTTCAAATGATGGTCAGCTTGACATCCCAGCTACATACAGTTTAAGTACATATCATTAGATTTATAAAGTTTACTTCGAGGACTGTTAAATATCAAAATATCAAATTTTAATAATTTGCCATAATATTGTATTATATCGTGAATTTCACAAAATATTATGAATTATTTGATATCAGAAGGACATTCCTCGAGTTCAGAATACAATTCGATATGTCTGATGTCCTCTCATGTCCCACAAAAAATACTGTCCAAACATTGCTATCCGATCGGATTCCTTAAATAGCACAAATGTTGACCTCATCTTGTTGATACTGAATTTTGTTGAGCCTAATATCAAACAATAATTTGCATCTATATGTTTCACTCCTTGTTATTGTTGTGATTTCAACTTATTCAGCTCTGCATCAATTTATCCATCTCTGCGTCGTTTTTTATTTATGTTACAGATTCAAATTCCTCAAAAGAAATGGGATCTTTTCGTGCATTATTTAGAATACCTGCCGTATGGCCTTTATCATTTGCAATTTTAGTCGGTAGTGCTGCCTTGTCATTTCTGGATCCAACATTATCTCTTCACTTACAGCAGGTAAGCAATATGACCAGGTAACAATCAGCGGCCAGGGGGGGGGCAGAGTGCCCCCCTGACAAAAAATGAAAGAGAAAATCAGGAGGGCAAAGGAAAAGAAAAGGGACAAGGAGCCCCTTTTCTACCAAAATTCAGCCTGATCATGGGCCAAAATAGTGTAAAATACAAAAACATTTTGAAGCTCAAAGACATACAGTTTCTATGTATTGTATGATGCAACTGTAATTTTTTTCGTCTGTACCCCCAAATTTAATTCCCCCCCCCGACCAAAAAAAGCTGGCTACGCCCTGGTAACAATATTAAAAGAAGAAAGGGAGCGTAAGTGGGATTCCTGTATGGAGCTTTTTTATGTGGAAAACTTTTTTATGTGGAAAATATGTTGACATCTTTCGGCCAGTGGTGTGACCAGACTTTGATAATTGAAATGACTTGGAATGGAGTTACATTTTTGTGCTGCTTGCTGTGCTCTACAGGAATGAATGGTAGATAGAATCTTTATACTGCTCAGCCTTATATACAGCTTGGTGTATTTGAGCCACCCCAATGATAAACCACATGTGGATAAACTAACTGATTAAAAAATGTTATGTAATAATGTTAGAATGGAACCTGAATTAGTGGTTTAAGATTTATTCCTTTTTCAACTGGAAACTGGACTTTCATCATTCATTCATTCATTCATTCATTCATTCATTCTATCTTTATTCTGGTAAGCTCTTTCAATACATAAGTACTGATCTCCCAAGAGGTCCAGATCAGACAATAATTACAAAACAAAAATGCAAAGTATACTATAATACAAAAATGACGATATGAAAATAATACAGCAATGAAATAGCCAAAAATGCAATTTACCTAGCGAGATACAAGAGCATTATTTTGCCCAACGACAAGTTTCAATGAGGTGAAAAACAACAGGACAAATTATGGCTATTGCATCTCTGTATGGTTATCAAAGATGCCAAGAATATGTACAGTTTTAAATAAATTAGTGCAAAATATTTTCTTAAATTAAACTGCATACATTATACAAGCATGAGAATAAGATTATAATAAGATGAATCAATTTACCATTATATATCATATTAAACAGAATTACAAAATGTATCACAGTATTGTTTAATTAAACAGCAACAGAATTTTTGAACTCGTACATACTCATGGCCATGAAGTTTGAATGAATGTTTACTGGAAGATTATTCCACAGTACTGCAGCTCTATAATTGAAGGTTCCTTTTCCAGCAGAAATATTCCATGCAGGAACAATCAGGGCATTATGAGTTTGACTTCGAGTACATTTGTCATGAGTTGAGTGTGTAAAAGTGAAAATAGATGAGAGGTAGGATGGAGCCATTTGTTTCAGACACTTTAAGTTAAAAGTAACAATCAGTGATTGATTATCCCATCTACAATTAAGTTGTATTCCTCTCTATTTCAAACCTAAAATCTTGCAACATTCTTATCTCTCTCCACACGGGTGTGGACCGCAGACAACAAGTTTTAACAAAATAATTCAAACATTTCGGAATTTTACATTTTCACGACCATATTTGGAATCGGCATGAAAAATTCATTAAAATGTGTACAAACAAGCCTAAGTATTGATTTAGTGGTTCTTAAGAGGCATGCTGAGGCCAATAAAAGCAGAGTATTAAAGCCATAATGTGTGATTTGCCTCACAGCGATGCCCTCAATTTTACTCTGATTTCTACTTTTTGCATAATTATAATGCCCAGTGATGTACTAAAATACCACGTGAAAGACTATGCCTGAAGTGCTTTAATAACAGTAAAATTTAACTTTTTATATTAAAACCGAGTCAAACATCTCCTGTGGATGTCAGCTTATGTGTACACACGTTGAGTCACACATTATTGCTTTAATGTTCATGTGTTTGCTTGCTTTAATTTTGTTTAGGTTGCATAAATTTGTTCTTTGTATACTACATGGACATTTCATAAGATTTGTACTTATTTATATCATTTCTTGCAGTTTAACCTTTCACCTACAGTAATAGGTGCAGTGTTCTTATTAGTGGGTGGTTGCTATGCAATATTTTCACCAGTATGGGGATATCTTGCTGATAAAAAGGTAGGCTGTACAGTTCTCTGGGTTGCACGACCTAGTATACTATAGTAACTAAATTCAGATAGAAAGCAACATTATAATATTGGGCTTGATTTACAGTTATTGTTGTTGTATTGTTTGTATACCACTTAGATTATTAATACACAGATTGGAATTTTCCATGCCTGTGCCTTCTAGCGCTTTCAATTCAGCTGACACGGTACAGCGTACAGACCTAGCGACATCGCTTATCTTACGCAAGAAGTTTCTTTTTTTTTCTTTTTGTTCGCTCGCGCTGTTTGCGCTATTTTTGAGTTTGCTCACGCGGTACCTGACTTAGCGTCGATCCCCTGAGGCAACATGCCATGTTTCTGCGGTATGGTACACCGGCCATTTGTCACCCTGATGTGTCATAGTGACATCAACACGTCAAAACCAGGCTGTTTTGCGCACACATCTAGTGGCTTCTTTAAGCTTGTATACGTGTACACCAGGCTGGGAAATAAGCCCCAAACCAACATAACATAATTACTGATGTTCGACAATATTATGATTAATGCCTTAAGGGGGTACTACACCCCTGCCCAATTTTGTGCCTATTTTTGCATTTTTTCTCAAAAATTATAGCGCATTGGTGACAAGTAAGATATGTATATTATAGGGGCAAGGACTACAACTACTGCACTGGAAATTTTATTTCAGCAGAGACAACAGTTGTGGAGTTACAGTCAAAAATGAGGGAAAACCAATATTTGGTTATCAATAAATCAATAACTACTTGCCTTGAGTTGCTGAATTTTCAGTGCAGTAGTTGTAGTCCTTGCCCCTATAATATACATATCTTACTTGTGACCTATGCGCTATAATTTTTGAGAAAAATGCAAAAATAGGCAAAAAATTGGCCAGGGGTGTAGTACCCCCTTAATAACCAGGTGAACAGAATACAAGAAATAACCTAAATTCTATGAACAAAATGCACAATTCTGATTAATAGTCAAAATGACCATTACGACCAGGGGCCAGTTTGAACAAAATAATTGGCCCCTGGTCACAGGTATTTATTTTAGAACCAGGGGCCTTTTGTGGGTTTACGGGAGCCAAATGGCCCCTGGCCCCACTTATTTTCCATCACCACTTTGAATACTTTGAAGTTGCGCCAATAAATATTCGCATAGATGTCACTGTCACATAAGGGTGAAACTGATAGTCTTGATGTTCCGAGGGACAAAAGTCTCCCCCCCCCCATTATTATGATATTTGTGCCAATAGCATCCGAGAAAGGACTTGCATTTCTGTCCATCCCATTTTACCAGAGGAGGATAGATATCAAATAGAATCACTCATTCAGTTAACCCCATTTGAAATACACGCTCCCTGTGTGGAAGATTTTGTTCATGTCTTCCATGGAATGTGTATGGATTTCACCTGAAATACCATATTTCCTTGAATAGTCGCGCCCCTTCAATTAAACACCCCCACTTTTTTCAACCAAGATGTTTCAAAAATGCTGATATATCCATGCCATCTTGTGTAGTAAGCTTACCAAGGTGCACATGTGGTCCCTATGACATCAGTAAATTAGTACAAAATCTGGTTATAAACCCGGAAGTCATCGCTCCTAATTTCATAGTTTGTCATTTCAGTGTGAATTTTAAGCTTACATTATGATTTTATCGGAAATTATCGTTCTGAAAATGACCTCAATTAACACCCCTTTATGCAACCTGCCATGACTATTCGAGGAAATATGGTATAGGGTAAAGTGGGGCATTAGGGACCCCCATTTTTAGTTTTCATCATACCCGACTTTTATTTAATACTTGTTTCTGTTTTTAATGGTTTCACTTGATAGCTGTTATTCAGCTATGTACCGCAGGAAAAGAATCTGCCAAAAATGCATTCATTTTCAAACACCATTTACAGTGATCCTTATTGCCCCGATGGTGGGGCATTAGGTACCATGTCTCTGGTACCACCAACTAGTACCATGTTTGGTGACCATTTGAGAGTTTCTTTTTAAAAGTCTTATATCAGTATGGTGTTTATTTTATGTGAGGAACAACTGACACATGCAGTCCTGGTCTTTCCAGTCCTCTTCTGAGCCCACAACTTCTCCATATGGAAAATTGTCAGGATCATCTTCATTGTCCACTTTTTGTTTCTTTATCTTCTTTTACTGGCTTGGTTTTAGGGTTCTTGTTATTTTTGTTGGTTGATTTTGACTTCTTGTTCAGCTGCTGGTTCTTCTGGAGTGCAGCAACATATTGTACATATGGGGCATTAAGGACCACTTCTAACTTCATTATATGGCTATGATTTGACCCTAAAATGTCATAGATGGGTAATTTAACTTACTACAAACCCATTATGACATAAAATAAGTACAAACTTTAAAAGTCGTTGTTGGGAAATAGGAAATCACCGATATTTCACTGAAAACGTAGTATGGGGCATTAGGGACCGCCAGATATCGCAAAAATCATAAAATTGCAACATTTTCTTTAAAAGTACATATAGCGTATATTTTCTGTTAATTATCTATTTTTACACAAGCAAAATTAATGTAATTCATTATACAAATGTGGTCTTAGTGCAATTTTCAAACAAGCACACCATAATCTGTAATTTATTAAGAGGCCTAGCGAAAGTGGTGACATCAGTCGGAAGTCCACTTTCAACATGACATTTTTTCTCTTCAAATCATTTAATGAGACAATTAAATCTTGATATGCTTGATAGTGTTTCCTCTTTCAGATGATCTATAACTCATGTGGAAAAAAAGGATGTTAAATGATGTATTTTATCTACTCCGAGATACTAAAAAGTTCAGCGTGTACTTTGAAGATGTCTGCCAAGATGATGTTTGGGTCACACTGTGATGAGCAACTAACATGTGTGTTACATAAGCACTGATCATTTTTAATGAGTAGCTATTATAAACAACTCTTACAAGGTATATTTGATTCCCTAATATGCATAATAATTACTTGTTTATTGGGTGGTACTTAATGCCCCATATGGTACTTAATGCCCCTCTTTGCCCTATGTAACTCATTTTGTTATCGACTTGTTTCCTCAGAGGATACTTCGGCTGATGATTGTGTTAGGTTTTCATGCAGCTGGTGTGGCGTATTTATTAATGGGACCGTCATCAGTCTTAAAATTACCCAAGTAAGTGACACTAAATCAGGGCTTCCCAAATTGTGAGCACTTCATCAAAGGCCCAGCTGCCTAATTACTGAAAAGAAAAAAAAAGTAATCAGAAGAAATAAAATAAATATATACTACATTAAAGCCATATAAACATTTGCTAGTAACTTTACTTCTTGAAGTCACATTGGATTCAATGTGGTGTCATAATGTGCATGATTAGATAGTGTATCTATTAAAAAACAAATTTACCCCAATATTGTTCAGTTTTGAAATTGTGATTATTTTTCCAAGTGTAAGGATACTTTATTGGCGCAGTATATAATAGTACTCACAGTGGTTGATTGAAATTTTTGATGTTATTTTTTTTCAGTGAATTGTGGATTATATGCATGGGACTTGGCTTATTGGGTATATCGATTGGATGTGGACTCGTTCCTATCTTTCTAGATTTACTTTCCACAGCATTGTAAGTACTGAAGTATATGATATGAAGAGCTTGTTTCCAAACCATGTTAAAGTCCACAAACACATGATTTGATTTCTGATTTACCTGTGTGATATTGCAATGGGTTGTGATGCTATAGGTTTAGTAATTTAAGTTGGATGCACCATTACAAAGCGAACAGTGGATGCTGTGCGAGGCCTCTGGTTCCCAAATGAGAACAATAGCCTGCAATCTGCATATTGTTACACAGCATTGTTGTGGTAAATAATGGCTTGCTGATGGTGCAACTCATTGTTGCTAATGTCAAACTTGTCAAAGTAATTGTGATTGTATCACAAGTAAATGAGAAACATGTGGTTGTGGACTTAACATGATTTGGAAACAAGCTCTTCATATGTATTTGTGTATGCAATATGTTTAAGATATCAGACTCATTTTCTATGACTGCATAATGCAATCAATCAATTGAGCTCAATTTCAGAGCTTCAATTTGCTGGAAACCTCATCGTAATTAGACTTACTGTTCTAGAGATATGTGTACATCCATATCAAAACGATGCACTTGTCGCGCATGTTGGCTGCTACATATGTCTCATTTCACATAATAGCTAGGAACAAATACCAGACTCATCACAAGTGGAGGTCAGGCCTTGCCACCGCTCGCCCAAACTCGTTTTCTAGCGAGCGATTTTCCACTCACCATAGACACAAAATATCACTCGCTGCGAATCTCCCAAAATCAGCAATTGAATCGGCCAATTCAGCATTTAATCGATTCTGTGACCTCTCCAAGCTTCGCGCGCATTTCAACATAAGTTCATAAATACCGTTTTAAGACCAAAACTCTACTTCATACATAAATAAATGGTATTTGTGAAAATTCAACCACTCACCCACCATCATGCTAGCGAGTGATTACCCACTCGCCTTTAAAATCTAGATGACAAGGTTGGGAGGTCATTCAAATCATCCCCAAGTCACATGGTTTGGGAATTAGAACATTACTAAGTTAACCATGTGACTTTGGGATGATTTGAAGTGATTTCTGCTTGAGATAAGTCTGATATTTGTTCCTAGCTATTATGTGAAATGAGACACATGTAGCAGCCGACAAGTGCATCGTTTTGATATGGATGTACACATATGGTCATTTTAGTGCTGCTCAGAACAGTAAAATACAAGGAAGTTGTGCACTACTATTGGCTATATCTCAAAACCAATTTTCCCGACTCATTTTGCATGATCGCATCACAATATTTGTGATATCGGCATTTCTTATTCCCCACTTTATAATCCTGCATACCAATAGCGTTATTTTGCTCATTATTTTCCTACTCTTTGTTTACAGTTGGTATGGTATGCCTGATAACTTAGCAACACAGAGTATTGTCTCTGGTCTGTTTAATGGAATGTTCTCATTAGGGTAAGTGTTAGGGAACAAACCAAAAGAACGATGACGTCCTATAAACGAAACTAGTTTCGTTTAGGGGGGAGGGGGTAAAAATACTCGATAATAATCGGTCTGAAGAATGTGTCATTATTATTATTATGTCAAAATTTTCAACATTTCATTATTACGTTTCTGGCAGGGAGGGAGGAGGTCGGCTGAGAAACAAAACTAGTAACGTTTATAGGACGTCATCGATCTTTTGGTTTGTTCCCTTATTTCTAAAGAGATCAGACTTGGAGAGTCGGGACATCGCCCTGTTTGTAAGTTGCTGGAGGGAAAAATAGAGCACTTGTAGATATTTTTATTTATTTGAAGCCAGGCAAAGTTCAATATTGCTTAGAGGCTAGAGGGATGCCAACCTATGATGGAACAGTGTCAACACACTGTATTATAAATAAATATTTTTTCCATACAGCTCAATACTCCGTTGAAATCAATATTCTATTATTGACACAGATAAAGAAAGTTTACATATACATTGTGTTTAGGACTTGCACCTGGAACTTAACTGAATGGGCTAAACGTGTTCCTTTATACCTATAAAGTATAATTCTAATTCTCAAAATTAAATATATCACAATTTTTACTTTGGATTTCAAAATCCTTACTTATAAAATGCAGTAAAAGATATCCACAGCAAGCTGCAATGCCCCACTAATTAGTGTATTGCTTTTCGAGTTTGTGTACTGGAAACAAAACCCTGGTTTTACCTGAAAACAAATCGATTTTTCTTGTAATAGAAACATCATGGGTACTAGGGCATGCACAAATCGTAATAATGTGTAGAATAAAGATACTCTGTGGTATCTCATATGATAGTCATGGTATGCTTAGCCTGAGTCGCTCGGCCTATCTCGAACAAAATCGCCATGCGTAGCTGTTGAAAAACGAGAGGTTTCGCTGTACTATCACAGCAATTTTTGACACGAAGATATAGGGATGATGACGATGTGCAGGGATATGGGAAGAAATTCAATTTTAGATTCAGATCAAATTACTGTAGCGCCAGGAGGAAAACCTGAGAGGACTATCATGGATTGACAACCAAACTCACATGTGGCAATGCGGGGAATTGAACCCATCACTACACTAACCCATCTTATTTTGTGTTGGCTTGTTTGCATTCTATTATTGTGACCAAGAAGACTTTTTTTCTTTTCAGTGCATTCATGGGGCCATTTGCTGGTGGAGTCCTGACAGAACGTTATGGCTTCCCTGTTGCTGCTTCATATTTTGCGTGTGCCAATATTTCAGTTGTTTTTGTAATCGGTCTTTTTGGAGTCTGGGAGTATCAGTGTGGATATGGGTAAGTCAGGATTCTTTTTTTTTAAAGTAAACTGGCCTCAAAAAGAAAGTTATAATTTTTCACAAGGTCATATCTTAAAATCCTCTCCATAAAAATGAACAAAAATTGCACACAGGATTACTTCAATACTCTACTCTAAACACCTATAATTCACATTTATTTTTTTACACAGGAGAAGGAAACCTAGGGTTAAAGAAGAAACATTAAAAGATGACCCAAACGAGAGGAGTCCACTTATAACTGAAGCGCCCTCATGGGAGTAGTGCCACAATGCGGTATTATTACTTCATGTTAGCATACTCGGAGTTGGCCTAGTATCCGACAGGGATACAGCTTACGGAATAAAGGTGTCGTAATTCCTCAATGTCTTGACATATGTAACATGATCAAGGGGAATGAGTCGGATGTCGCTGATATTGTAGCAGTCGTAATTTAATTGAAAATTGCTGACATGTGAGTCATTCCCCTTGATCATGTCACATAATAATGCCATGGCTAACACTGATGAACCTCTTATCCGCTGACTGTGTAAGGAATTGTGACAGACATTCCTGGCGTACATCCTTTGTCTACCGGAGGAAGACCCTGCTAGAAGATATTCTCTCTATACAACTCATGACAAAAGGAGACCGGAACATCTGCACACCTGACACCTCATATGTAACCTACATGTATATGCAACATATGCTAGGGTATGATGAGGGCATTATAGCAGAACGGATATATTCGCGGCTTGCCGTGATCCCTGTGCATGCATGGAGACATCTTTGTGATCGGCTGGAGCATCCAAAGGATGATGACAATGAGTCTTTACAGTAGGTTGATTTTGTGTATGCTTACAAGAAGGAAGAACACATAATGCGGGTTAATACTGTAAAAATTCATCAATAAGCATAATGTACCTATTAAAAAGTTGCTTGGAGAAGAACAAATTTTTTCGGTAATTGGTGAATTTTTTCAAAATTGTTTTACAAAATTTACAAATATCTGTGTTACAGATATTTGTAAATTAAAAGAAAAAAAATTAAAAAGTTTTATTTTACAATTATCTGTGTTACAGATTTTTGTAAATTAAAAGAAAAAAAATGAAAAAGTGTAACAAACTACCCTTAAAATGTGTTCTTATCTGAGCAACTCGTTAATAGGCACATATGCGTATTAATGAATTTTTACGGTATCAGTATTGTTTTAAAGACCAGTGTTAATAATAATTTAGTGATATGTGCTCGAATTACCATTTAGTAAGAAAAAAATTTGGACAAGCAATAAGCCCTGCAACAAAATATTGTATATGCAGGCCCATAACTAGGGAGAGACTGATGCCCCCAATCAAAAAAGTGAGTGAAAAAATACAGTTTTTATGCCTTTTTGGTCAAAAAAAGGTCCACATATTGAAAAAAAAATCAAAATCCCCCATCCACTTTTTCAAAATCAGCACCCCCAACAAATCCTGGTTACAGGCCTGTTTACGGGTATATGATGTATTGTTGGTTGAAGCAGAAAAAAAGTAGTTCACAGCATCTTGCGAATGGTAGTGAGCTTTAGCAAAAATTGCATTGCTCAATTCATAGCGAGCTTGTAGAAGAATTCAAATATCACAGATATACTTTTGTAGGTCCTGTGGTTCTTGAGTTGTAAAGAGGGCTGAAACAACAACACTTTTGTAAAATGTACATAACTCATTAACAACAATAAATTAAGCAAGTTTTCAAAGGATATGATTTGTAGAATGAACTTTTGCAAAACACTTCAGTGTTATTTTTCAATAATATATTGATTCAGATAATGAAAATCGTGGTTTTTTTTTGCTGCTTAGACCAACAATTCACGGTTGTTTGATGTATACAGAATTGGCTTCATTATTAACTAAATGCAAACTATAGATGGCGCTATTTATCCTAAATCATATTTCTTTATTTACAAGGGGTAGGTGATTAATACTGCCATTAAAACAGCTGGATTAGGTGAAACAAGCAACAAGGAAATTTTATAAATATATTTTATCAAACAATAAAAGGAATTATTTGTATTAAAAGCTTGAAAGAGCAGTTTCCAGTAACTATATAGCGCCACCAATTTTGTCATTAACAGATACATTTTATATCCGAAAAAGCTTTAAAAATGCTATAAAAGTGAATAATTTTGTAAAAGAGGGAACATTAAAGTTGAGAATGACTCAAAAGCATCTGTATACATTAGCATGATATCACTTTAAGCTGTTTAAGCCTAAAATTTGGTTGTACATGATGTTTTGTTTGAAAACCTGATAATGATCCCATCAAACAACCGTGACAATACCCCGTATAACCTTAAATGTTACAGGATCTGATCCAATTAGACCAAATTGAAATTGAGATTGGGCACAACTGCTCCCTATTCCATAAAAATACAGCACTGAATTTTTTTGGATTTAAAAAATATTATCCTGTTTTGCCAAATGAAATATAGCTTAATCCTAATCCTTTACTTATTTCTAACTGGCAATGAAAGTCAACTTTTTATATATGGTCAATTTTGGAAAATAAGGGCCAAAAACATGCATTTTATGGTGTTTTTCATATGCTGTGACAATTAAACCCAAAGACTTGTACAAAGACTAATTTCAAGTTATGCATTCTAATTTTTGGAAAACACATTTCCTAAACTTTTTCATAGCCAATTACCAAGAATAACAGAAAAATATTAACATTATGAAGTAACTTTTATTGTAAGAAACATGCAAAATTGCATGTTTTTGACCTGTTTTCCCTCAAATTGCAAAAATATAAAAATTTGACTTTTATTACTGGCAGTTACTAACTAAATGATTAGGAAATGGTAAAAACTAAGTTTTCAACATTTGGTCTGATGTGGTCAGATTATATGCCTGTGGGTCACTCCCACTGTGGCATATACACCATCCACGATAATAAAAACGCGTAAAAACGCGTGGGTAGGCACGATACGCGCGTACCGTGTTTTAACATGAAAAATTGGAAAATTGCTAATACGCGGAAATGAAATTTAGGGTATGAAATTTGTGAAAACAGGCGCTGCTTTTACCTGTTTAGGGTATCGTTTAGCCAAGGGTTAAATCCTTTTTAGGGTGCTTTTCAAAAGTTGATTATCGCGGATGGTGTACAGGCCACAATGGGAGTGACCCAACCCCCCAACCCCCGGGATTATATGTCATGACAAGTTACAATTAATACATGAAAGTTATGGTGGGACACAGGGCTACTAATTAAGCTTTGGTGTAGGTGGAATTATTTGCTTTCTAAGTTTACATTTATACATTATTGTACATTAAAGCACCGCTGTAATAATAGTGAGGGCGTGGACCAAGAATTGCACATACCGTAAAACCTCGTCTACAAGCATATAGAGTTTTGATGAAGGCTATATTAATCCAGGCGCCATCCATCGACAAAAAGCATACAAGCATATACAAACAATACTATTGTAAGACCAATCCATTGCATTGGGATATTTATGGCTACTTCCTTTTAATATAGCCTTCATCAAAATCACTCTATATGCTTGTAGACAAGGTTTTACAGTATATATAGATTTGGCATGGTGAGCAATATACATGGGAAAATGTTTGTTTTGCTCAGAATTTAAAATTAAGGATTTTTCCATTGCATGTAAGTGTCCTTAATTAGCCAACTACTGCATCAATCGTAACAAGAGTACAATTCTTGGAATCTCATTCTGATGCTAAAGTTTGTTATATAAGGATGAAAATTATTCGGCTTTTGTTACTGCGCGCGTCAAAGTCCCAACTCACGCTCACATGAATTCACATAAGTTTGCGCTGGTCACACATTATGCAACGCACAGCTAGCATAAGCAATGCGCCAAAATGTGTGCACGCCATTCTATATCAATACATGGTGTTATGAGGCTTATTTTTTCTGCCTTATATAAGTCGAACAAACTTTAGATAAGTATATCCATATAGTTGCAACTCCAATAAAATGTATAAATTATGGATTTTGGGATCCCAAAAAGGAGTCTTGGAAAGGACACAATTTAAATTCATTTCACTTGCCAAAATGGGTTTCCAGACACTTTTGAAATGTGCATGTAGGATTTACAAAAACAAATACTTGCCAAAATGTTTCAACTCAAAATCTCTGAATACTCCACCTGATAATGTATGTTTCTTTGAAGTATAGTTTGTTATCCTTAATATGTAAACCACAAACTAATGCTTACCTCTTCATCTACCATAAACGTTCGCTTAATGGCGCTATGGGCTCCCTTGACATAACTACTAATTCCATTTAAATCAATATTCTATTATTGACACAGAAAATAAATAAAGTTGTATGGTGAATGCTTATTTGGGATATACTGCCCAAAAAGTGGTCTAAATTTAGTAGTTATTCCCTCCTTGTACTGCCAATTTTAGACTTTTTGCTTCATTATAGACACTAGGGTCGGTATGCACAAAAGATTTAGACCTGGTCTAACTGGAACTTAGTCTCAGGAGAAAGGACATTTTCCTTTACATTTGCTTAAGTTATTTTGTATTACTTTTGTACTATGCATTAAAATCTTTAGAATTTGCTAGCTACTATGGAAGGAAATAATAGTAAAGGATCATTCCTGATGGAACTAAATTCTACTTAACGTTAGACCCGGTCTAACTCTTTTGTGCATACCGACCAAAAGGTTTCTCAGTGTTAGCAACTCAAATGATTTGTATAATAGCTATGTAAATGAGATTCTATAGAACCAAATCTGGAATATCTACAATTAATAATTTACTTGTATAAATCATATTACTTATAAAAGCATTGTGTATTCTGTTAGAGCTGCAGATCTAATCACTTGAATTGAAGTGGTGATCAGCCTAAAATGTGATGCGATCAAGCAAAATGAGTCTGATGTCGATCAAAAGCTATCTCATTATATACATTGTAAGCCATTTCCAGAGCTTTATTTTGCTGAAAACCCCATCATAATTAGATTTACGGTTCCAGAGATATATGGCCATTTTAGTGTTGCCCAAAACAATAAAAAACAAAGTAAGGGAACAAACCAAAAGATCGATGACGTCCTAAACGAAACTAGTTTCGTTTAGGGAGGGAGGGGGTAAAAATAGTTGATTACGTTTGTACAAAAACATCGGTCTGAAGAATGTGTCATTATTATTATGTCAAAATTTTCAACATTTCATTATTACGTTTCTGGCAGGAGGGGGTCAGCTGAGAAAGCGAAACTATTACGTTTATAGGACGTCATCGATCTTTTGGTTTGTTCCCTAAGTTGAATACTATTATTGATTATATCTCAAAATCAATATTCCCGACATCAGACTCATTTTGCTTGATTGCATCACAAATGTCAATTTGCCATGTATGTACTTTTGTACTTATATTCTCACTGTTACCTCAATGTTGACTCCCAGGCTGAAAACGTACATTTTGTATCTAGTAAATTGAATGTGATTTGGAAATAAAAGGGGGCTTAATTTTATTTGCGCTGATGAGTACCATGAAAAAATATGGTATAGGCACACAAAAAAAAATCTGTTCTGTGGGCCTTACAGGGGGTACTTAGTACAAATGACCATACGGGGAAGTGCCGCTAATATGGGTATCATTTTCGGCCATTTGGTATATCAATGGCCCCTTTTTCTAAGCCAATTTTGGTATATGAATGGGTCCTTTTTTCAAAAATTTTTCAATTTTTTCGAAAATTAGCCTAATTTTGCCTCAATCTAGCCAAAATTTCGAAATTTTCCACAAAAAAATTGAGAAAATTTGTAAAAACTAAGACAATTTGGGTTAAATTTGGCCGAAAATTTTGACTTTTGGTATATCAATAGGTCCAAATTTCTTGAAAAATTGGTATATTTATGGGTCCACTTTCAAATTCTCAGCGGCACGTCCCTACCAAAATCAAACTTGAGTACCCCCCGGGGGTCTTACCAACCTAAACTTGAATTGAGGAACTGCATTAATCAGCCCCAAATTTAAATTAGCAATGAATGAATTTATTCTCCACTTCACCTCAATGTTGACTCCCAGACTAAATGGATGCTTGTTTTTTTGTTTTTACATTTTATACATTATACATCTTATATTGATGAATTTATGACTGTTCTCACAACAAAAATGTTCACTTACGTAATCTTTCGGCTTGCGGTCGCTAAGCCTTTTTCAAACTGATGTTATTGATCTTGATGAGTGTCACATGACGAGTTGTTGTACATCTTGTTAATTAGGATGCGATTTGGAAATAAAGTGGGCTTAATTTTATTTGAGTACCATGAAAAAGTATGGTATAGGCAAAAAAACAACCCTGTTGTGCGGTCCCTACCAACCCAAACTTGAATTTATAGGAACCTTGCAAATCAGCCAAAAATTTCAATGCAATGAATGTATTTATTTCTTACCTCAATTTTGATTCTCAGGCTGAATAGATGCTTGTTTTTATATTTTATATCTAGTAAATTAAATGCGATTTGGAAATAGGCGGTCTTAATTTTATTTGCGCTGATGAGTATCATGAAAAACTGTGGTATTAGGTAAAAAACGCCTGTTCTGCCGGCCCTACCAACCCCAATTTTGGGGATTATTTTAGCTTTATGAAATTACCACACAATATTCAAAAGGCCTTGCCGTTTGAGGCAAGTGAGCGATCGCTCTCGCTCGCCACTGCTCACCCAAACTCAATTTCTAGCATGAGCGATTTACACACTAAATATCACTCGCTCCAAATCACCCAAAACTGAATCCAATATCAATTTACATTCATGTTTCAGCACTTTCAATATATTTGATTTATTGTAACAAATTAGCCTTAATCCCTGAATATGAAATTGTTTCAGATTGGTATGAATGATCTTTGTACGGGTGGACAGACTTTCAGCCCCAGCTTTCGTCCCAGCACCTCAAAAATGGACCCTAAATGGCGCGCGTAATCAGTGTGGAAAAATTTCACCCCTTATTGGCGTAAGGCTCTCTAAATCTTACCCCTAAAATATGGCGTAATTCGGCGTAAGAAACTAAAATGGACCCCTAAACAGCATAAATTCTATTAAACAAACCCACTGAAGTTGAAAAAATATACCCTAAACGTCAAAACCTGAAAAGCACCCTTTTTTCTAAAAACATTGACGCCGCCACAAGGCCAAAAATGTTTTTATCACCGGTTTTGGGGACGGGCATGCCAGGGGCCCCCCCCCCCCCCGGGTTTCAGCCCTAATATTTGGCAGATCAATGAGACAAATATGGGCTTTGCACTGATACCATAGTCTTTCATGGTACATAAGTGGGGACGAGATTGCTGATCAGAATATAATTGGCATATCAGGTGGGAAATATCCATGGGCTAGCTATTCTATCTGAAATCCACACATAACATTCTATGTCATTGGGCAAGAAAAACCTCCTAGATGTGCTTGTGGCCCTTGAACAAATTTGCCAACATGTTACAAGGGAGGTTTTGCTTTAAACACGTTGATATGGAAGACATGACCATAATCTCCTACACATGGGGTATCATTTCAATTGGAGTCGCCCATTCAGATAACCCCATTTGAAATTCACACCCCCTGTTTGGAAGATTAACGCGGCTGTGTACTCTAGCCATTGTTTCTTTCTCAAAATTGAGTTTTTATGATATGTTTGTACCTTGTTATGTTTTTTATAAATACAAGGAATGAAAATCCAGATTTGTAAACTCCAACTGCAATATTTTAAGGATTTTATTTCACTATTCCACTCGTGTTTGAAATTGAAAAGGAAAGAAAATCTTTGTTGTACCAGCAAGGTACATGCGCAGCAACAACTCATCGCGTTGCGTATCGCGCAATTTGTTAACGCACAAATACGCAACGCATACGCGACGCTTATCTGCATGCGCGGCGCATCTTATGGAAACACCACAGAAGCACTGATTTCACAAAAACCTAGTGGTCAAATGGCTCCGTTTTAGCTGATAAAATGTGGGTTTTTCAAGTTCTTTCCCCGATTTAAATATCAAGATATGAATGGATTTCGCTCAAACTTCTCAAGGGGCTGTGGATTTACCCGATGTTCACGTAATATAAGTTACAAAAGCGAAAACTGTCGCATTCTCCTGTGAGATTCGATGAAAGTGCAAAATGTGACCACTTTAAACTTCAACTGCCATTATTTCAATGTTCATGTTCATAACTCAATAAATACAGCATCTATAGGTAAGCAAATATGATCATCGTAAAAAGCATGATCGACTCAAGAAACGGTTTTCTCATTTTTTTATATTTTGGTCTATTTCCGATTTTGGGCATCATTTTGTGCAAATAGGTGTTTTTGAATTTTAAAAGTTCATTTTGATGCCTTATATGGTCAATATCTCAAAAAATAAAAAAAATAACAAAAAAATAAAAAAAACGTTTTTGGAATGGAGCCTGAAGATTGAGCTAAAAACAAAATAAAATATTTTGGAAAGAGTGTTTTTTTGTTATGATGTACCTAACAAATATTGCCAAAAACTCACTTTTTTGTGATTTTCTTCCAAAATTGTTGTTTTTTACCCCAAATATGTATTTATATTAAGATTTATTGATGTCTTGCCTTCATAAAAATGTATACTTTTATATGTTTTGTGTGAATAATTACAAAGTTACTGCACTTTTACTACATGCATGTCTGAGAGTACACAGCAGCCACCTTAAGATGTCTTCCATAGAATGTGTTTGGATTTCAACTGGAAATGCATGTCCATTTGTTTGATTTTTTAATATTATTATGAAATATTCATGTCAAGTATTGCACACATAAGATAGATATATAATTATATATTTTATTAACATATTTCAATAAGTAATAATATGTATGCTTTGTATTTTTAAAGCAAATTATCAATAAAGTTTGTCGAAATATGAAACATGTCTCCGACATTTTATATATCGCGGGTCTCTGACACTTCATATGTATGTTTTCCTTTACAACTTGAAGAGTTGTCCAAAACTAAGGCAAAATAAAAAATAAACAAGTTTCATGTCCTCTCCCGCTTCCTTTTTTGAAGTTTCTTCAATTATATTTTTGTTTTCGGAAACTTTTCAAGAAATACATCCAAGAATTTGAGATGCTTTCCTATGAGATGACGCTATGCCACTGCATTTTAGTCAAATACCTGTTAGGGTTATTATGTATATTATTTATTCTCCGCTCTACCTCAGTGTTGACTGTAAATATTCGCATCTGGTCGGTCGTTAGGTTTGTAAAACAGGGTTTTTATTTTTTGGCAAATTTTGTATTGGTATATTGAACTGAGAGTTGCGTAACTCCCGCAATTATGGGCTATTCCAGTTGAAATACATGATACATCCTGATACATGACCGTAATCTCCCACAGGGGGTGTAGATTTCAAATAGAATCACTCATTCAGGTAACTACATTTGAACTTCACACTCCCTGCGTGGAAGATTTAAGATGAGGGGTGTATATATGGATTAGCAGTAAAGTTAGCCAATCAATAAGGCATCCGACTATGGTGTGAGAGGTTGCAGTTTCGAACCCTTAGCTCGAGGAAAAATTGAGTTAGCTTGAAGTTCCCTTGATCAAGGAACTTAGTGCTGTCTTGTTGTAATCCGTACAAAACTTGGGGAGCTGATCATGGTTGCTAAGGTCAATTGTGCAATGTCTATAGTGTGCGCTCTTGAAGCTGCAAAGTCACTGTTAAATGGTTTATGAAATGATGTGGGGCTGTAGTGGTTTGCGACAACCTGTAAAGTGTGCTGAGGCTTGTGGCTTTGTGCCTGTGCGTAGCGCACTATAAATCACTGCGCTTTTTTTTTGGAATTCAGCTGGAGGAACAAGAACAGCCCAATGTATATTTGTTTTATTTTTATTATTAGAAAGTAGTCAAGTATGACAAACACAAGATAGATATATATAATTATACAGTAAAACCTCATTATAACGAAATCTGATACAAGAAAAACCCTGTTATAAAGAAGTATTTTTCCAGAACCAAGATAACCAAATTTGTTGTTAATTATTGTTTTTACAACCCTGATATAACGAAATTTGGATATAAAGAACTGATTTCTCTGTCCCTGACAACTTCGTTATAATGAGTTTCCACTGTATATTTTTATTATACAAACATATTTCAATAAGCAATAATACTGTTGTATTAGATGAAATTATTAATAAAGTTTGAAAAAGAAATATTTATATCTCATGTCTCTGACACTTTTTATATTTCCAGTACATGTTTTCTTTTTCAACTTGAAGAATTGTTCCCAAGTAGTAAAATAATAGCCTATATTCTACACCCAAGAATGAGAAGAATAGCTTTATAGTGCTCAAGGAATCGGATAGCAACGTTTGTAGTACATTTGCAGGACATTCCTCCTATTCAAAATGCAATTTGATTTGTCCAATTTGTCTTTCAGGTCCCACAAAAAAAATATGTGAAAACGTCGCTATCCGAGCCCTTAAAGAGGAAAACAACATAAGTTCACCTCCTGTATATTGTTAAAGATACGTTTAAAACATGTTAAAACTCGCCATATACATTTGTAACAAGAAGTAAACATATCTTTACAAATATTATGAAAAGAAGAAACTAAGGTTGTTATAAATTCCTTCAACATGTATTTGTATGGACAACCAAATGACATAACTGATAACTCATATATTTCACAACATTTAAAATGCATGAAGCATGCATAAATATACTAGAAATAGTAACTTTTGTAGCACACACAGGAAAGAATGTTCCTGAGAACTTTCAGTATATTGTTACAAATTTGTTACCACCAACTTGCAAACTCTGCATTTCCTTGTAATTATGAAGTGAATTGTTTCGGCCTATACTTCATGTTTACGACTTGAAATTTTAACTTTATTTATTTATAACAATAGAGCCTGGACAAGCCCAATAGTGAAAATACTGAACTAAAGGGATGCCCAGTAATGTAAAGGGCAAATACTGGCACAAAAAAGGACAAATAATATTAACAAAATGGGTTAGGACACGTTTGAATTTCAGAATACACAGTACTAAAAAAATTCACATGCTATATATACAGACTTTTAAAGGGAATAACTATAAATATTTTTTTAAGACTTTCCAGTTTCCAATCTTTGCTATCTTTGGTGGCAGTGCCAGATTTTTCTTTTTTTTTGGGGGGGGGGGCCTAAGTATAGTGGATTTTCAGTGATGTCCTAACTGGAGAGAAAAGATAGTTTGGGGGAAATGCCCCCCGCTGACGCCGTCACTTTACAGCATGTTCACACTATCACCAAAATGATTCACCAATACAAAATCAATGGAAACTTGTCAATATGCACTGAAGTCTTCTGTCAGTTTCAAATTATTTTGGGAACATCGCCAGCAAAAATGTGCAAGGTTATATGTTTCCATCGATACAGAAGAAGCAATCATGTCCTAAATTATATGAAATGGTTGACTTTTACCTTTGATGACAAACAATATGCGATCCATCACATCGAAACAGACCACTTTGCGGCTAGCTTCATTGGCAGATAACAATGAAAGAAGATGAAAATATATAAAGAAAATAAAAAGAAATCTGAGCTTGTTTTGCCTCATCAAATATTTATACTGTATCTGATTTCAACAAGTAAGGTGTCAATTTCAAGCTAAAAAGCAGCAGTTCATCCTAGTGTTTAAATCTCCATTTTCATTTCTGCCGCAAGGTGGTCTGTTTAGATGTGATGGGTCACATATAGCAAGGTCTAGTCAACAGCAAAATAAATCGTTATACATTCCAAACTTTTAGTTTTTGCATCCTTCTAAAATGACCAATGTATGTGTTAGGGCATGAGGTGAATATCTTTTGGTGTGAACATGCCATAATTTAAGTTTCAGTTTATTGGGCTATTTCTGTTGATATCCATACACCCCCTATGGAAGACATTTTATGACCTTAATCTTCAACACAAGGAGAGTGAATTTCCAATGGGGTAACCTGAATGGAGGGTTACCTGAATGAACGAGTCCATTTGAAATCTACTCCCATGGGAGATGAAGGTCATGGCTTCCATAGGGGGTGTATGGATTGCGACTGGAATAGTCCATTTTATCCCTGAAACATGCAAAACCATCAAAGCATATCCAGAGTTAGCCGATCACGACACAAATTATACACAAATTTTGTGTGTATGCTTACATGAAGGACAGACTCCAAGTCTGCTTAAAAGCCATAATAATACGGTTTCCGTCAAATTTTTAACTTTAATTTTACAATTCCTTAAAAAAAAATCTAACCCTACCCAAAATGCTGAAATAATATTAGCAATAACTGCCGGAAAGGGTTTCTGTCCATTTTAGGCAGATATAACAAGGTGATGCAAAAGAAACCCCACTGGCTTTTAAAATTCATTAATATTGGTCATTTAACATGAAGCCTCATGTCAAAATTGCACTGTTGACCTACAAATACAACAAATTTGCCATAAAATCAGGTCTGAAAAATTTTAACCAATTTCATACAATTTTTTAAGTACGATGAACAGAATACAATGAACTACACAGTAGTTATATAACTTTCATGAATGATTTACAACTCTTACCATAAGAATAAATTGTGCGTTTTTGAAAGTGTCAGTGGGTAATTCTTGAACTCAATGGCACAACAAAAAGCTGCCATATCAAAAATACCATCTAGAAACTAACACAGCCGCTTTCGCCAAACGATTGACAGACACTTAGCGATCACAAACGTTTGCCAAAATTGTCAGGTAACGTTTGTGATCGGCAGTTGTTTACCAAGTGTTTGGCAATAACGGCTGTGTACCCAGGATAATTAAAGAGCACTATAGAGCACTATAAAACACTTTAATAACATTCAAAAACATGAATGAAAACTTGTTGCAAACATAATGTTATTGAAGTGTTGACAAAATATTTTGCAAACAGGTTTGCCTTTTTTTTTACAGTAACATTTTGAATACATTTTTAACATGTTGAACATTGTTTTTTTTTTTTTTCATAAAAACGTTTTTTAATATTTAATGACCAATTACTTAATCCGACATTTAAATCTTTATTAACTAGAAGCGTTGCGGTTTTCTTTTAAATTAAAACTTAAAAATGTTTTGACCATAACCAAAACACACTTGTATTGTAACCAGTTTATCTTTTTAAAAGAAATTGAGTTTGCTGGGTCTATGTGTTACACTTGCAACCTGATTCCCATCTTAAACTATATTCCAGAATACTCTTCAAAATTCCTTTCAAAACTTTCCCCTTTATGACACCATTTCACACATTCAATGTTATAACCATAAGTGATTTGCATTTAAAGAAGTGATTCCTATTTAAATGTTAATTTTTCCTGATCACATTGTCCCCATTTAATTTCGAGCCAAACAAATGAGGCAAAATTGAGGGTGTCGCTGTGGAACAAATCACTTTTAAAGGAGCACACCTCACATAATAATAATAGATCTGTTATTTGCATTTTTGGCAAAATGACAAGTTAAGAGCATTCTATATAAACAATTGAGAAAACATAACCCAACTTTTTTTTTAACTATCTACTATACTATAACATAAATACATTTATACAAAAATAAAGCATTGGATAATGACATTCATCCAATCATATCATTATAACCTATTCTGTCAGTCACTAACCCAAATCCATTGCCGAGTGTTTAATTGTTGGAGTCTAATGCACAACACAAAGACAATTTATGTTTTGGCCCTATAAGACATTGATTAAAGAACCACAAGACCTACAAGTGATATCTTTTGACGCTTGCTCTAAGAATTATGATGCACATATGTGACATGATCAAGGGGAATGAGTCACATGTCGGCCCCGGTCGAAAATGAGTTTTACACATATTTCTAAAGAGGACATTTAGAGCTTTCAGTAACTGAAAACCCCATGTTGATACGACTTTTCTTTGTGAAGTTATGTCAATTTATCAATCGCTGAAAACAATATAAAAGAAAAGAATTTTAACACTTTCTTTGCCAATATCTCAAAATCAATATTAGCGACATCCGACTCATTTCCCTTGATCGTGTCACATATGTGATGCGATCAAGCTAAATGAGTCTGATGTCGATCAAAATCATAATTCAGTTTTCAATTTCATTACATGAGCCATTCTTAGAGCTTTATTTTGCTAAAATTCCCATCATAATTAGACTTATGATTCCAGAGATATGGTCATTTTAGTGTTGCTCAGAACAATAAAATACAAAGGAAGTTGAATACTATTGTTCAGGGTGTGAGTGACCTCTATTGAAAAAAGAGGAACTTTGTTTAAAAAAGAGGAAAAGCACTGAAATATGCTCAAAATGGTCTGAAAATGAAAGAAAAAGCTAAAATTTTGCCTCAAAGAAATTTCCAAAAAAGAAGAATTCAGCTTAAAAGAGGAGATTTCACACCCCTGTATTGTTGCCTATATCTCAAAATCAATATTCCCGACATCTGACTCATTGAAGCAACTGATTGTTATTTTTGAAAAGTAGGAAGTCAAAAGGGTTGCTTGGGTGAGTGCAGGGGCATAGCCAGTATTTTTTGCTGGGGGGGGGGCAAAATAAAAATTTTGGTGGCAAAGATGAAAACAAAATTCTGGTTGCATCATTTTGACCCAGTATTATCTCGTGGGATATATACTTATACCGGTTTTTTTTAGAGAGATTGCACATGTAAGTCTTTGTGCTTCCACTTGGGACAATGTTCACACATATTTTACACTATTTTGGCCCAAGCTCCTTTCCCCTTTGCCCAATTTTCTCTTTCATTTTTCGTCAGAGGGTCACTTCTCTCTTTCATTTTTTGTCAGGACCCCTCCCCCCCCCAACTGGCTACGCTACTGGGTGAGAGAGTATATTTTCACTCTCACCATGTCAACTGCTGCACGATACCTTTGGCACTCCCAAGCTGAGGTATTATATCTGGCAACTGAATACAATGTAGCTAGGGCTGCTCGACTAAGTTAACCGTAGTCATAATCATGACTAATGTAGCTAGGGCTGCTTGACTAAGTTAACCGTAGTCATAGTCATGACTATAGAGATAATCAACCTCCCAACTATGTACCTGGTGATATTCAAATATCTTGTGTCTTCAAAATGCATTCATATCTACACACCATGTATTCTGAACTGTACTCATTTTCACTAACTATTTCTGTTTGTATTGGAAAGGAAATAAAATAATGGTTAAAAACGAAATAAAATAATGGTTAAAAACGAAATAAAATAATGGTTAAAAATATAACCGTATAACCGTTTGAAGTCCAGCTTTGCTGCGGCAGATGTGTTGTACATGTTCTGAGCCAATTCACATGCATTTTCAAAACTTGCTTAAAGTCAAACATTCACCAAGATATTCACATCTGATAGTCATGGCTATTATGTTGCGTTTACCGACAATGTCATTAGTCGTGACTAGATGACTATGACTAGTTGGCGCCGATTAACTGGAACCACACCTGTAGTTGTGCAACCCCAAAACATGGCATCAATTACAGACCTGAAACTTTCCACCTTTTTTGCGGTTTTCAGCTTTTTTGTTGCTCAAATTTACGCAATTTATTTTATTTTCAGTCCAATTTGAGCTATTTAACCCAATTTCACGCTGTTTTTCAGCTTTTTTTTAAAAACATTTTCAGCTTTATTGACTATAGGACAGTTACAAGTCTGCAATTATCATATAGCTTTGGCGATTTACTTTCTAGAAAAGGCAGACATCTCATTCAAAGTTCTTGCTTTCAGACAAGCTGCTTCTACAGCTTCTATAAGGCATTTTCTGAATCCACCTCTCTCCAACTGATGTATGGCCTCAATCGTCGTACCTCCGGGAGAGCAGACGTCATCCTTCAGTTCCGACGGGTGTTTGCCACTTTCTAAAACTAACTTTGCTGAGCCCTGCATTGGAATAAACAATTGATACAGATATTAGTTTAAAAGGGGGTTTCCCTCCTAAGTGGTGTGTTTGATTACCTTACATTTGACAGCTGTGTAAAAACTTTTAATAGCCTTTGCCCATGAGCACTAGGCAAACTTGTAATGTCTGTCGTTTTCTTACAAATGTGCAGAACAAAAACCTAAAAAATCAACAAATTATTATGGTGTCAAATGTGTATTTAGAAAAGAGAAGAGAAAGGGAGAAAAATATCTGTGAAATAGTTTATTGTTCGAATATAAGTTCATACAAGCTGTTGATAAACTACTTCTAAAAGTTTCTGACTTTCAACACAACAAATTCAACTTGAATTTTCAATGTGTGACACACATCAAGGATCAAGGACTGGAATTGCCGACCTTATACAATGCTCCCCCCCCACACCTTATACAGCACCCTCGTTCGACACAGTCGCCAATGGTCAACAAAAGGGCAAGTCTATCAGTCACAACATCTTAGGACTTCTTTTGATGAAGATGTGTGTCACACATCGAAAATTCAAGGTTAGTTAATTTATTGTACTGAAAGTCAGTTTAAACTTTAAAACGAAATAGTTTATTGTTAAAATGTGATATATCATTGCACATTTGACACTATTTCAAATTGTACATTTTAGGCCCGATACTATACTGCGCCAATAAAGTATCCTTACACTTGGAAAAATAATCACAATTTCCAAACTGAACAATATTGGGGTAAATTTGTTTTTTTAATAGATCTAATCCTGCACATTATGACACCACATTGAATCCAATGCGACTTTAAGAAGCAAAGTTACAAGCATTTGATTAGAGGAAGGTCCAGTTTTTGAAAAACGGGCCTATTCAAAACGCATACAGACTAGACATCTGGTTTGAGAGTGGTGAATGGATAATTTATGCGTTTGGCTTTAATTTAAAACAAAAGAAACAAAAGAAAACTGAAACAAAAGAACTAACAAATAAAATGAAAGTTATGAAAAGTACAGAGAAGTAAAAACTGTAATAAAATCTGCTTTAAATAACGCTTCATTGAAGAAACTGTGTTGTCTCTTTGTTGCGCTTTTTGGAATCTTTTTGCGCCTTGTATAGGCCAGTTTGTCACTTTTAAAACGGGACCTTCTTCTATTCAATTGCTTGTAACTTTGCTTCTTAAGGTCACATTGGATTCAATGTGGTGTCATAATGTGCAGGATTAGATAGTGCATCTATTAAAAAACAAATTTACCCCAATATTGTTCAGTTTTGAAATAGTGATTATTTTTCCAAGTGTAAGGATACTTTATTGGCGCAGTATATAGTTAATATATTGACATCAATTATTTCACCTGTTAACTGCATTTACCTTACTTTTTTTTTTGTAAATTGCCAAACGCAGTAGGTCAGCTACTTACCATTAATGTCTGTGCTGCTAGCTTGATTGCTATATCCCTAGGTAGTCCCATCTTAACACCACCATCCGCTAATGCATCTATCGCAACAAATGCCTGCAACATAAACCAAAGCAAATCCACTTGACTTACAAATTCACAACATACAAATACAAAGTGAATACATATTAATTTTCCTTTTTTCCTTAAAGCTATGTATGCCTTTCTTTACTGTGCACATCGAGGTGTACAGCATGTTATTTTCTATGCTTCTTTTTGATACCTGACACAATTACCATTTTGCATGATTTTATTTACACATGTATACAAATCAGTAACTTGTACAACGGACTGTTAGCATTGTAATATGTGTACATCCATATCAAAACGATGCACTTGTCGGCTGCTACATGTGTCTCATTTTACATAATAGCTAGGAATAAATACCAGACTCATCTCCGAAGTGGAGGTCACTTCAAATCATCCCCAAGTCACACAGTTAAGGAATGTTCTCTGTATTCCTAAACCACGTGACTTGGGATGATTTGAAGTGACCTCCACTTTAGAGATGCATCTGGTATTTATTCCTAACTATTATGTGAAATGAGACACATGTAGGAGCCGACAAGTGCATCGTTTTGATATGGATGCTGTAGCAGCCGACAAGTGCATCGTTTTGATATGGATGTACACATATGTATTATGTACATAAAACCCAGGGCACTGGACATTTCAGTAATGTTGTATACTTACGGCAGTCCATGTGAATTCTAAGCCCATTTCAAAAATGTCAGATAGCCTTGACTTTATGCATTATAATGCTTAATATAGTTACCGTATTCATTCCAATAAGCGCCCAGGGCGCTTAACAAAGTCATTTTGTGTGGGCGCTTATTTTTACCTGGTTACCCTAATTTTTTCGTAAGGGGCGTTTATTAGAGACAAATTGATGTAGGTTATAAAAGGGTCCTGAGACGTTCTAGTAGCTTTTCTGATGCAGAAAATGTTTTACAAGTTTACACAGGACTTGTAGTCCTCTAGCTATTTCACTGTATCGACATCTATCTGTCACTTCAACATTAATGGTACCCTTTAGCAAATTGAAAATACCCTGGGTGGGCGCTTATTGGGGCATGGGCGCTTATTGGAATGAATACAGTAAATACTACTATATAGTGTGTCTCATCTCAAGCTGAAAATAACACCATGTTGAATTTCGCAGTGGTAGATTCGAATCACACATGCTAATACTCGCCGGGCATATATACACAATTGAAGAAGGGCCATTTATCAGTACGGTCAAATGAAGAAGGGCCATTTATCCGTACGGTGGCGATGCAACCGCCTACATGTACAATCGAATCTGCCACTGCAAAATCTAACATGGCGTTATTCTCAACTTGAGATGAAGCAGCTACAAGATCAATGTTATTGCACACACAATAGATACACACACAAAGCCACACCCCAACTTACATAGGCTGGTCCGCTACCACTGACAGCCATCACGGCATCGATCATGCTCTCGTCGCCCTCTAAACAATAACCTAATGTATTGAATAACGTCTGGACTAGAGGTCCGTCCCTTTCTTTCACTGATGTCCCTGTAGAGTAGACTGAAGCGCCCTCATTGATGACGCATGGGGTATTGGGCATTGCACGAACAACTCGAGCACCTACTGGAAGTTTCTGTGTATAGAAATAATGAGAGGCCATGCTCAAGTTAATATTAAGCGACATACACTGTACATATACTATGATCAGCTCGTAATAGGCGAGAATTATTCGCTTTTTGTTACTGCGCGAGTCAATCAAGTCCCAACTTATGCCTGCGTTAATTCACAAAAGCGCGAGCCACTCACGCAATACGCATTTCACGTAGGTGCTGCACTAAGCTGTGTGTACACAATGTTATGAGTCCTGCATGTTACGAGCTGATCAGAGTATAGAAGTTCTACTGATAATTTCTTTATGTCCAAAGCAGTGTGGAAAAAGAGCCGTCCGAGACAGTCTACTTTGTCTTCGGACTTGTTATTTTTGTAACCAGCCCGCCCCATGGATGCCCTTGAAATGCTGCCACTATAACTAGTAGTTGACCAAATGTGTGATGTTCATCTTCTGTTTGGCCTTTTTATAGGCCACAATTATCAGCCCATTTCAACATTGCACATTTTTGTGTGCTTCACGCACAGCATTGATCACACACTTCCCAGTAAGGTCATTTTTTGGAAGTGGGTCAGCTGGACAATTTTGCAATTTAACCCACCTTGGAAATTTTGTCCCCTAATAAAGTTACACTAGGACTGGGCCCGAGCACCCAGAATTTTAGTGTGAGGGGGCAAAGCCAAATTTGTGTCCCACTTTGTCAATATTTAGTCATTTTAATGACACTTTAATACTCTTTGCTGTCCCCATTTTATCCCTGAAATGTGCACCCCAGCTCCCCCTGGCTATGCCCCTACGAGCACCGACACATGGACCAACTCCCACAACGCAGCTCTGGTATGGGGGTGTGCAACCCATAGAAATATGTATACTTACACTTTCTATAAAATCTATTGTGATACCGGCTGCTAAAGATACTACTAGATGGTCTTCATTGATGTGTGTTCCAACTTCTTTAAGTAATGTGGGTATCATGTGTGGTTTGACTGCTAATAAGACGACGTCGCATGTTTCTACTAATTCTTTGTTGTTATTTGTACATCTCACACCCATTGCCTGAAATACAAAAAAAAATTTTATAGTGAAGAACAGATCAAATTGGTACCTTCAGAATCGGCCCGATTTAAAACTTATCGGTTCTGAATCGATCAGAATTGGTGAAAATCCTCTCAATTGCTGATCTTGTGGGCCGATTCATGATTTTTATGCCAAAGCAGTTAATTTATATTACAAAATGTACAGTAATTGATACATCTTATTTTACCACCAAAGTTAATTATCACAGGTAGGTGGTTTTACTTGTTTTAGCCTTCCACATATCAAGTGCTCAATCACTATTTCCATTTCAAAATGTGAGTGCATGCTGGATCTAATCCAAATGGTTCTGATTTTCCTCTCTTTTATTAATTATCCTGTTAGCCAATTCCATGCCAAAAGTGCCTTTTGTAACGTCCGTAACAAATTTTGGATCGTTATTGCTCAAAAAAGGAGCATTTATTTCTAACATACTAATCATGCCTCCATAGATTGATATCAGACCTACAAGTTCAAAATAGTAAAGAAAAAAATCTGAGGAAGCACCTTGACAGTACTTTTTCATTATGTAAAACGTTACGGACGTTACATTTGAGATAAAATGTAACGTCCATAACACTAAATCAACAGCGTAGGACAATACAGGAGTATTAATTTCAAACTTGCTTTTCATTTTTACATAGAATGGAGTCAGGGCTTGCTCAATATAGTTAACAGAAAAAAATAAAACACAGAACTGAACAGAGATTTTAGGATATGCACCATCTGTCAAAAAGGCAGGCACTTTCGCGTAACGTCCGTAACGCTTGTTTCTAATATCTGTAGCTAATTAACTAAGAAAGCCAAAACAAAATTGGTTCATTATATTGAACATTAGAGTGTGTACTAGTAGCATACTAAGAAATAAAGTGTTATCCTAACAGCAAACATGTGTGCTATTCACTTAAAAGTTGCAAGTTGCATGTATCTGTAACGTCCGTAACGGTGCAATTGGCCTAAAGTTCAACATACATACGTAGGCATACCTTGAAAGTTTCCAACTCAAATGTAGACACACTTTTTTAAAGATTCCAACTCAAAATGCATACCTTTTAAGTTTTCAACGAAATTCAAATTTAGGCATACCTTTAAAAGTTTGAGATTTCTTTCTGAAGGAGCACTGGCCATCATCATTTGTGGGGGAATTTTACCTGAAAAATGAAGAAAAAGAGGGAAAAAATTATTATTATTTAGAACTTATAAACATAATAAATTGTACCCATTTTGATTCACACAAATTGGGGACTTCGGGAGTAAAACAGGTCAATAATTTATGTCTACTCACTCGAGTTAGTAAGTGGTCAGTGATTTGTAGCCCTACAATCGGGCTGTTGCTTTAGTACACTATCCAGAGAGGTGGCGCTGCATGCTTCAGATGAACGATCTCGCGCTCACTTAGTCTCATAGTTTGTGAGGGCCACAGACTGCAGCTATGATTTAGTTGTAGACAAGTTCACTAAACATCATCATGATAATTTGACCAAAATTAATTTTCGGTGTTGTTGGGCCAAAAATCAGACAATTGACCTATGGATAAAGAGACCACGTTCTATACCGACTACATCCCACAGACCTTTTAAAGAGAAATCTTCACTCTCGCCAAAAGCAGACCTTGATGTTTGGAGCATACATATTTTGGACAACCAGAAAATTCATGATTTTGGTGTACATACCTACATTTTTTGTAATATTGTGAAATATTTGGCAACATTATGCTCTTATTTACAGACAAAACAGATCTTTTGCCGATTTATGGGCTCCCCTCCCCCTACAAGCCTGGACAAGGTCTATTAAAAACAAAAATGAAAGGGTGACTGCATGATATTCTAAACGGACCTAGTAGAAATTACAGGATTATTTAATTAACTGCAGTGGCCTGATGAAAGCAGCTTTATGATCATAGGTTGCATAAAATGCAATTTAGGCCTTAATTATTTTAAGGGCATGCCAACGATGCATGTAAAGTGGGTGATACACAAGTGGAGCTGTTTATGAGCTTATTTCTATGCAATATCACTTGGATTGAAATTGTGCAATTTAGGCCTAAATTGGGCATGCAAACGATGCATGCAAAATGGGTGATACACAAGTGGAGTTGTTTCTTTGAACTATTGAGCCTATTTCTATGCAATATCACTTGGATTAAAATTGTTGACAAACTTGCACAATGCAGACTTTCTTGTTTATTGATTGATAAATTTGATTGATAAAGTTATTGCTTTTGATGATAAAAATTGATAAGTAGTAACACTATTTACACTAATAATTTGAAGCAGTTAGTATAGGACCCATACTAAATGGGTACTTCTAAATTTATGCTATCCTTAAATCACATACCGGTACCAGTATACGTATCTGACAAAAGTAATATCTGACACCCCCCCACACACACACACCCACCTATTTAGTTGCTACATAGTTTGGATTCAGTGTTAAAATTTTTGTTTAGTTTTCATTTGGTCTACATTTTTAAAAGCAACCATATATAAACACACTTCATCATCATGGTCCGGGCTTCTCTCGTTGAGCATCCTCATAACTCCAATTGCTCCCCTGGTGCCATGATGGCCTTGCATACATACACCCAAAGCCTGGGTAATAATTCACAGAATGGTTTTTGATGCTTGTGGAATTATTGAATTGATGGTTCTGTGGTTCTGGGCTATGGTCTAAAGGCATTTTGGTTTCACAGTGGAATCGGTGATGCTCTCATAAAGTCAGCTGATGTGTAAATTGCTTGCAGATTTCCTTCCAATTCCTCAGTGCTCTTGTATCAAGGTTGTTCATCGTTTCTGCTGGTATACCATTTCTCAAATGCTCAACTGCTGCAGTTGTCTCTACTCGGAATCAGGGGTAGCGCTAGGTCTTGGCTGCCCTGCCACCATCAACTAGTGCTTTCTAATTCTTCCATTTACTATCTCTGACACTATAATATAACCTCAATAATTCTTCATGTTTCCTCTGCAATTGACCCAGCATAGCTTCAATAATGAGAGAAATCTGAGTATCGGTACCGGAAGTTTAATTACCGTCACTGCAAATACAGTGGGTGTCAATTAACCCAAAATCACATACATTTGTATTATTCTTAAATCACACCAAGCTGTGTGATTTGTTGTTTGTGAAACCACTATAATCTGTGGTGAAACCTGTGACAGCTGTTACACTAATTACCGTACAATTTTAATGTATTAAACCAAACTATACAACATAAAATATATATTTGATTGTGACATATTTTCAATTTTGTACGTAAATGTAAGTGGTACCAGGCTGCCAGCACTGAGAATTGAAATCTTAAATTCTAATGGCTGAATTTTATATACCGTACACAAAAATGTCACTTTGGAAACCTAATTTGAATTTAGAATGTCCCTGAGGAATACAAAAATTAGTACCATCCTGGGAATGAATGTAATCGGTGCTAGATTGGTCACTGAAATAGGCCTATTAATTTTTCTAAATGTTTAAACGGTTACCGTAGTGATTTTCCTAAACGGATAACTAGTGCATTTTACGGTCGGTTAAGCTAGGGTATCTCGAGCTAGAGAGGTTTAATCTTTTAAACCATTCATGACCACTCTCTGACACTCGTCTATGAAGCATAAAGGACACTGCACTTGATTTTTATTTTCCATTTTTGTAGACCTGTATAACATTGATCGAGAAATATTGACCATATTATGAGTCCTATTATTCTGCAATCTTGCTTGAATTGATCAAAGTTGTTTTGACGAGTGACCACTTACAAAACTGTGTACCGTACTGAATTTCACGAACGTAAATCATCTGATCGTATGTAATTAAGGTAGCTCTCTAGATCCAAATAAGGCAGATCGTGAACAGCGCTATTCAGTAAATATGGGAAAATCCAGCACTGGGCAAATCAATCGATCTCCTGATTAGCAAATGTTGACTTGACATTGCAAACTGATGGTGATACCCTTTATACAGTGGCATATTTTCTTGAACATGTGAGCCCAGCTCTACATTTGTTGATTAGTATTACAATGACGGCTGCCTCGTGTGGTTGATGTCCGACGATCACCCCAGAAAAATTGACGCAAAATGATGTTTTAGTATAAAGTACAATCATGATGAATAGATTATATAAAAGAATATAGCATGTTGCTTATGTATGTCAAGAACAATATCCTCATATTTTTGAGATAAGAAACTTCAGAAACAAGTTTTTTCCATAATGCATGACATTGTGCCCTGTACATGGCTACTGTGTACATTGTGCCGTGTGCGTAAACATAATATGTGACTTATTAAAAGATATGTGCATGTTCTAACTATAATAGTATTACAACCTACTCAAACTTGTTTCCCGGGAAAGTGGTTCAGATGACCATACATGTACCAGTCATACCTGATGAAGTCCTCTGATGAGTAGGCCTGGCATTTTCGGGTAATTTTGTACCCGGGTCCCGGCGCATTTTTCGGGCGGGTAACTGGTACCAAATTGCAAAAAAGGTTTTGTAGTGTCCCTGGACCTAGACCTAAATGCTAGGATCATTCATGGTTGACCTAAAAAAAAAAAAAAAAAAAAAAAAATTCAACATGTTTTGTTATTTTTAATATGAAAATTGATAATTTGTATTCATGTCATAAATATAAAGTCTATTAATGATTTCAAAATGCATTCAAATTCAATGCATTTTGAAATCATTAATAGACTATGACATGAATACAAATTATCAATTCTAGGTCTAGGTCCAGGGACACTTCAAAACCGAAAAAATAAAAAACTTAAAAAAAACACCACAATTTTTTTTTTTTTTTTTTTTTTTTGGTTTTTTTTAAATTTCGGGTACCCGGGCAGGGTATTTCCTACCCGGGTAATGTAATCTCGGGCGGGTACCCGCTAGCCCGCCCGAAAATGCCAGCCTTACTGATGAGTAGGACAAAATATTGTAGTCAATGTAGTGAGTATAAGGGTGTAAATTAACGGTTATTTGTCTAACCGTTTAAACGGACCACAATCCGGTCGGTTAATCGTGTAAACATATTTTTTTTAAATCTTTTTAAAAAAAATGTTTTCGGCGACTTTGGAGAACCACTGAACCTACCGTATTGTCTGTAATAAACACTCCTCCTCTGATAAATGCCCCCTCCAATTAAAAAAATTGACAAAAATGCAAACATTTCCAAATTCCATGCCATATTCATAACCTCATTAATAAACGCGATGTGTGCGATCCAATTACATTTAGTTATTTGTGAAAACGCGAACGCAATTCGAGGTCATTAATATCTGGCTCAAAATAAGCTAAGGTGTCATAAAAGTGTAACACACAATTATTTTTCCAGCTCTTTTCTTTTGGTCTCCAACCAGGTTTAAATTATAGTATGCACAATTGCACATATATCGTTCATAATACACTAAAAGAAAGATAAGTTATAGACCATTTACTTCACAAATTTAATTTTCTAGCCCTTGCGTACGTTATATTTGACAGACACAATTTTGATGATTTTCTGCAATCAAATAAAAATTTATAAAGTATTACATAAGGTATTTTGTGGTTATTTAGGTGTAGGACCTACAGCAACTGATTGTGGAAAAAATGTGTCCAAATATTACAATAAGGAGGATAAATTGTTATAAATAAAATATGTGTGTCTGTCAAGCCATAACATACGCAAGATGTCTGTCAAATGTAACATACAGAATACTAATTTGGCAAAAACAGTAGTTCAAGATGGGAAATTGAATAAAGATCACATGCAGTTTATAAATCACATGTTTTTAAAACACTTTTATAAACTCTAAACTATCATCATAATGTGAACATCAAGTGATTTTTAATTTTTTAAACGATTATGTATGTTACTTTTGACAGACACTTATAAATCTTATGCCTATGTTACTTGCGTACAAATGTTTGACAGACAGCACTTAACAATGGATTGTGTCATCAAAAAAGCTTCTCCTCACAAAGTGATAGTGCCACAAAGCTAGGTGGAGCTAAATGCTATGTCATGTAGCATAATTAGCTGTATCACCCTAGTTTAGCAGGAATTACAGCACCGTCTTGCGTATGTTACTATTTGACAGACATTTCAAGAAAAATTTTAAAATTCATATATGTTCAAAAAAGATGGCAGCCACTTACAAATTGATTATAATATGGAGAAATGAAGTTATTTACAATAGATTTACCCTTCAGTTTATGCTTCAAGTCTTTGTTTATAAAAAACTGAGGGACTTCAAAATCAATCAAAAGTTTGACAGACAATAGTAACATACATAAGGCAAACTTTTAAATCCTTTTTTGATCTGTTAACTTAAATAATTCATAATGCCTCTTTCTGTTTTTTTGATTGGTTTACTGCACCATTTTGGGAAACAGGTCACATGAATTTCTATAAGGATCCATAAAAAAAATTAAAAGCTGTTGAAAAAAGGCGTCTCTTGGCATGTTACAAATAAAAGTGTAAAAATAGGCATTTTTACAGCTATTTTTTATTTTTTTTATTATTTAGAGTGAAAGGATTTTACTTAAATTGTGTATGCTATGTCTTTACTAGCTAAACTTGCCACTAAACTAGCAAATATTCCATTTCTATAATTATTATTTTAAAAAAAAGATGTCAAAATATATGGCTATAATATGACACCTTAGCATATTTTGAGCCATCTCACAATTGACCGCAAAATGCGTAATTGTTCCAATGTCGCACACAATTGACCGGCGTTTGCGTGTTGTTGTGCGTCGAACAAACTACTGTGCAAGCGCTGGCTGCCGATTTGGATTGCGCGCTACCATATTTGCACAGATTGTGATACGCACTTTTGTTATTGGTCGTTATGTTTTAGCCTGATCGATTTTAAGAAAGGGAAGATGTAAAAATCATCTATTTTTATAAACTTTTGAGCAAAATTTTGTGTTATTTTGTAAGATGAAGAGATTAAAGTGACGGTTATGAATGAGGTTAATAACTTTGCATCCGTAATATGTCGAGCATTGTGAAAAATCTAAACATTTTGCTTTGGACCTCGGAATATCCCTCGGGGCTACGCCCCTCGGGATATTCCTCGGTTCCAAAGGCAAAATGTTTAGATTTTTCATAATGCCCTCCAAATAACCGATGCGCAGTTATTAACCTCTAATCGGTTGACTTTGAGTAAGCTTAAAACTTGCATCAGTCATTGACGATCTCTAAGTTCAATTGCATGGACAAAACCTACTACGACTCAAACTTCCATCCATTTCATTGCCTAATTATGGTAGAATTTCAACAGATCATTGCTTGATGATGCACTTATTTGTTGTATTTACCACGAAAATATCATTAACCATGCTGTTCTGTGGGCGGCGGGCGCCACCATTATAATTAAGTACCGTAAAGCGGGGTGACTTTGGAGACTGGGGTGACTTTGGACACTCATATAGGACAGAGTTGCTCAATTTAAATCAATGATTTTTTTCAAAAAAATCATTGATTTAAATTTAAATCAATGATTTTTTTCAAAAAAAGTGTGATTTAAATCAAGCAACCCTGTCCTATATGCGTAAAAAGTCACCCCAGTGTCCAAAGTCACCCCGCTTTACGGTACTTGTAAATCCCTCCTTTCTACAGGAGCACCATCAGGAAATTTAACCAGATTTTAAATTTTTTTCACTTTTTTCCAATTCATTTCCAATAAAAACACCCTTTTGGAAAAATGCAACGCCTCCGGGCATTTATTACAGACAATGCGGTAGGTTTAGAGGTTCTTTTTTTTAACGTTTAAACGGTTAGTGATTTTCCTAAACGGATAGTGCATTTTACGGTCGGTTAAACGTGAAACGTAGACACCCTTAAATATTCACCTGGTTTTGTCAAAATCCAAAATGTCTACAAACTATCGGTTGTTCATACTATACTATAGTTAGAACCTTTCAAACAACACTGCACTCATGCAAATTCAAAGACTTGTGAAGTTCAGGTCGATGTCTGTGCTGACGAAACTAGTCCGATTCGCTGAAGCATGACCTTGTCAATGGACATGATGGAAGTTCAGAAGTAAACACAGCCAATCACGACTGGCAATCGCATCAAAAATGTTGCTAAAAATACACTTCCAAATTTTAGACTGTCCAAATAGACAAATCTTGCTCAAAAGATACAATTGACTCATCAAAATGACTTTCAAAGTTTCATCCAAATTTCAACAATCAATATTAACAATTGTTACAATATAACAGTTCAATTAAATATCTCCGGTGCAAAAAATTACACAGCTGTCCAACCGAAAAACGATAGCAACGCACTCTAGCATCGAATGCGTAACTATCGTGTGCAAATTCGAAGCTAGAGTTCTTGAGTATAAACACATTGGCAATGTTGTAGGTATAATGAAAGGCGAATTCAAATTACCAAACTGCATCAATTTATATATTAAATTAAAGCTCTTGAGTAAAGAAAGCCAAAATTGAAGGCCGTTTTGTCATAGCACTTTCCGTAGCAGAGTTACAGCTTGTCAAACTCAAACTCAGATTGACTTTCATCAAAAATATTCAGCCAACATTTAATGCATCATATCAATTAAAAACAAAACAGCATAGCCTCATGATAGTGCAGCTTTTCTTTGTGGAACTGCTGTCACAATCCCTCTAAAATCCATACATGTGCAGGGCTGTCAACTTTTTGGAATTGCTTGGCGTGAGACAGAGCCGTACCGGGATTTGACGACTACAATTCATTTTGACCCATGATTATTTGAGCTTGAGCCAAAAGGGGGGGAGGGGTAGGAGCAACAAATTATTTTGATCATGCGTGAGATTTTACTCATTTTCCAGCGTTTTGTGTGAGATTTACTACCTGAGTGAGATTATATTACCTGCATGACTCAGACCGTGAGAAAGTGGGCTATGCTATGCGTGAGACTCGGTCATGGCCAATGCGTGAGAGTTGACGTCAGCCGGCAGCCCTGTCCATGTATGATGTGATTGTCTCATTATCTCACACCTTTTAGTTTTATGATCTTTTCTTTTAAATATGCATTGTGTTTGGGCCCCGGTTTAGGCCAATTTGGCTGACTAGCAAATGTGTTAAGGTTTGCCTCTCATTCCTACATGTTGGTCGGAGACATGGGCCCTACTAACATGACTAAACAACATGACTAAAATTTTAAGCTTACCTGCTCCTAGCAACCCCTTGGCAATGGTGTAAGCCACTTTCCCTGCGCCAAGGAACCCAACGCTCCCAATATTAGGCATCATTATTACTCAATGAATAAAAACAAAATAGTGCGATTTACAAGCGATACAGCTCCAGCTGAGAAATATTGAAGCCTGAAACTCGCAGCAGTTTAACCGGTAAACAAGGTCACTCAGCTCAGCTCAAACCGCGGATGATGCAATTTTGTTGCGTCTGATATTTTCCCTGATTGACATCCTTTATAATGAAAAACTTATTGCTCGAAATTAATAATGTCAGCCCTAAAGAACAATTTGCGTACACGTTGCAAATGGAATACAAGCTGTGTTTAGATGCGTTACGGGCGCATATCACTATAGGCCTACATGCATACTACATACATACCTCATGTATTATAACATTCAACTCTAAAAGACGACTGCATGCATTTTTGCATAATTATTATATTATATTATATTATATTATATTATATTATATTATATTATATTATATTATATTATATTATAATTATATTATATTATATTATATTATATAACTGATATTATATATATTATATATATTATATTATATTATATTATATTATATTATATTATATTATTTTATATTATATTTTACATTAATATATTATAATTTATGTTAATGTTATATTATATTATATTCCAATATACGGTACCAATTTGAATATACAAGTAAAATTGATTTAACTTAATTTGATTTTTATATCCAGTTCCCGCTATATAATTAATATAAGTCCAAAAATAAACCTGCCAATCTTAAAACTGGGGGGTTCTAAAAGAAGTTTTTAGGGTCTGTGAACACATTAATTCTGACATTAATTCAAGTTTTAGTCGCATATTAATATGGGCGTACCCCATAATCTTCAAGTTCAAAGTGTGAAAGTTATTATATAATATATTATATTATATTATATTATATTATATTATATTATATTATATTATATCCTATTCTATTATATTATATTTAAATATTATATATTATATTACATTATATTAGGTTTGTCTCAAAGCTCACGCGCATATGTTAAATCGCGCAATTTGAAAAAAAAATGCGTATTTAGAAATTCAGTAATAATTTTGGAAAAAAAAAGATGCAAGTTGAGATAGGCCTACTTTCCAAGAATCTATAGCCTAATTGCTCATTCGGGCGGCGCCACGGGGGACATTGTTTCCAACTTTGGTTGATTTTGCCCCCCCACCCACCGAAAAATCCTGGCGCCGCCGCCACTAATGTTCTCGTCTCTACATAGCGGCCATCTCTCTCCAGACTAAATATCGATTGTGCATGTTTAAAGGAGTATTTCGTGATCCTAGCATCCTCTTTTTATGACATTTTTCAGTACATATCCACGAAAAAAGCCTATTCCCAAAATTTCAGTTGATTCCGATTTTGCGTTTGCGAGTTATGCATGTGATTATGTGTATTACACCGGGGTATTACACTGCTCCATAGACAATGCGTTGTAATTTCGTTCTGGTGCACCAGAACGAAATTCAAATTTCACGATATCTTTGCAAAACGAATTAATCTGCAAGAAATATTTACATAAACATTATGTAGCCAGAGGTTTCCAGTGATATAAAAATCTCAACTATTTTTGAGAAAAGTGGGGGGATGAGGCTGTGGATCACGAAATGCCCCTTTAACATGATACATGCATATTGCATGCAACGTCTACATTACGTAATAATCAATATATAACCGGTAACGAGCCATAATAAACAAACGGTGTTTAGGCTAATGGAACTCGATTGTTAGTTTCCGATTGACCGCCCGCATCACATTTTCAATTTGACCAAAACTTTCATTATTTTGATAAAAAAGTCAATTATCTGAAAATTGAGATGGAAATAACCAAAATTAAAACTCTCAAAATGTCTGACAACCCCTGCTGATCATAATCAGCAGTTTTTCTTAGTTGTAGGGGTAGAGGATGTGGTAAATAATGGAAATTTACGGATTACCTCATGTTTCTAGTGATTACAAAACTTGCAAATTTCTAATTAATAAAAACAAATTCAAATCTTTTCTCAATCTGTTGCAAAATGTCTGTAATGATGATCTAAGCATTAATACCTGTTTTAAAATGGTCTTTCATCAACAATATATACTTTGGTACTGGTGGTGGTGGGGTACCTAAATTTGGAGAAAGCTGTTCATAAAATCATTGATTTTGTTGACATAATGGATAATGAAAAGAGACCGAATAATGAATAATGAAATAGCGACCTCGTCCTTTTTTCAAACATCCAATCGGAAACTAATAATCGAGTTCCATTGGCCTTATTAATAACGAATTAGCAAGAATTGCGCTCCCGTGGGTCGCGCCGCCCTTTGTGAGTGGTTATAGAGAGGAGTGAAAACAGGAAGGATGTTATAATCAATATCATTGTTTTATATGGGAATATGTCTCAGCTCGTGGACGTCTGTGGGTCCACACTGTTGCAATTTAATTAGTCAAAAAAGGGTCTAATTCGACTAATTAAAGATTATTTAGTCATTACAGGATATTTTGGTACCGGTATTCATTAAGCAAAATTATGCTGAAATGATGTAGGCCTACCGGTAGGTCCTATTAATGCTAAAACTATAAAAGAAAAGTAATTAGCATTTCACATTAATTTGAATAATTTCAACATATTTTCATAACTTATGCCTATAAACTAAATTATGAATTTAAGAATGGGACAAGGGGCATCCCCCCCACACACTTCTGAGGAAAAAAAACCAATAGGCCTATTACATAAATTTCCGCTTTTTGCTGCAATTTTGCGCAACATTTGCCGCCCCCCCCCCCCCCTCCCCAAATAAATTCCTGGTTCCGCCACTGAACTTAAAACTTCGTGATTAAGATTTAAAGGAGGATTTCGTGATCCTGGCATCCTCTTTTTATGACATTTTTCAGTAGATATTCACGAAAAAAGCTTATTCTCAAAATTTCAATTGATTCCCATTTTGCGTTTGCGAGATTTGCATGATATGTGTATTGTGTAGGCCCTATGCTCCATAGGCCACTGATTGTAATTTCGTTCCAGTCCCTAAACGAATTTATATTTTGCAAGAAATTTTTCGTACATAAAAGCTCATAAACCAGAGGTTTCCAGTGGTATAAAAACTTTTGAGAAAAGTGGGGGGGGGGGGTGAGGCTGTGAATTCACGGAATGCCCTTTTAAAGGTTTGCAGAGTATGAGTTTTTGAACCCAAATCTTCAAAGGTCATCCAATGAATGTGCAAATGTACTGGGGTTTAAAGAACTGTCCCCCTGGTAGATGAGCATGCTGTGGGTGCATGACTAATTAATTGACTTACAATGTCGTAAAATAGCAATTTCTTTTTAAATTGATTATTAATTGAATGTTAAATTTATATTTAATAAAAAGCCATGAAAATATTTTGAAATTAATGTGAAACGCTTAGCAATGCAAATACATCATTTCAGCATATAACAAAATAAAATTAATCGTATATGACTAATTAAATAATTAGTCGAAATAGATAATTGTTTGACTAATTGAATTTTAACAGGTTTAGTTTAATATAGTTTGATCAAAACCGGGGTTCAACAGCTTTGGGATGGGGGAGGGGGGAGGGGGAGGGTCCAAAAGACTTGGACAAGTCTAGGATTAAGGAAAACCAGGAGAAAAATATTCATCCTTGGAAATTTTCCCAATTTTCCATCATGATTATTGCGCTCAAAGGGGCGCTATTTACCCGTGGAAACTGACTTCGCAACATCAAGTTGCTCAGCATGCTGCGGCGACTGCGGTGCGGCTCGCATCTATGGTTGCAACTTCAAGTTTCGAGCAAGGACGATGTTGAAGAGTTCAATGATCACATCTGATTCTCAACTCAAAACCACTGGCACTACTAAGGTTTTGCTATTAAATTTTAAATGAACAAAAGAAGCTTTTAAATTCTAAAATTTTAATAGAATTGTATCACCCATGTTTTATAAAAACAGTTCTATAATAAAAGCTATTGATAAATTATAATAAAAATGATCAGAATCATCAGACATGTATTAAACCCGGAATTAAAATTTCATATTTTTAATCAAGCCCAACAATCTTAGCCCGAAACTACTCGACCGAGTTCTTTTTATATAAATCACTCCGATTCGAGTGCAGATTTTTTTTTAAACATTTACGGAATCGGATGAATGCACATGCAGGCCACATGAACAAAACAAATTTATTGCTGAGTGATAAGCTGTGATAGCCCCCTCCCCATTGCGTATTTTCACTCCCAGCTCCATCCACGTATAAATCTGTCACTGTCATGCTGTCACTGTCTCACCGGCATTTTCACTTTCACTGGGATATATGTTGCTAGGCATCTTCGGCGTTTATTAAAATGGTGGTGGGGAAGGGGGTGGACTGGGGTTGGGTAATTTGCAATTGGTTTCTTTCCAAGGTTTTTTATTATTATTATTATTTTCTTTTTCTTTCTTTTTTCTTTCTTTTTTAAAATAAGTTAATAATTATGTGAATTTACTTTTTAAAGGAGTATTTCGTGATCCTAGCATCCTCTTTTTATGACATTTTTCAGTACATATCCACGAAAAAAGCATATTCCCAAAATTTCAGTTGATTCCGATTTTGCGTTTGCGAGGTATGCATGATTATGTGTATTACACTGCTCCATAGACAATACGTTGTAATTTCGTTCTGGTGCACCAGAACGAAATTCAAATTTCGCGATATCTTTGCTAAACGAATTAATCTGCAAGAAATATTTTGTATATAAACATTATGTAGCCAGAGTATTCCAGTGATATAAAAATCTCAACTTTTTTTGAGAATAGTGGGGGGATGAGGCTGTGGATCACGAAGTGCCCTTTAATTCTATTGAACACCGGGATTGAACACGTCGAGGTGGGTTTTTTTTCAAATACGAAAAATTATTGAAATAATTATTTTTTTAAAAATGACAACTTACCAGATTTCATCCATCCTTTTGCTATACTTTGTGCGAATTTCCCGGCTCCTAAAAAGCCAATTTGTGGCATCATGTTTTGCATAGCCAGGTTAACACCTGAAGTCGCCACCGCCTTTGCTGCCATTGTTAAATCCTATTTTGGTCCCGATTTCAAAGCAAAATATAGACAAACAGCAAATATGCCGTATTTAAAATATTTCGGTTCCGCAACCGGCTTTTTAATATCGTCCGTTTATAACAAAATCAGTGGAAACAATGAACTGTCATCGACCTTTAAATTTCATCCAAAATTAACAGCTGATTCATGAATAATTAATTTGTGCACTCATGGAAAATCCCCATCCCAAAGAAGTCCATGTGCGAGTGTTGAACAGTCTTTGTCCCAGCCGGCTTGTGTTTCTGTCAGATAGTGACGGAGGAGTACAAGTCTGCTGGACAAAGACTACGTATTGAATATGAATGAAATTGGCACGCGCCCACAGGGGTTGAGAGAATAAATAATGAATGTAGTCTCAAGCCCAGACTACTTGTGGTTCAATTGTGAACAACAGATACAAAACCCGTTTTCTAGGAATAACAGAAATGTGAAGGAGACTAAAAAGGTGGGCTTAGTGGTTGTGTACTCATGATCGAAAAAATTGTCTCTCTCATATCAAAATTCGTGGGGATACCACGGATGCCGGTTATGAAATGGTGTACACATGTATTGCCAATGTGTATTCAAATGGCTCGCCCCCCTCTCTCGGCCCGTCAAAAATTGCTTGCCCCTACGCTCTCGGCCGGCCTGCCAAAAAAAAAAAACATTCATAGGTTTGGCATGATGGTACCTGCAGGTAATATGGGACCATTAAGGACGTTTAGCTTATTTGCATAAAAACTAAAGAAGATATGCCCACAAGAGATTGTTATGATGAACAACCTGTCCTTTAAGATTAATAAAACAGGCAATGTTACCTTGTTTTTATGTTTGTTTGGACGCTATGACGTCAAAATGACGTCATCGTCAAGTGTCCCATATTACCTGCATGTGCAGGTAATATGGGACACTGTGTTATCTCTATGGTGAAAATCAAAAGTTCAGAAAATCACTCTTTTGTTCTAAAAACATTTTTGTTACATGATTTTGAATGTTAAATGCAAATTTCTACAAGAAAATTCAATTTTCTAAATAGTTTTGCTTTTCGCATTGACAATGCACACATTTCCTATGTCCCATATTACCTGCACCCATTCAGTTGAAAATCAGAGAAAATAATCATTTATAAAAGGAAAGTGCCACTTGTCAGTGGAATTTTACCTGCTGATAAGCTTAACCCATCACCTAAAGATCATAAAAAATGACAAATGCCCCTCAGTACCAGAGTTTTTGGATACACAATCATAAAATGTGACGTCATTGATTTTATATCAGGCCAAAAAACGACATAATTTTTTGGGCAATTTCACTCTTTTTGGCATTGATTTCCAAGAGTTTGATACACAGACTCCAAAACTGCATTTCTAGAAGCACAATAATTGATGTCTCTAAACACTTAACAAATCAACTTAAAGTGTTTACCTTCTCTAAGCTACTTTTTGTTAAAATGAAAACAGGTGTCCCATATTACCTGCTGCACAAAATGATCCAAAATTCAAGAAATTATGTCAAAATCTGAAAAAAAAAAAGAAGTTTACAATACATTACATTTTGACATAGGCCTACTGTAATTTATAATGAATTTCGACCCATTTTGTACATGTTGCATATTAAATATTAAATATTAAATATTCATATAGGCCTGTACAACCAAAGAGCTTTTAAATACAACCGTATAAGTGGGGTTTTTTTCATAGGCCTATTAAGAATTTAATGTTTGTTTAGTGATTGCACGATATAGAAAGTGTGACAATAAATTATTGATTGAGGTACATTTGTATGATTCCACCGTTGTAAAGACATATGGTAAAAGTGCATTCGTCTATTAAGCAGTAGGGGAAGGTGGGGCATAACGGAACACTTAACTTTGAGGATGCTCTGTGACGTCACCATAAGTAATATGACTGTAAAAAGTATATGTTCAGTTGAAGTTTGTATTTACCTTTAATATACCAGTAACCAATATAACTTGAATCTTACAATTTTTTATAAAAATGAAGAAATATTTTCCAAAAAAAAATCCGTTTTGCCCCACTATCGGGGAAAAACGGAACCCCCCTATGGGGCAAAACGGCACCCTGGGTGCAAACTTATATCAGTTGTTCCATCGGTAGGCCCTAGCCCTAGTTATATGTAGGCCTATATTCAGTTACAATATTAAGTGGGCCTACCATCTCTGTGGAGTGAGTGGTTAACTTCTTATAGGCCTAGTAGGCCTATAATATGTATGACCAATATTTGATTAGAAAGAAATACTCAGTAGGCCTACCATCTCTGTGGAGTAAGTGGTTAACTTTTAATCATTAATTCTATCTGTAGGTCTAGTTATATGTCTATGTTTCAGCGAAGTGTTACCATGTTCGAGTAGGCCCCTAGATAACGCCTACATTTCCTTGAGTGAAGACAACTTATGTCCAATTGGGGCAAAACGGAACCCATCTGTGGACAAAACGCCCGGGGCAAAACGGAACCCTGTTCCGTTATGCCCCACACCTACACTCTAAATTACAAGGATTTAAAAATAAATCCTTAAGACTGTAGTTAGGGACCAATCAATTTTAGATTTAAAATAAATCTTATAGATTTGAATTTTAAATCTAAAAGATTTAATTTTAAATCTTAAAGATTTAATTTTAAATCGAACACTTGATTGGTCCCTAATCACAGTCCCTTGGGATTTATTTTAAATCCTTGAAATTTAGAGTGTAGGGTTCCGTTTTGCCCCATACCCGATTTTTTAGAAATACCGTAAAACCCCGTCTACAAGGATATACCTAAGAAACGCCCTCAATAAAATTGGTTGCTTGTTGTATTTGGAGTTTGAGCAAATATATACTGGCACTGGGTGGCTATGCATTCCATCTAAGTATGTTGTAACACCAATCAATTGTATTGACATAATAACGACTGTTTCGTATATCAGGATCGTATAGCTCAATTGATAGAGCGTCAGACTTTGGAACTGAAGACATGCTGAAGAGAGCATGGTACGGGCACCGGTTCCGTTTTTTCATTCTCGTTTAATTTTAACTTTTTGACATGTTCTTTTTATCTTTCTTCAAATATACCTTTCTACTTTAAATTTTAGGTGCGTTTTTTTTTAATTTTTTTTATAATTTTTTTTTTATAGTTTTTTTTAGTAATTTTGTGGTTTTATAGAAACTAGTAAAAGCATTTATTCTAAATAATAGCGAAACCCACGGTTAGACAGATGTGTTGTAACTACTTGTCTGTCCTCGTCTTTGCAATAAAAACCTATGTTGCACCTTTGTGCCATCCCAATTCTTGAGGTAGGGTGCGTTTTTGGCTTAAGCACGATTTTGTTTCTACTTGAAATGAAATGAAAATAAATATTGTTCTGTTGCCACAATTGCAGTTTTTTCAATAAAAAAAAAATAGATGAGGAATAATAATTATTCCATATTTGAATCTATTGTCCCATCAAGAATAGAGTGTCTTCAAAAACTTCAATCAATTCATCTGACAAAGGAAACTATTCTGGTCATTCAATTTTGTTTCGCTTGCACCTGTTATATCACAGGCGTTGGTAGAGAAGGCACACTTCTCTTGTCTTCACCGAAGTAGTGATGTAAACACTAACATGATTAATTACCATAGCTAGCAATGGACATACACTATTTTTTGTTCCACTTGAACCCATACTATAGGCTATTCGCTGTCGATGTGACGTAATTAATCGGATTAACTACCATAGCAATTGATGAATACAATTTCGAATATATAGCCCTGCACTTCATCGTTCACGTGGCACCTATGCATTAAACCATAGTTGTCAAAGAAATGCTAATCACTCGCCATGTAAGATTAGTATTTATGAAAAGAGTGGTATTCAATCTATGTTTGGTGACATACGCGGGTGATTAGTGCAATCTGCTTGATGGTAGTTATTGCGATTATTACGTCACTTCGACAGCGAATTCAGTATCGAAGTTACGTAATGTTACTATGTCAACGGGATCACGCGCTAGAGTAATGAACCACGATCGAAATGATCACCACATAAAGTATATGGCACTCGAAGGCATACCAAAGTAGCGTGATCCGGTAACCAAGAGAATTACGTAACCACTTCGATGCTGAATTGTAGTATAGACGAATCCAACAAGCCAAGTGATGGTCAGAATTTATTCGGCCATTATACGCTGGTGAAGTTGCGTAATTAATCGGATTAATTACCATAGCAATAGGTGAAAACAATTTTGAACATATCGCGCTGCGCTACAAGCAGGTTACACTCATCACCTGTACTGTGTATGTATGCAATCATAGATTGAATACAATACTGGTCTTTGCAGCATGATATGGTTCAATGAAGAGGTACCGCCTGAACGTATCAGTGTATAACGCGGTATATTCAAAATTGTTTTCACCTATTGCTATGGTAGTTAATCAATTATTACGTAACTTCGCCAGCGTAATGGAATAAAACAGGAGGATGTGAGTTCATAAGGGCAATGTCGGGGATAGGTCACAATCGATGTGGAGAGATGAGAGGTCCGACCAACAGCCATAGCGATTCAACTAATTCCAGCGGACGGTCTGTGGCTAGTAAGGAATCGTCTTTGACCACATGCGCAGATCTGTCTCGTCAGGAAGATATTTAATATCCCGAATTTATAATAGGCCTATGCCTACCAGTTCCATCGTATAACCGATCTGCTAGAGAATATTTGTTACCATGTTTAATAAATTCGTATTTATCGTATAATAAAATGTAGCCAAATGTATATTATGTGTCACACGGTTTTCTGCTGAACCACTAGCAGGCTATGTTACCACATCTATGACAATGACAAAGGTGAATTTTGATGATTTTTACGATCGTCCGGATGAGCAAATCACTGAATGGGTCTTTAGTTCCTCCTCTCCTTATCCTGCCAATATTATATGAATCAAAGAAAAATAAAGAAAAATAAAATTAAACAAGAAAAAAGACAAAGAAAAGAAACAATAAAAGAAAAACAATAGAATAAATTAAACTAAATATGAAAAAAAAAAAGATCATGAAAGGAGTCTTTAGAAAATGCAAGAAAATATAAATGAAAAGTTTGAACAATATTTTGTTTATAAAAGTTTGTGTGACCGTGATGAGGCTCGAACTCACCATCTTCCGATCTAAAGAACCAAAGTCTTATGCCTTGCCAAGTGAGCTATGCTCGTGAGATGCGAAATAAAGATAAAATAATACATTGTATACCTACTTGTGTCGGTAAATGATTTGCTCAAATTCCATAATGATATAATATTGTGGAGGGCGCTAGCGTGAAATATGCTATCATCACAGTCGCTTCTATTCCTTATAGACGGGTTTCTACGGTAGGTTGCATGCATAATCCATCGTAGCATATAGGCCATGCACTTAATACAGCTCATGGCTAGTACCTTCGTGTTTACAATATACACAATTATTTGGGAATCTGATATTAATGAAGTAAAATTTCAGCGCATTAAACATCTACATATCTTACACCAGACGGGTAGTAATATTTTGACTCGATCTTGCTCGAATGTCAGTGGATTGTTTCAGATAAAATTTTTGTTGTAAATCCTCGTAGCCATACTTGTGTTCCTCAATATAATTTGCATAGGCGGCAGTATTGCCAAGGCCTATTTTTCCAGGTGGTTCCGTTTTGCCCCGGGGGTCCGTTATGCCCCACCTTCCCTATACAGACTTTTTATTGTACGTACAATATTGTATGTACAATATGTACGTTATTTAATCTATTGCCATTCTATTTCCAGTAATGTTTAAGTTCTAACGAATGTTTGATGACGTAAAATCGATAATATATTTCTGCTAGATATTGTATGTAACATATTATCGATTTTTCGTCATCAAACATTCGTTAGAACTTTAAACATTACTGGAAATAGAATGGCAATAGATTAAATAACGTACATATTGTACATACAATATTGTACGTACAATACTCGGAGTCTGAAGCGCACTTAAAGGACACATTTCGAGATAATTGATTAAAACTGTGCTCAGCCTGCATTGACTTTTACAGGATAACCCATCCTAATTTGACTATTTATTGGTGTTTGCAAGTTAGAATAAACGTGTTTTATAGTTTTAATAGGTAGATATAGGCCTAATATGTATTGACCTTCCTGAGGTGATAACTCCATTTCTCAAAAAATGTATGTTATGCCCTTTTGTCATGGTGGGGCAGCCTTTTTGGATCGAAACTATGGGCATGGAATAATGCTATGGGTCTTTCGGTGAGAGCCTATAGACACCGAAACAGTAGGCCTACCAGCTTGTACCAGTGAGAAGGCTCAACAAAAACGGGTCTTTCCGCGAGACTGGGGATAATCTTACCAAAAGGGGAGGGGGTCTTTCTGTGTCAAAATAATACAAGAAATACAAAATTTTCAAAAAGTCATCAAAATTAGAAATTTTTTGAAGAATTGAAGAAAAATAAGGAAAAAAACGGAGTCATTCGGTGAGAGATTAGGCCATGTAAAATTAATGTTTTGGTTCTCCCTCCTCAATTTCTGGGATTTGTCAGATTCTTTTTTTTTTTTGTGGGGATGGGGTATTAGATTTTTTCTAAAAAATTTAGACTTTGGAATGCTTTTAGGAAAACTTTATACATAGGCTCTATAGAGCCTAGTAAAAAGTTTATCAGAGAACATGGATTAGGGCCTAGGCCTAATACTTCCAAGACATTTCATGGTCTCAAAACTATAAAAAAAAATTGAATAAGACCGACAACTACGGTACTAATATTTGCTAATTTTACATTGGAAAAAAATCCTTACCTCCCTCATCAATTCGTGAAATTCCTCTGGACGAGAACCAAAACATTAATTTTATAACGGCCTTATTAGGGCCTATCAGAAATTTTCCCAAAATATTTGAAGAAATGGGGTCTTTTGGTGACAGGAAATTTGAAAAAAAAAAGCGAGTCATTGGGTGAGAGAGAGTTCAATAAACAAATAGGGGATCATTGGGTCTGCCCCACCCCGGGGTAAAACCCCAACTTTAATATACAACCGCCGCGCAATTTCGACTTGATTGAAGATACAGCTTTTTTTGCTAATGAGTATCGCCGTATATTAAAATCACGCACAAGTTCAAGTCAGCCGTTTTCCACTACTCATTGCGAAATTCTAAAATACATTTTATAGCTTACATTAGTCATGTTCGTGCAGTTCGTCATGTTTTACTCAGAATGTTGCTACGGGACGTTGCTGTTTTCTTCTTCATCATCATGTTCTTCGAGGCCATGGCTAGCTGTGCGCGGCAGGCATGGACCAGAATCATGGGAACTTTGGATGAATTTGAGGAGGATTTTCTGGCAATATTTAATAACGTAGTTGTATAAGGCCAAGTAAAATAAAAAACATGTTTCACGTCCGGGTTTTTGAAAAAAAGGAGGAAGAGGGGGCTTTTTATTTTTTATTTTTTATCGCAAAATCAGTGTAAATACCCATAATTAGAGCTGTTTTAGCGTATACAATAATGCCTGGAAAAAGGAGGAGGCCTCTTTTTATTTGTTGTTCTGAGAGATAGGCCCCTCTAACTATCACAAAACCTTATAAAAGTGTTTCTTGTATATTAGCAAGGCTATGGAAAGAATCTCTACTTCCTAGACAGATTTTTTGAAAAGTTATAGCTGAATTTCAAAAAATAAAAATAAAATTGAAGAAACCTCAAAAAAGGAAGCGGGAGGGGACGTGAAACATGTTTCTTTTTTTATTTGGCCTAAATAACCTATTACAATAATAAAAGAAATAGGCCTACTCCCGTTGGCGGGCCCGGCCGTTGGCCATGAAATTATTTTTGAATCAATTTGAAGAGTATTTTTCTTGGAAATTTTAAAGTTGAAATGAAAAAATGTCATGACTAATTAATTTTGGATCAATTTGAAAAGGATTTTTTAGCCTAATTGTCTAGTTAGGTTAGGTACCGTAGGCCTACCTACTGTTTGAAAAGTGTTTAGGCCTACCACATTTTGATTTGGGCATTTGAGAAATAGGCATGATGATATAGGCTACCGTATAGGCCAGAGATGTAGACTTGAGTCGTGTAACTTGGACTCGACTCGAGTCTGACTCCCCGGGTCTGACTCAAGTCACTATTTTTGGGACTTGTGACTTGACTTGCAACTTTTGCAAAATGACTTGACTTAGGCCTACTTGTGACTTAGACAAAATGACTTGGACTTGGACTTGAAAAAATTGACTTGTTACCAACGCAAGTCTGAGGTTACTTTCCTGTAAATTGAAATTTATGGATAGAATTTATGAATATTAGGCCTACAATTACATGAATTATCCGCTGGCGAGCCTCGTAGGCCCTACGTCCGGCATAACCTGAACTGGAAATAAATAAATACATAAATATATAGTTAATCAAAACAGCTGAAGATAGTGCTCGATACTATTAGATAGTAGAGCGTGTAATAAAATAGGCCTACATAAAACAACGTAATTATGTTATAAATCATGCTGTTATAACATAATTACGTTGTTTTATGTATTTTATTAAATAGGATAAATATATAGTGCCCTCAATCAGCGACAGGCTCGGCGTGGGAAGTAAAACTAGAAGGCTATATATTTGTACACAAATACGGCTATACCCGCATGTTATCGGTTTACACAAACTTACAGTCCTTATTTGCTGAGGACTTAGGTTGCTGTTGTCAGTCTCTCTAATTCACAGTGAAGCTATGCAATTTGATAGATTGAAATTCACAATGTGCAATTTGATTAGGGAAAGCTATTCCAGAGGGAGTATGTAAATTAAATGGAACAGCCATTTCAGAGGGAGTATGTAAATTAAATAGAACAGCCAATGGGTATGTAATTTAACTGGAACAGCCTTAACGTTTCTGTCATCTATATCTTACTATAAATAGGGGAATGTTGTATGTATCTATGTGGTTTATGTAAAAGGCTCCGTCAGTTTCGATCCACATGTCGCCAAATTCATACGGGAGATCGAGGAATATACGGGAAATTGCCTCGACTTTATTTGGTTGAAATCGGTCAAGAATTGGCTGCAAAAACAGTGAAAATATGAGTAAAAACGGGGTTTTTGTTATGAAAATCAGTTACCAGCCTGCGCGTCACTGCAGCTGGCAGGCAGCGCGTCGGCGCGCGAGCGTAATGCGCACTACGCCAATGCGCAGAGCCACGCGACTTGCGAGCCAGAGACCAGTGGACATGATAATACAGAAGAAGGAAAAATAAATAAAAATTAAAGGACAAAAAGGTACATGGACGGGTCACGGGATTATGATAAAGATGAACACGTCCGCATGCACGCTCTGAGAGGACGTGTACGGGAAAAATATGTGTGTTGTATAAACAAAATGAAGCGGTAGACCTATACTATAAAGAAAAATGAAATTAAAATGACAAAAGAGGTACGAGTAATTAGGCCAACGGGTTAAATTAACTAAATGAAACGGGAACGAAACAAAGAAGGAAAGAAACTAATCAGGAAATGTAAGAAAAAAAAAAAGAAGCTATAGGGCCTAATAATGATAACAGAATTAAATAAAAAACATGGAAACGGGAAATCACAAGCAGCAAATAAAAAATGAAGCTAAAAGGAAATGTAACAAATAACAGATTTAGAAAAAAATGGGAACGGGTTTAAATAAATTAATAACATGGAAACGGAAAATCAAAATGTATCTTTTGATGATTCTACCTGTCCAGTAATTCTTCCTGTTATAGTGAACGCTCCCATTTACTCATCTAGCGGGGACCCGCGCGAAGCGCGGGTATCCCGCTAGTCTTACACTGCAAGATTCTCATCTGTGTGACGCCGATGTCACCAGAATGTCACTCCATCGGAAACTGCACCTCGGTTTTCCATATCGCCGGTCCGAAATAGCCGGGTAGCCAGCCTCCTAGGTTTCTACAGAGTGACTTCGCGGCGCGGTGACTTCGCAGGACAGTCATACCGGTGTGACTACGCGAATGGGCCTGGGTGCTCAGTACCGGCGTTTTGGGTTGCCGGTTTTGCTTTTATTGCCATATTTTTTATATTCTCTTGATTTATTCAAATAATATTCTTAATTTCTTGCTTTTTTTAGGGATTAGGGAGGGGAAATTGCAAACTGGACTTTAAAAATAAGGGAAATATTAGATGAATAAAATAAATGTGTTAGTAAAAGAAATAAACATGATCAGTAAACAAAGTATAATTCAATAAACTAATATGATGAATAAAATACATTTTTTTTAATTGGTGGTTATTTGAATAACTAAATAAATAAAAAGTTAAGAAATAAATAAACAGGAAGAAACCAATAAACGAAGAATGGAAGAAACAAAGAAACACTTCGAAAGAAAACAACTTTTTCAACAACAAAAATGCAAATAAAGAAGTTAAAAGTAGGAATATTATAAGAAGCATGTAGGCCTATTGATGAATTAAAATATTAAATGTGTAAAATAAATAAATAATTATAACAATAATAATTCATAACAAGCATTAATATTTGCGTGATAAAAAATAAGACAATTTCAAACAAACATTGCAACAGGCCTATATTGATGTGACACCGATTTATAGGCATAGGGTAGGCCTACTTTGATAACGTAAAAAAATCAACATGAAAAACAAATCAAACTAATATAGGCCTATAAAAACACCATTTTGAAAAACGGAAAAAGAAAATAGCACAAGCCAAAGTTTTGCATAAACTTACGGCAGTATAAGTATAAATTTGCAGTAGACCTTTCAGGAAAGTGACAAGAAGTAAAACAAAATGCATGCTAGGCCTATAAATCAATTTTAAATATAACAGAAACATTCTTGCTTCAAAATAAGTAAAGTTTTGGCAAATCAAAATGTATAAATTGAAAATGCTAGGCCTATAATAGGCATACTTTGCGAACTTCGGCTGAAAATGAAACCACAATTCGTCTTAAATATAAAAAAAGTTTCAATAGGCCTATATAACGTTATCATGCAAAATATGAAAAATAGGCATAATTTGATAGCAAAACATGTCATCTAACCACTGAAGTAAACAAAGCAATGATATAAGTTTTGTGGGAAAACAAGCAAACAAGCAAACAAATAAACAAAATAAAAATGTTTGAAGTGAAACAAACAAACAAATAAACCAAGAACAAGAACTGCAAATAAAACACACAGTTGATGAGGTTATTAAGCAGGCACGAAAAGAATTAAAATATTATAAAAGAGAACAATAAATAAATGAAACAAAATGAATCGGAAGTCTCACAGTTGAAATATAAATGATAAAGAATGCAAAAGCACGATAAAAACAAAACAAAAACAAACACGGCAGTAGAACCACAGACCCACTGTACAGCATGCATCAATCAATTAATTATAAAACCAACTCATTCCATTCATGAGCGTATACAAGCAGTAAACAAGCATGCTACGCGTATTTGTCAGCATCAGCGCGTATTTGTTAGATATACGCGCGCGTCCCCAGAGTGTTCGAACTCATAACAGGGTTCGGTCAACGACCTTTTGGCAGCGTAGTCACCTTGAAGTTCGCCGACTGGGCACCGAGCAGGCGACGCATGGGACACTGGCTACGGAAGTCACTTTGATGTGACTACAAGATGTGGACCACTGTCGGAATCTAGTCGGTGGTGTACATCATGAGTCGCCGATGCGGCATCGAGCAGGTAGCACATCGGAGGCTAGCAGTTGTAGTCACTACGTGATGACACTGCTGCATAGTACCCTACTGCCTTGTTTCCGATGTAGTCACTCTCTTGTAGTGACTCTGTCGGCCACCATAGGGTAGGTTATTCGGGAGTGACGGCGGTAGTGACTTCAGAGCTCCAGTGCGATGTAGTCACTCTGTCGCCAGGAATTTTGCAGTGTACTATAAATAGGGGAATGTTGTATCTATGTATCTATGTATGCCTATAAAGGCTCCGTCAGTTTCGATCCAAATGTCGCCAAATTCATACGGGAGGTCGATGAATATACGGGAACGTGTTTAAACTTTATTGGGTAGAAAACGGTCAAGAATTGGCTGCAAAAACAGTGAAAATATGGATAAAAACGGGTTTTTTGTTATGAAAATCGGTTGTCAGCCTACGCGTCACGGCAGCTGGCCGGCAGCGCGTCGGCGCCTCGTGCGTAATGCGCACTACGCCAATGGGCGCGTAAACGGCGCAGAGCCACGCGACTGCGAGCCAGAGACCAGTGGACATGATGATAGTATACGGAAAAAAGGAAAAATAAAGGACAAAAAGGTACATGGGCGGGTTACGGGATTATGATAACGGGTGAACACGTCCGCAGACACGCTATGAGAGGACGTAATAAATACGGGAAAAAGATGTTTGTTGTATAAACAAATAAATAACATGGAAACGGAAAATCACAAGCTAAGCAAAAGAAACTAAAAAAGAAAGTGTAACTAGAAGGCTATATATTTGTACACAAATACGGCTATACCCGCATGTTATCGGTTTACACAAACTTACAGTCCTTATTTGCTGAGGACTTAGGTTGCTGTTGTCAGTCTCTCGAATTCACAGTGAAGCTATGCAATGTGATGGATTGAAATTCACAATACGCAATTTGATTAGGGGAAAGCTATTCCAGATGGAGTGTGTAAATTAAATGGAACAGCCATTTCAGGGGGGAGTATGTAAATCAAATGGAACAGCTATTTTGGGACCATTTCAGAGAGAGTATGTAAATTAAATGGAACAGCCAAAGGTATGTAATTTAAATGGAACAGTCTTAACGCTTCACACATAGTATTTCCAATCACCATATATAATTAAATTATTATAATACGCTATTGAAATTCACAATATGCAATTTGATCAGGGGAAAGCTATTCCAAAGGGAGTATGTAAATTAAATGGAACAGCCATTTCAGAGGGAGTATGTAAATTAAATGGAACAGCCTATTTTGTGGCCATTCCAGAGGGAGTATGTAAATTAAATGGAACAGCTATTTTGGGACCATTTCAGAGAGAGTATGTAAATTAAATGGAACAGCCAAAGATATGTAATTTAAATGGAACAGTCTTAACGCTTCACACATAGTATTTCCAATCACCATCTATAATTATCATAATACGCTATTGAAATTCACAATATGCAATTTGATTAGGGAAAGCTATTCCAGAGGGAGTATGTAAATTAAATGGAACAGCCATTTCAGAGGGAGTATGTAAATTAAATGGAACAGCCTATTTTGTGGCCATTCCAGAGGGAGTATGTAAATTAAATAGAGCAGCCAATGGGTATGCAATTTAACTGGAACAGCCGTAACGTTTATGTTATCTGTATTATAATTACGCTATTGTCTGTGAATCTGTTTAGTCCTACGTGTATGGGGTGGGATGGGATAGGTGTTATTAACAATATAATTCAGTAGACTCAAGCTGGGCACTGTAGCTGCTTTATTTACTGAGTAACGGCTGGCCCTATGTTTTAGCGTTTTGGGCCCTGGGGCCAATGGTGTGACATATGGGGCTCATATGTACATATAACAATATAATTCTCATGTGTAATCTGTGTACAAACTCTGAGCTCTAAAGTTGCTTTATTTGATGAGAAACGGCCGGGCCTTTGCTTTAACATTTGGGGCCCGGGGCCCATAATATTTGACTTATGGGGCTCATGTGCGTACCGGTATGTTGAAATATAATTCTCAAGTGCTATCAGCAGACTCAAGCTGGACATTGTAGCTGCTTTCTTTATTGAATAACGACCGGCCCTATGTTTTAGCTTTTTGGGCCCTGGGGCCCATATTATGTGACGCATGGGGTCTCATATATACATATAACAATATAATGCTAAAGACCTATTAGTGTACCAAATCTGAACCCTGTAGCTCCTTTATTTGCTGAGAAACGACCGGCCCTTTGTTTTAACATTTGGGCCTCTGGGGCCCCTAGACTTAATTAAACATCTGGGGCCAAAATGGGCAAAAGGTAATTTTCAACTTAGGGCCCATACATGTGCCACATATGAGCTCTAGTGCCCTTGTAGTTTTATAGCTAGCCTTGTCAATCTGTTGTCCCTTATTTTAACATTTGGGGTCCTGGGGCCTATAATATATAACATGTGGGGCTTATGTATACTTGTATATATAGAGTACCACTGGATCTATCAGTGAACCAACTCAGGGCCCTGAGGCTGCTTCATTTAATGAGAAACAGCATGCTTTGTATTTTTACATTTGGGCCCCTGGGGCCCGTGACCTTTGACCTCTGGGGCCAAGATGTGCACATGATAAATCTACGGGGTAGGGCCCATAAGTGTACCACATATGGGCCTTGGGGCCCTTGTAGTTTTAGCGCTAGCCCTGTCAATCTGTTGCCCCTTATTTTACCATTTGGGGCCCTGGGGCCCATAATATATGACATGTGGGGCTCAGGTATACTTGTATATATAGAGTACCCCTGGGGCTATCATTGTACCAACTCAGGGCCCTGAGGCTGCTTCATTTGATGAGAAACGGCATGCTTTGTATTTTTACATTTGGGCCCCTGGGGCCCGTGACCTTTGACCTCTGGGGCCAAGATGGGCAAAGGATAAATCTATGGGGTAGGGCCCATAAGTGTGCCACATATGAGCCCTGTGGCCCTTGTAGTTTTAGCGCTAGCCTTGACAGAATGATGTGTTTGATGGAGGAGGAAAAGGAGAAGGAGAAGAAACTAGAAGGCTATATATTTGTACACAAATACGGCTATACCCGCATGTTATCGGTTTACACAAACTTACAGTCCTTATTTGCTGAGGACTTAGGTTGCTGTTGTCAGTCTCTCTAATTCACAGTGAAGCTATGCAATTTGATAGATTGAAATTCACAATGTGCAATTTGATTAGGGAAAGCTATTCCAGAGGGAGTATGTAAATTAAATGGAACAGCCATTTCAGAGGAGTATGTAAATTAAATAGAACAGCCAATGGGTATGTAATTTAACTGGAACAGCCTTAACGTTTCTGTCATCTATATTATTATAATTACGCAATTGTCTGTGAATGGGATGGGGTGGGTGTTATTAACAATATAATTCGCAGGTGCAATCTGTGTACAAACTCCGAGCCCTGAAGTTGCTTTATTTGATGATAAACGGACATCCCTTTTTAACATTTGGGGCCCTGGCCCATAATATTTGACTTATGAGGCTCATGTACACATGTTGAAGTATAATTCTCAAGTGCTATCAGTAGACTTAAGCTGGGCACTGTAGCTGCTTTATTTACTGAGTAACGGCTGGCCCTATGTTTTAGCGTTTGGGGCCCTGGGCCCATATTATGTGACATATGGGGCTCATATGTACATATAACAATATAATTCTCAGGTGCAGTCTGTGTACAAACTTTGAGCTTTGGTGAAAAATGGCCGGCCCTTTGATTTAACATTTGGGGCCTGGGGCCCATAATATTTGACTTATGGGGCTCTGTGCATATGTTGAAATATACTTCTCAAGTGCTATCAGCAGACTCAAGCTGGACATTGTAGCTGCTTTATTTACTGAGTAACGACCGGCCCTATGTTTTTAGCGTTTGGGGCCCTGGGGCCCATATTATGTGACACATAGGGTTCATATATACATAAAACAATATAATGCTGAAGACCTATTAGTGTACCAAATCTAAACCCTGTCGCTACTTTATTTGTTGAGAAACGACTGGCCCTTTTTTTTTAACATTTGGGCCTCTGGGGCCCCTAGCCTTAAACATCTGGGGCCAAAATGGGCAGAAGACACATTACAACTTAGGGCCCATACATGTGCCACATATGAGCCCTAGTGCCCTTGTAGTTTTATAGCTAGCCTTGTTAACCTGTTGCCCCTTATTTTAACATTTGGGGCCCTGGGGCCCATAATATATGACATATGGGACTCATGTATACTTGTATATATAGAGTACCCCTGGCTCTATCAGTGTACCAACTCAGGGCCCGAGGCTGCTTCATTTAATGAGAAACCGCATGCTTTGTATTTTTACATTTGGGCCCCTGGGGCCCGTGACCTTTGACCTCTGGGGCCCAGATGTGCAAAGGATAAATCTACAGGGTAGGGCCCATAAGTGTACTACACATATGGGCCCTGGGGCCCTTGTAGTTTTAGCGCTAGCTTTGTCAATCTGTTACCCCTTGTTTTAACATTTGGGGCCCTGGGGCCCATAATATATGACATATGGGGTTCATGTATACTTGTATATATAGAGTACCCCTGGGGCTATCAGTGTACCAACTTAGGCCCCTGAGGCTGCTTCATTTGATGAGAAACGGCATGCTTTGTATTTTTACATTTGGGCCCCTGGGGCCTGTGACCTTTGACCTCTGGGGCCAAGATGGGCAAAGGATAAATCTACGGGGTAGGGCCCATAAGTGTGCCACATATGGGCCCTGTGGCTCTTGTAGTTTTAGCGCTAGCCTTGACAGAATGTTGTGTTTGATGGAGGAAAAGGAGAAGGAGGAGAAGAAACCATAGAATGGCAATATACCCGTTCATGCTTCGCATACGGGTATAACCATAGAATGGCACTAGAAGGCTATATATTTGTACACAAATACGGCTATACCCGCATGTTATCGGTTTACACAAACTTACAGTCCTTATTTGCTGAGGACTTAGGTTGCTGTTGTCAGTCTCTCTAATTCACAGTGAAGCTATGCAATTTGATAGATTGAAATTCACAATGTGCAATTTGATTAGGGAAAGCTATTCCAGAGGGAGTATGTAAATTAAATGGAACAGCCATTTCAGAGGGAGTATGTAAATTAAATAGAACAGCCAATGGGTATGTAATTTAACTGGAACAGCCTTAACGTTTCTGTCATCTATATTATTATAATTACGCAATTGTCTGTGAATGGGATGGGGTGGGTGTTATTAACAATATAATTCGCAGGTGCAATCTGTGTACAAACTCCGAGCCCTGAAGTTGCTTTATTTGATGATAAACGGACAGCCCTTTTTTAACATTTGGGGCCCTGGCCCATAATATTTGACTTATGAGGCTCATGTACACATGTTGAAGTATAATTCTCAAGTGCTATCAGTAGACTTAAGCTGGGCACTGTAGCTGCTTTATTTACTGAGTAACGGCTGGCCCTATGTTTTAGCGTTTGGGGCCCTGGGCCCATATTATGTGACATATGGGCCTCATATGTACATATAACAATATAATTCTCAGGTGCAGTCTGTGTACAAACTTTGAGCTTTGGTGAAAAATGGCCGGCCCTTTGATTTAACATTTGGGGCCTGGGGCCCATAATATTTGACTTATGGGGCTCTGTGCATATGTTGAAATATACTTCTCAAGTGCTATCAGCAGACTCAAGCTGGACATTGTAGCTGCTTTATTTACTGAGTAACGACCGGCCCTATGTTTTAGCGTTTGGGGCCCTGGGGCCCATATTATGTGACACATAGGGTTCATATATAGGCTACATAAAACAATATAATGCTGAAGACCTATTAGTGTACCAAATCTAAACCCTGTCGCTACTTTATTTGTTGAGAAACGACCGGCCCTTTGTTTTAACATTTGGGCCTCTGGGGCCCCTAGCCTTAAACATCTGGGGCCAAAATGGGCAGAAGACACATTACAACTTAGGGCCCATACATGTGCCACATATGAGCCCTAGTGCCCTTGTAGTTTTATAGCTAGCCTTGTTAACCTGTTGCCCTTATTTTAACATTTGGGGCCCTGGGGCCCATAATATATGACATATGGGACTCATGTATACTTGTATATATAGAGTAGGCCTACCCCTGGCTCTATCAGTGTACCAACTCAGGGCCCGAGGCTGCTTCATTTAATGAGAAACCGCATGCTTTGTATTTTTACATTTGGGCCCCTGGGGCCCGTGACCTTTGACCTCTGGGGCCCAGATGTGAAAAGGATAAATCTACGGGGTAGGGCCCATAAGTGTACTACATATGGGCCCTGGGGCCCTTGTAGTTTTAGCGCTAGCTTTGTCAATCTGTTACCCCTTGTTTTAACATTTGGGGCCCTGGGGCCCATAATATATGACATATGGGGTTCATGTATACTTTGTATATATAGAGTACCCCTGGGGCTATCAGTGTACCAACTCAGGCCCCTGAGGCTGCTTCATTTGATGAGAAACGGCATGCTTTGTATTTTTACATTTGGGCCCCTGGGGCCTGTGACCTTTGACCTCTGGGGCCAAGATGGGCAAAGGATAAATCTATGAGGTAGGGCCCATAAGTGTACCACATATGGGCCCTGTGGCCCTTGTAGTTTTAGCGCTAGCCTTGACAGAATGTTGTGTTTGATGGAGGAAAAGGAGAAGGAGAAGAAACTAGAAGGCTATATATTTGTACACAAATACGGCTATACCCGCATGTTATCGGTTTACACAAACTTACAGTCCTTATTTGCTGAGGACTTAGGTTGCTGTTGTCAGTCTCTCTAATTCACAGTGAAGCTATGCAATTTGATAGATTGAAATTCACAATGTGCAATTTGATTAGGGGAAAGCTATTCCAGAGGGCGTATGTAAATTAAATGGAACAGCCATTTCAGAGGGAGTATGTAAATTAAATAGAACAGCCATTTCAGAGGGAGTATGTAAATTAAATAGAACAGCCAATGGGTATGTAATTTAACTGGAACAGCCTTAACGTTTCTGTCATCTATATTAATATTATTATAATTACGCAATTGTCTGTGAATGGGATGGGGTGGGTGTTATTAACAATATAATTCGCAGGTGCAATCTGTGTACAAACTCCGAGCCCTGAAGTTGCTTTATTTGATGATAAACGGACAGCCCTTTTTTAACATTTGGGGCCCTGGCCCATAATATTTGACTTATGAGGCTCATGTACACATGTTGAAGTATAATTCTCAAGTGCTATCAGTAGACTTAAGCTGGGCACTGTAGCTGCATTATTTACTGAGTAACGGCTGGCCCTATGTTTTTAGCGTTTGGGGCCCTGGGCCCATATTATGTGACATATGGGGCTCATATGTACATATAACAATATAATTCTCAGGTGCAGTCTGTGTACAAACTTTGAGCTTTGGTGAAAAATGGCCGGCCCTTTGATTTAACATTTGGGGCCTGGGGCCCATAATATTTGACTTATGGGGCTCTGTGCATATGTTGAAATATACTTCTCAAGTGCTATCAGCAGACTCAAGCTGGACATTGTAGCTGCTTTATTTACTGAGTAACGACCGGCCCTATGTTTTAGCGTTTGGGGCCCTGGGGCCCATATTATGTGACACATAGGGTTCATATATACATAAAACAATATAATGCTGAAGACCTATTAGTGTACCAAATCTAAACCCTGTCGCTACTTTATTTGTTGAGAAACGACCGGCCCTTTGTTTTAACATTTGGGCCTCTGGGGCCCCTAGCCTTAAACATCTGGGGCCAAAATGGGCAGAAGACACATTACAACTTAGGGCCCATACATGTGCCACATATGAGCCCTAGTGCCCTTGTAGTTTTATAGCTAGCCTTGTTAACCTGTTGCCCTTATTTTAACATTTGGGGCCCTGGGGCCCATAATATATGACATATGGGACTCATGTATACTTGTATATATAGAGTACCCTGGCTCTATCAGTGTACCAACTCAGGGCCGAGGCTGCTTCATTTAATGAGAAACCGCATGCTTTGTATTTTTACATTTGGGCCCCTGGGGCCCGTGACCTTTGACCTCTGGGGCCCAGATGTGCAAAGGATAAATCTACGGGGTAGGGCCCATAAGTGTACTACATATGGGCCCTGGGGCCCTTGTAGTTTTAGCGCTAGCTTTGTCAATCTGTTACCCCTTGTTTTTTAACATTTGGGGCCCTGGGGCCCATAATATATGACATATGGGGTTCATGTATACTTGTATATATAGAGTACCCCTGGGGCTATCAGTGTACCAACTCAGGCCCCTGAGGCTGCTTCATTTGATGAGAAACGGCATGCTTTGTATTTTTACATTTGGGCCCCTGGGGCCTGTGACCTTTGACCTCTGGGGCCAAGATGGGCAAAGGATAAATCTATGGGGTAGGGCCCATAAGTGTACCACATATGGGCCCTGTGGCCCTTGTAGTTTTAGCGCTAGCCTTGACAGAATGTTGTGTTTGATGGAGGAAAAGGAGAAGGAGGAGAAGAAACCATAGAATGGCAATATACCCGTTCATGCTTCGCATACGGGTATAACTAGAAGGCTATATATTTGTACACAAATACGGATATACCCGCATGTTATCGGTGTACCCAAACTTACAGTCCTTTTTTGCTGAGGACTTAAACATGTTAAAATAAAGAAATTGTATGTGTAAAAAGTGAAAGTCCAAGTCACAAGCATTAATTGAATGTAGGTTGCACTGTCGTAGCACTTAAGGGGTACTACACCCCTGACCCATTTTGTGCCTATTTTTGCATTTTTCTCAAAAATTATAGCGCATTGGTGACAAGTAAGGTATGTATGTTATAGGGGCAAGGACTACAACTGCTGCACTGAAAATCCAGCAACTCAAGGCAAGTAGTTATTGATTTATTGATCAAATATTGGTTTTCCCTCATTTTTGACTGTAACTCCACAACTGTTGTCTGTGTTGAAATAAAATTTCCAGGGCAGTAGTTGTAGTCCTTGCCCCTATAATATACATATCTTACTTGTCACCAATTTGCTATAATTTTTGAGAAAAATGCAAAAATAGGCACAAATTTGGGCAGGGTGTAGTACCCCCTTAAAATAAAGAAATTGTAAAAAGTCCCCTCCCAGGGGAGTCGTCTCTCTTACTCTCCATAGGTTGCTGTTGTCAGTCTCTCTTACTCAGGTAGTATGTAAATTAAATGGAACAGCCATTTCAGAGGGAGTATGTAAATTAAACGGAACAGCCTTTTTGGGGCCATTTCAGAAGGAGTATGTAAATTAAATGGAACAGCCAATGGGTATGTAATTTAACTGGAACAGCCTTAACGCTTCACGCTGGTATTTCCAATTATGATATAATACGATATGTCTGTTTAGTCCTACGTGTGTGGGGTGGAGGGGTGCCTGCGTGGGTGTTAGTAACAATATAATTCTCAGGTGCTATCTGTGTACAAATTGCTGAGGACTTAAAATATAGAAATTGTAAAAAGTCGCCCAATTGGGTGGAAAATGTGTAAACTTGAATTGAAAGTCCAAGTCACAAGCTTTAATTTAATGCAGGTTGCACTCTCGTAGCACTTAAAGAACTTGTAAAAAGTCTCCTGCCAGGGGAGTTGTCTCTCCATAGATTGCTGTTGTCAGTCTCTCTTATTCACAGTGAGGCTATGCAATATGATTAGGGGAAAACTATTCCAGAGGGAGTATGTAAATTAAACGGAACAGCCATTTTAGAGGGAGTATGTAAATTAAACGGAACACCCTATTTTGGGACCATTTCAGAGGGAGTATGTTAATTAAATAGAACAGCCAATGGGTATGTAATTTAACTGGAACAGCCTTAACGCTTCACGCTGGTATTTCCAATTATTATATTAATATAAATTATAATACGGATATGTCTGTTTAGTCCTACGTGTGTACGGTGGGGAGGGGGGGGGGTATGTGGGTGTTAATAACAATATAATTCTCAGGTGCTACTGTGTACAAACTCTGAGCCCGGAAGCTGCTTTATTTGATGAGAAACGGCCGGCCCTTTTTAACATTTGGGGCCATGGGGCCCATAATATTTGACTTATGAGGCCCATGGACATATGTTGAAGTTTAATTCTCTAGTGCTATCAGTAGACTCAAGCTGGGCACTGTAGCTGCTTTATTTACTGAGTAACGGCCGGCCCTATGTTTTAGCGTTTGGGGCCCTAGGGCCCATATAATGTAATATATGGGGCTCACATGCACATATATCAATGTGATTTTCAGGAGCAATCTGTGTACTAACTCTGAGCCCTAAAGCTACTTTATTTACAGAGTAACGGCCGGCCCTATGTTTTAGCGTTTGGGGCCCTGGGGCCCATATAATGTAATATATGGGGCTCACATGCACATATATCAATGTGATTTTCAGGAGCAATCTGTGTACTAACTCTGAGCCCTAAAGCTGCTTTTATTTACAGAGTAACGGCCGGCCCTATGTTTTAGCGTTTGGGGCCCTGGGGCCCATATAATGTAATATATGGGGCTCACATGTACATATAACAATGTGATTTTCAGGTGCAATCTGTGTACTAACTCTAAGCCCTAAAGCTGCTTTATTTACAGAGTAACGACCGGCCCTATGTTTTAGCGTTTGGGGCCCAGGGGCCCATATTATGTGACATATGGGGTACATATATACATATGACAATATAATACTGAAAACCTGTCTGCGTACCAAATCTGAGCCCTCTAGCTACTTTATTTGCTGAGAAACGGCCGGCCCTTTGTTTTAACATTTGGGCCCCTGGGGCCTCTAGCCGTATACATCTGGGGCTAAAATGGGCAAAAGGCACATCTACAATTTAGGGCTTATACATGTGCAACATATGAGCCCTAGTGCCCTTGTAGCTTTAGAGCTAGGCTTGTCAATCTGTTGCCCCAAATTTTTAACATTTGGGGCCCTGGGGCCATAATATATAACATATGGGGCTCATGTATACTTGTATTTATAGAGTACCCCTGGGGCTATCAGTGTACCAACTCAGGGCCCTGAGGCTGCTTCATCTGATGAGAAACGGCATGGTTTGTGTTTTTACATTTGGGCCCCTGGGGCCCGTGACCTTTGACCTCTGGGACCGAGATAGGCAAAGGCACATCTGCGGGGTAGGGCCTATAAGTGTACCACATATGGGCCCTGGGGTCCTTGTAGTTTTAGCGCTATGCTTGACAGAATGATGTGTTTGATGGGAGGAGAAGGAGGAGGAGAAGGAGATGGAGAAGAAACCACAGAATGGGAATATACCCGTCCATGCTTCGCATGCGGGTATAAATATACCCGTCCATGCTTCGCATGCGGGTATAAGGAGATGAAACCACAGGATGGCAATATACCCGTCCATGCTTCGCATGCGGGTATAACCACAGGATGGGAAGATACCCTGCATGCTATTGCATGCGGGTATAATGATTGTGGATCAAGTTGCATGCAAGATGCTTCAGTCTACCCATTTACATGTAAATGTAATGTCGGGGGGGGGCACTCCAACTTTGGAGGTGACGCGTATGTAGGGCTGTTAATACCCCATTTTCAGCATCGCTGTCACCCAAAGACCCCATATTTTTTACGAACACATGCTCTGTCACTCAAAGACCCCCTATTTTTCCATTTGATCTGTCACCCAGAAGACCCTTACAAGTTCAATTTGAACAGCAACTTTCATTTATCACGGATTTCGTTACTTATTTTGCAAAAAACAAGGAAATTTGAAGCCATTTAGAACTATAAATTCGATTTTCGAGGTTTCTGAGGCGCTGTTTCGGTTCTCACCCAAAACGATTCCATTTAAAAAAGGTCATGCTCTCACCCAATGACCCCATATTTTTTCATTTTGCTCTCACCGAATGCCCCTTAGTGCGAAAGTGCCAGCCCTATACACCTATTGAAGTGCCCCCGGGGTGTAATGTTCACCTTTTGGTCAAATGGGCTATTCCAGAAAATAAGTGCACACCCCCTATAGAGGAGTACATTTTCAATCAAAGAAATGTCCGAATTTCTAAGTCTGCTTTCTGAAAACGACTGGAATTCCAGTTGCCAATGTCACTTGAAAAAGCTTGGAAATCCAATTAAAGGAAGGAAAAATCACGGAAATGTCCAAAATGAGCTCTCAAATTGAGGATTTCTGATTTTGAACTATTTTTCTCCTGGATTTTTTTTTCACCTTTGGACACTTTAAAAGTCTGGATTTCCAACAGTCACGACTGGACAAGAAGTCCGGAAATCCGAACTCCTCTATAGCGGGTGTGCTGTCGTGTGCATCTATTTAAATTCTGGAATAGCCCAATGTATGCATGCATGGCGACCAGATTTCCCCGTCCTAGTGCATGATTTTATCATTTTGAAACAATTGCTGATTAAAAACTTTAAAGAAATCCTCATAATGTGTCAAAATTAATTTCAACGAATCATTGTTTCGTACTGAATGATGCATGGTTACCTATGTAACTGAGGGGCCAAAACAGAAAGGTAAAGGAAAAGAAACAAATTAAATCAATCATAACATTGATATCGATAACGTTTTGTAGGGCCTACATTAAAAGTGTGGGATGTTGAAAAGTGCAACTTTTTCTGAAAGCATGAAATGGGAAAACTTTGAGAGGGTAGCAAAACGATTCTGATATTCACAGCTTTTTGAATTTTTCAAATCAACAAAATGTACGTCAATGTACGTTATGCAAAGAAATGTTTTGTAATATTAGGGGTGTGTATTTCTTTTGAACCCTGTAGCTATGTACACATAATAGGCCTACCAAGACCACGTGTGATCAATCATAATTATTTGCTTGTAATAATCATTGCTGTCTGTTATCACACTCAAGCAAAGACAAAATAAGTTACTAAGTAACAGTGTGGATATAATTGATAAGATTTTTATTTGCATAAAAAACGACATTAAACAAAGCATTGTGATGTTAATTACATTACATTATAAAAATTCCTTTAAAAAAGGAATGGGGCGCCCATGTGAGCTTGGATGAGATATGGTGAATTCCATGGTGTGTAGAATTGGTATTAGTATAATGCCGGGGTATAATGATTTTTCTAGGGAAGAGTAGAAGATGATCAAATGCAAGAGAAATGTGTTTGATTGGGGGAGGTGTTCTGACAATCCAAATATATACTTAGTCCACCTCAGATGCCCTGTAACAATTTTGGCGCAGAATTGTGATCGACAATACTTAATTCACCTCGGATGACTTTGATCTGATAATGAAAATTTTCGCGCTTACACCAATCATGTCCATAACAATTTAACTCTTACAACTTCCTGTCAACTCTCTAATTTAATGTCGTAATAATGTCGTAAAAAGACAGTTGAGATTTTTATACCACTGGAAATAGTGTTTATATGCAAAAAAAAAATCCTTGCAAATTTATTCGTTTAGCAAAAATATTGTGAAATTTGAATTACGTGAAAAATATTGTGAAATTTGAATTACGTGAAAAATATTGTGAAATTTGAATTACGTTCTGGTACACCAGAAGGAAATTACAACACATTGTCTACGGAGCAGTGTTATACACATAATCATGCATAACTTGCAAATGTAAAATCGGAATCAACTGAAATTTTGGGAATACATGTAAGCTTTTTTCGTGGATGGATATCTACTGAAAATGTCATAAAAAGAGGATGCTAGGATCACGAAATACTCCTTTAATATAGCATGAAAAGCTATGCTTTGATGATCGGATTATTGTACAATTAAGTTATTCGGATTGCTGTACTGCAATGTAACATTAAGGTGGTACTACCTGACTAATTTTGCATTTTTCTCAACAAAACAACACACTACACACTGGTAACAAAAGTTACCTCTTTTCTTATCATAAATAACGTACCGCTTGTCTTGAGTCACTGAAATTCCAGTGTATATAGTAACTGGATTTCTTGCCCCTATAATATACACAACTTTTGTTACCAGTGTGTTATTATTTTTTGAGAAAAATGCAAAAATAGTCACAAATTTATCAAGGGGTGCACAGTAGGCCTACCACATTAAGTTCTTGATTATTGTTTACAAAAGTACCATTGCATATGCGCGAAGTTCTTCACATGTGCTTTGCTTTTCAGTTGATTTATAAAATAATATGGTTCTTAAATTTAGTCAGGGATTGTGCAATAATTATGACCCCCCCTTTGCCCGCCTAGCGCCCCCTTTCTCGGCTTGCCAAAAAATCTTTGCCACCCCCTCGCACATACCAAATTTTAGGAACCCAATTTGCAAATCTTAAGCACAACAAACATATCTTAAACAATCCGGGTTGTTTAGATGTCATGACTGGCTTAAACAACAACATAAATAAGTTGTTTTAGCGTGGCACTTAAACAATTATCCGAGTTATTAAAAAATTTTAAACAGTTGTTTACATATGAAAATTATTCTACTTAGTTGTTTACATAGGGGCCTACTTATACTTTTTGCTGTGAGTGTTCTATATGATGCGAGAGTAGCGAGCATGCAAGTTTTCATATTGAACATTTCAGTACTTATTTAATTTAAACGTACAGGTGCCCCATAAATGTGCGCCAAAATCGCTAGCTCCCTTTCGAGGTGGCAAAAATGGTTTGCCCGCCCAATTTACCCTATCCCATGCTTCATAATTATTGCATAGCCCCTGAGTTTTTAGGTTACGTACTTTCTGACCTTATGATCTGGGTTATGAAAACTTAGTTAATTGTTTGAAAATTTAAATACATATTGATAATTTCTTGTTCTACATGTAAAAATCTTATGTACAGAAATTAAATAGGTCTACATTTAATAGTCATTTATAATTTAATATAAAGAAGGAATGTGCAATTATTTTTAAACATATTTATTGTTTACTCTAAATTATATTTATTGTTTGTATATACTTTGAACGATGATCTATGATGAGGGTGAAAGAGCAAATTTATGATATTATGTGAAGCTTGTCCCACACATTATGAAATCCTTTATACTAGTCCGGCTGCCAAATTTTGCCACAGAAGCTTTACTTTTTTTGGTGTCCATAGTTTTGCTTTTGATGGATATTACTTTTCAAGGCCATCAATTTCAAAAATAAGTTTACTGGACCTCTGTCAGCATTGAGTATTTTGAGATATGGCGGGTCAAAGTTCGCACAGAGATCAAACTTCAAACTGCTCAAATTCTGTTGAAAAGTTCCCCCAAATATTTTCCTCTTTGTCATGGCGATCCTATCAGTGACATACCCTTCAGGAGTTATATATAATTATAAGCTAAAAGTGGTCAAAACCTGAAAAAATGCTCCGATCTTTACCAGTGTTCATCATAGAAAATCCATGCAGAAAAATATTAGTTTGTTGTGTATTCATGTTTCATTCCCGGTTTCCTTGCATGGTAACCTAGCAATAAAAGGCCAGGTCTATGTAATTCAATGGACATTGACCTTTGTCTCCACGTTACCATGGTAACGAAACATCCTGGTTATGGCAAACTATTCTTTTGTTTAGAAGACGAAATATTTGACACTATTTTCATCAAAATCGGAGTATTTTTCAGGTTTTTACCGAAATGGCGACATTTGACCTTTCTGCTTATAACTCAAGAAGGGAATGTCACAGATAGGTAAAAGTATACTTTTTCTGGATCGCTATGACAAGAGGAATAATTTGGAGAACTTTTCAACAGCAGTTGAACAGTTTGAATTTTGACCTCTGTATGAACTTTAACCCGCCATATCTCAAAATACTCAATGCTGATGACAGAGTTCCAATGAACTTACTTTCAAGATTGATGGTCTTGAGAAGGAATATCCATCAAAAACAAAACTATTGACACCAAAACAACGTCATACCCACTGGCAGCCAGACTATACGTCACAACTAACCGCGGCCGGGGCCTTGATCATCCCTCGGGATAGCTCCTGGTGGCCTTCTGGTTACGCCTTCACAACAGCAACCACTGGGAAGTCGGACGTATTGCCAGGATAGCTGCGAATTACCGCATTCAAATGCCTGCCAGACCAGGGTAAGGTGTAAACTGTACTTCTGCTGACATTGGTGCGATACTTGCAGGAATGGGAATCCGTCATTTGGGCAGGGGGTTAAAGGGTTGTCCCTAATTTGGGTGCACGCTCCACAAACTTGATTCACATATCTGAAATAAAAACAAACGGCCAAAGTACATGATTATCATAAATAATGAACTGCAGAAGTCGTTGGAAAAAGTAGGGCCTACAAACAAGGCGTGTAACCGGTTTCGCTTCGTTATTCCGAAGGGTCATTATTCCGAAGGTTCATTACTCCGAATTAACGATAAGGTTCGTTATTCCGAAGGACCGTTATTCCGAAGGGTCATTACTCCGACTTTACAACAAGGTTCGGTATTCCGAAGGGTCGTTATTCCGAAGGGTCGTTATTCCGAAGGGTCATTACTCCGAATTTAAAACAGGGCTCGTTATTCCGAATTTACAACTAGGCTCGTTATTCCGAATTTAAAACCAGGCTCGTTATTCCGAATTTAAAACAAGGCTCGTTATTCCGAAGGGTCATTACTCCGAATTTAAAACAGGGCTCGTTATTCCGAATTTACAACTAGGCTCGTTATTCCGAATTTAAAATAAGGCTCGTTATTCCGAATTTAAAACTAGGCTCGTTATTCCGAAGGGTCATTACTCGAATTTAAAACCACGCTCGTTATTCCGAATTTAAAACAAGGGTCGTTATTCGAAGGGTCATTACTCCGAATTTAAAGCAAGGTTCGATATTCCGAATTTAAAATAAGGCTCGTTATTCCGAATTTAAAACAAGGGTCGTTATTCCGAAGGTCATTACTCGAATTTAAAACCAGGCTCGTTATTCCGAATTTAAAACCATGCTCGTTATTCCGAATTTAAAACAAGGGTCGTTATTCCGAAGGGTCATTACTCCGAATTTAAAGCAAGGTTCGATATTCCGAATTTAAAATAAGGCTCGTTATTCCGAATTTAAAACAAGGGTCGTTATTCCGAAGGGTCATTACTCCGAATTTAAAACCAGGCTCGTTATTCCGAATTTAAAACCATGCTCGTTATTCCGAATTTAAAACAAGGGTCGTTATTCCGAAGGGTCATTACTCCGAATTTAAAGCAAGGTTCGATATTCCGAATTGAAAATAAGGCTCGTTATTCGAATTTAAAACAAGGGTCGTTATTCCGAAGGGTCATTACTCGAATTTAAAACCAGGCTCGTTATTCCGAATTTAAAACAAGGGTCGTTATTCCGAAGGGTCATTACTCCGAATTTATATTAAGGTTCATTATTCCGAAGGGTCGTTACTCGAATTTAATATGAGACTCGTTATTCCGAAGGGTCATTACTCCGAATTAAAAAGTAGGCTCGTTATTCCGAATTTAAAACTAGGTTCGTTATTCCGAATTTAAAACAAGGGTCGTTATTCCGAAGGGTCATTATTCCGAATTTAAAAAGAAGGCTCGTTATTCCGAATTTAAAACAAGGGTCGTTATTCCGAAGGGTCATTATTCCGAATTTAAAATTAGGCTCGTTATTCCGAATTTTAAACAAGAGTCGTTATTCCGAAGGGTCATTACTCCGAATTTCGGAGTAATGACCCTTCGGTCGGAATAACGAACCTGGTTGTAAATTCGATTCAATAGGGTTCGTTATTCCGAAGGGTCATTACTCCGAAATGACAATAATGGGCCTTATAGGTAAAAAAAAGAAAGAAAGAAAGAAACAAACAAAGAAAGAAAGAAAGAAAGAAAGAAGAGGAATGGAGAGAGAGAGAGAGATAAAAATATAGACAAAATGAAAGGATATAAAGAGAGGAATAAAAGAAAGAACGAAGAAAGGGGAGGGCGAGAGAGAGAAGAGAGACAAAGAAAGACAAATAGAAAAAAGACAAAAAGCAGACAAAAAATAAAGAAAGTAATGAAAGAAAGTAATAAAAGAAAGTATTAAAAGAAAGAAAGAAAGAAAGAAAGAGACAGACAGAAAAAAGAATTAAAGAAAAAAATGACGAAAGTCAGAAAGGCAGGCAGACAGACAAAACATAAAGAAATACAAAATTTAAAAAAATGACGGATAGAGAGAGAGAGAGAGAGGAAGACAGACAGAAATATAAAAAGAAAGAAAGACATACAGACACACAGACACAGAAAGAAAGAAAGAACGAAAGAAAGAAAAAAAGAAAGAATGAGAAGAAAGAAAATAAGTAAGCAAGTAAATAAGAAAGAGAGAAAAAAAAAAAGAATGGCCAAAACTTGCAAAAAATATAGTCAGTCAAATATTAAAAAGTAACACAGAAAGCTCATAAACAGTACCACACAACTTAAGTTATAATGAATCATTCAACACATTTTTGTCTCATTTGATATGATGACACATTTCAGTGAAGTGCACTTGTGAGCAATGACACCCAATGCCTTTAATTTCTTATACTTATAATTGCAAAATCTGGCCTTATTAGGCCTACAGTCAGAAATATTTTTTTTTACATAATAATTAGTTTTGAGATGAAAAAAAATGAAACATTTATCACTTATTTACAAATGCAAATTGAATCACAAAAGTACATTATTTTGTACAATTTCTCGAGCAACAAGTGATACGCATTTATTAACCTATTTCATACACGAGAAAAAAAAAATCCTGTTACTTTTTCATTTTTGTATCAAAATTGTTACTAAAAATTTGGGAAATGCAGGCAAATACAAATGCACCAACTCGCAAGTAAAATGAACGCGTCCGAAAGCACTGCGAGTACTACGCGGAGTGCGCGCCCGTGCAATTATACAACATTTATGCACGGCTAGTAATTTACTAAAGCTGGTTTCATACTTTCTGCCGCTTGCCGCTGGCCGCTGAGCGGCATGACGCTTCATCATGCCGCTTGTACTTTTCTGCAAGCGGAGCGGCACACCGCTAAGCGGCAGCGGCATGACTCTGAAAGCTACTCTTGCCGCTCAGCACCGCTCCAAAATCGTATTTTGTTCTCATACGTCAGAGCGGCACCGCTCCGAGTTGACTTGAATTCAACTCCCAGCGGTGCTGCCGCCGCGGCAAAGCGGTGAAGTAATCGATATATCGGCTTGCCGCTGGTCACCGCTAGCGTTTTTAGTGAGATTGCGCAGTGAAGTAAAATCATCTTCAGAGCGGCAAAGCGGCAAGCGGCAGGAAAGTATGAAACCAGCATTACGGAGGCTTTGATTGGTTCTCACTATCTAGGAGTGTATACAATATCATCATTTCGCCATTTGCCCACTTCAGTGCCCCCCTTTGTTTTTTGGGTTTTGTTTTGTTTCTTTGCATTCCGTACCCATTCAAATCTTCGAGGTGTAACTTTTCATTAATCTCCTAATCTATACAATGAAAATTGAGTTTCTGCATGACTATTCCGACACGCCTTAAGGTTATTATGATGTTGCGATTATAAAATTTGAAAACAAAATTTGATTAGCAAGCTAGCCAGAGCTGCATCATCTTTTCTTCCATAATATAGTACATGAAAATACAAAGCGTTTGGTGAATTGTAATTCATTATGGAAATATAATAGACATATTAATATTGAATAGCAAAAACTTGTTGCATCGAATTTTCGACGTGGACCAAAAAGTGACACTAACAATACCAAATCCTTTTATCTAAAAACATTGAAAATCTCACCGTATTATCAAACTTTTGATAACATTTTCAAACATATTTTCTCATTTTTAAATAGGCCTATATCACATTCTCAAAGATCATAGTTTGCCAATACCATGTTCCTGGTTTTGAGGGGCGATTGACATATTTTGATACAGTTTTGACACCCTTCCTGACGTTGATGACGTTTTGGGCGCTTTGGCTCGGCTAACTCTAATCAGCCGGAATCAGTGGACCGGAAAATTCAGGGCAACTTTCATTGCATCAAAAATGCGTCATTAAAGGAAAAACCCAGGAAAAACATATCAAGTACTGAGTAAAATGAAATCATTTACTAAGATATATTATTACTGACTTTTCCTTGGTCTCACATGAAATTTCTTAACATATCCAAACTGAATGTAGAACGTAGCCTTTAAAGTGTAGGCCTATACCCGGGGCCTATACGAGGGATCCAACATGAAAGCTTACATCGGCTTTGCCATTTCAAGCAGCTTTTGATGACATAATGGTAATCTAGCTGAAACTTAACCAGGTATTTTCTTGTTTTGAAAGGTCCAGTAGCTTCTAGTGACAGAATTTAAACTTCTGAAGTCCAAAATCAAATATCTACAGTTGGTAAACATCATTAGCAAACATTCCTGACTTGAATATCTAAAAGTTGATATCCATGGTTTAAAAAGGGCACCTGATTTTGAGAATAATTGTACAAGTGTGCTCTTTTCAAATATGTATTTGGATTTCCCTTACGATAATACATGTGAGAGATATAAAGGCTCGAAATGGTAAAGAGACTTTCGAGATAACCTATACTTAGAATGTCATGTACGTAGAACTATAATAAAAAGGGTTATGCAAGGGCCAGAAAGAACCATTTTAGGCATGAGAAGCCAGGTTCTGTTAAAGCCAGAAGGAACCATTTTGAGTTCTTGCAATTTCCTAGAACCCCTAGTTGTCCTGTATGTAGAACCCCTACAACCTGTTTGTTTCTAAGATTGTGTCATCAGTTGATTAATAGGCCTACTCTGTCTTCGTGTTCATGGATTTCAACCCTAAAAGTTCAGTGAGAGCACTCAACTTTTGAATAGACGGGTATAATGTGCCTGTCAAGAGTTATCTTATAACTGGCACCCATCCTGACGTTGATGGCGTTTTGGGCGTATTTGGCTCGACTAACTCCAATCAGCTGGAATTAGCGGACCGGAAAACTGCCAGCGAGATAGCTAGATCTCACACCACTCTTCGCCATACATACATTCTCCCAGCCACATTTCCCTAACATAATATGAAATGAAAAAAAAAGGAAATTTAGTTCGGCAGAGGCGCCATCCAGTTTTCCGGTCCGCTAATTCCGGCTGATTGGAATTAGCCGAATAATAAGAAAAGACCCCTTTTTTAAAGTCAATATGCTAGATGAGACCCTCCTTCTTTTTTACATTCTACCCAATTTTATCATAAAAATGCCATGAAGTAATTAATGAAGAAACTTAAAATCAAACTATTGGCATCTATATTTCTATTGCAAATTTGCAAAAATTAAAACTTTTGAAATTTGTTCCATATTTATTGAAATTTCTCTACCCGATAACTCCCTTTTTCAAGTCTTATACCCAATAAACCCATTTTGTCAAAAATTTACACGCAATTACCCTTTTTTCATTTTTATAATACCCAATAAACCCTTTTAATCACCATTTATTACCGACAGGCCCCTACTACCCAACGCCTGTCGGCACTATACCCCAACCATCCTCCCCCCCCGAGTTCAGTAGGGCATACATGTTTAGAAAATGAACGCTTTTCCAGTTTTTGGTACATAGGGCCAAAAATTACTTTATGGCCAATTTTGTCAATAACGAAGCATTTTAGACAGTGCAAACAAATCCTTCTTTGACTTGCTTTTGCATGACGAGCAATTTGAGACCATTTGCGTTGAAATCGGAGCATTTTTAATTTTTGGCCCCTGTGTGGCCAAAAAAACTGACCACCGCCCAAAATTTGACCTTTTGCTTATAACTCAAGAACGGTAAGTCGCAGGTAGGTCAAACTATACTTTTTCTGAATCCTTGCAATGAATGAGAGGAAATAATTTGTTAACCAGATTTGAGCAACTTTGAAATTTGACCACTGTGTTGACCTTTAACCTTGAATATGGCCGGAGTGCCGGGACATATTTTTTGTTAACATCTTGAATGTGTTATAGGGGAATTAAAAGCGAAAACAAACATTTAAATAGGAATCTATTCTTTATGCAAATCACACATTATTGCTTTAAATGTGTTTATCGTTAGCCATAGACCTAGGGGCTATAGTTAGCCCTTAGTGTTTTTGAGTATTTACGTGACTGTTTAATTTACTGTTTAATTTGGTTAATTTAGTCTTTACCTCATGTACCTTAACTGTAATCATGGTAACCTTTAAAGGTATTACAAAGTAAACGTATTGAAGTGTTTAAACAAGTATTTAAAACCCAAACATTTTAATTTTCGGTGCATTAATAGGGAACGCTATTATTATACCAATTCATGTTTAACAAAAATCTAACTCCATACTTTTTTTATCGTTCATTAAAAAAAGTTAGGTTTCTAGCATGTTTCGTTTTGTACCTTTACTCTGTTGAAATCCCGACATCTAAAAACCCAAGATGGCCGCCAATTAAATATGCAAATTAGGTTATTTTTGTATTTTTCGCTTTTATTTAACCAAAGTATTAATTAATTAGTTAATTGATTAATTAGTTTCTTTAGTTCGTTCTTTCTTTCTTTCTTTCTTTCTTTCTTTCTTTCTTTCTTTCTTTCTTTCTTTCTTTCTTTCTTTCTTTCTTTCTTTCTTTCTTTCTTTCTTTCTTTCTTTCTTTCTTTCTTTCTTTCTTTCTTTCTTTCTTTCTTTCTTTCTTTCTTTCTTTCTTTCTTTCTTTCTTTCTTTCTTTCTTTCTTTCTTTCTTTCTTTCTTATTATTGGTTTTTTTTTACCTATAAGGCCCATTATTGTCATTTCGGAGTAATGACCCTTCGGAATAACGAACCCTATTGAATCGAATTTACAACCAGGTTCGTTATTCCGAAGGAATCAATACTCTCGAAGGGTCATTACTCCAAAATTCGGAGTAATGACCCTTCGGAATAACGACCCTTGTTTTAAATTCGGAATAACGAGCATGGTTTTAAATTCGGAATAACGAGCCTGGTTTTAAATTCGGAGTAATGACCCTTCGGAATAACGAGCCTTGTTTTAAATTCGGAATAACGAGCATGGTTTTAAATTCGGAATAACGAGCCTTCTTTTGAATTCGGAATAATGACCCTTCGGAATAACGAGCCTTGTTTTAAATTCGGAATAACGACCCTTGTTTTCAATTCGGAATATCGAACCTTGCTTTAAATTCGGAGTAATGACCCTTCGGAATAACGACCCTTGTTTTAAATTCGGAATAACGACCCTTGTTTTCAATTCGGAATATCGAACCTTGCTTTAAATTCGGAGTAATGACCCTTCGGAATAACAAGCATGGTTTTAAATTCGGAATAACGAACCTAGTTTTAAATTCGGAATAACGAGCCTACTTTTTAATTCGGAGAATTGACCCTTCGGAATAACGAGTCTCATATTAAATTCGGAGTAACGACCCTTCGGAATAATGAACCTTAATATAAATTCGGAGTAATGACCCTTCGGAATAACGACCCTTGTTGTAAATTCGGAATAACGAGCCTGGTTTTAAATTCGGAGTAATGACCCTTCGGAATAACGACCCTTGTTTTAAATTCGGAATAACAAGCCTTATTTTCAATTCGGAATATCGAACCTTGCTTTAAATTCGGAGTAATGACCCTTCGGAATAACGACCCTTGTTTTAAATTCGGAATAACGAGCATGGTTTTAAATTCGGAATAACGAGCCTGGTTTTAAATTCGGAGTAATGACCCTTCGGAATAACGACCCTTGTTTTAAATTCGGAATAACGAGCCTTATTTTAAATTCGGAATATCGAACCTTGCTTTAAATTCGGAGTAATGACCCTTCGGAATAACGACCCTTGTTTTAAATTCGGAATAACGAGCCTTATTTTAAATTCGGAATATCGAACCTTGCTTTAAATTCGGAGTAATGACCCTTCGGAATAACGACCCTTGTTTTAAATTCGGAATAACGAGCGTGGTTTTAAATTCGGAGTAATGACCCTTCGGAATAACGAGCCTAGTTTTAAATTCGGAATAACGAGCCTTATTTTAAATTCGGAATAACGACCCTTGTTTTAAATTCGGAATAACGAGCGTGGTTTTAAATTCGGAGTAATGACCCTTCGGAATAACGATCCAAGTTTTAAATTCGGAATAACGAGCCTTATTTTAAATTCGGAATAATGAGCCTACTTGTAAATTCGGAATAACGAGCCCTGTTTTAAATTCGGAGTAATGACCCTTCGGAATAACGAGCCTTGTTTTAAATTCGGAATAACGAGCCTTGTTTTAAATTCGGAATAACGAGCCTAGTTGTAAATTCGGAATAACGAGCCCTGTTTTAAATTCGGAGTAACGACCCTTCGGAATAACGACCCTTCGGAATAATGACCCTTCGGAGTAATGACCCTTCGGAATAGTGAACCTTCGGAGTAATGACCCTTCGGAATAATGAGCCTTGTTGTAAATTCGGAGTAATGACCCTTCGGAATAACGGTCCTTCGGAATAACGACATGACCCGTGTAACCATCAGGCTGGTCGTCCGATCGAGGGGAGGGGCAAATATAAAGCATATTCCATAATGATAATATTATTATGATGAACGCATTCTGTTGAAATTATCTCACCCATTGACGACAATGTTAAAATGTTAGAAGTCCACTTGGGACTATAGGCCTAGTGGTCAAGCATGAATGATCTAGGTCTGTGCGATCAGGTTAAGACTCCTAAGTGGTCAAATGATATATGTGCGCATAGGTCAAGACCCCTATGATCTAGGTCTGTGCGCTCAGGTTAAGACACCTAAGTGGTCAGGCATGAACAGATGTGCACTCAGGTTAAGACCCTATAAGTAGGCCTATAGTCAAGTATGAATGATAGGTCCGGGATAGGTCTTTGGGCTCATTCTATGACCTAAGTAAGTGGTCAATCATGAAATCAATCAATTGATATCGGAACTAATAGTAAAGGACCAGCCTGTAGACTCCGTGACCAAATCATAGAACAAAAGTTTGAGAGTCATTTTGGGATCTTTGATTGATTCTGAATAAATTTAGCTTGGGCTCACCTCCTGAAACTTCCGGGCATTCCAGGGAGGGGTGAATCAAGGTCACATGGGGTCAAATTTTCAGAATGCTCCAATTATGTCAAATAGCAAATTACTCGTATGGTCATGAGGATTCCAAAAATGTATAGTATGTCAGACCTTTCAAGAGGGCGCTATGACGAAAAATGTTCAAATGTCAACGACCTTTTGAATTCTGAGTTAACAACGTCTGATTTTGGTGATTTTGGTGTCTAATCATGCGCGTATTTTGGGGGGGCTTTGGGGGCGCCAGCCCCCCGGGGTAAAAGCAGGGGGCGGCCAAAATGAAGGGGCGGCGGAAGAATAAGGGGCGGCAAAAACAGGGGCGGCAAAAAACGAAGGGGCGGTAAAAATAATTAGTTTAAAAAAAAGGGCGGAAAATTTTGAAAAAAATGGTACTGTACATCGAAATGTGTTGCTTTTGGGGCGCTTGCGCCTGAAACCGTTTTTTTTTTTTTTTTTGCTCTTCACTTTTTCAAACGACCGAGAAAAAAATTGGGTCAACCTTTTCGGGCTGTTGAGGAAGGGCGGCAAATTGAATTTTCTTCAGCCCCCGGGGTTGGGGCGGCCACGGTACGCCACTGCTAATTATATGTTTTCTTGCATGAGAAATACAACTACACAACTTAAAAAACTGTGCAAGGAACCGATGACCTAATTACAATATGGATGCTTTTGGCATCCATGTTGCAAAAGAGGGTCATCGGTTACTTGTATAGTTTTTAATTTACTTAGTTGTATTTCTCATGCAAGAAGACATATAATTAGAAACCAAAATTACCAAAATCAGACGTTGTTAATTATTTTCAGAATTCAAAAGGTCGTTGACCTTTTTAATTTTTCATCAAAGCGTCCTCTAGAAAGGTCTGACGCATAACAAACTATAGGCTACATTTTTGGAATCCTCATGACCATGCGAGTATTTTGATATATTACTTGACATAATTGGAGCATTCTGAAAATTTGACCCCATGTGACCTTGATTGATCCCTCACTGAAATGCCCGGACGTTTCAAGAGGTGAGCCCAAGCTAAATTTATCCAGAATCAATTAAAGATCCCAAAATGACTCTCAAACCTTTGTTCTATGATTTGGTTACAATCTGGTCCTTTACTATAATTGTACTTACCTGCACCTGCAGGCAACATAGTATTGGTAAAGATTCACGTTTATTGCATCGGGATCAACCAAGGTAGCCGGATACCACCAGTCGTTATCCCCCACACCTTGAATGGCCACACCAGATACCAGTTGATAACTGCAGTATTCTTGACAGGTACGAGTATAGATGGGCAACCTTGCTTGTTCAGCGTCTATCGCTTGAGCACGATCTGGTCTATCAAAATGAACGCCAACTGAAGCGGCAGGCCTCCCTCTTAGTTTACTGTCGTAAACCTCTTTTCTGCAGGCATATAAATAATAATAATCATGGTTGATAATGGAACTATCTTGAGAAAGAAATAAAGGGATTAAGGGAAGCAAGAGAGAATCAAACTAAATTTGGAAAGGAAGGAAAGAAACAAGAAATGTGATAACGTTAGTATTATAATGAAGAAAGAGAATGAAAAAAGAACCAGAAAACGAGAAACAGAAAACGAGAGAAAGAAAGAAAGAAAGAAATCTGAAAGAAAGAAATCTGAAAGAAAGAAATCTGAAAGAAAGAAATCTGAAAGAAAGAAAGAAAGAAAGAAAGAAAGAAAGAAAGAAAGAAAGAAAGAAAGAAAGAAAGAAAGAAAGAAAGAAAGAAAGAAAGAAAGAAAGGAAGGAAGGAAGGAAGGAAGGAAAGAAAGAAAAATAGAAATAAAGAAAGAAAGAAAGAAAGAAAGAAAGAAAGAAAGAAAGAAAGAAAGAAAGAAAGGAAGGAAAGAAAGAAAGAAAGAAAGAAAGAAAGAAAGAAATCTGAAAGAAAGAAAGAAAGAAAAGAAAGAAAGACAGAACGATAGAAAGAAAGGAAGGAATGAAGAAAGAAAGAAAGAAAGAAAGAAAGAAAGAAAGAAAGAAAGAAAGAAAGAAATAAAGAAAGAAAAAAAGAAAAAAAAAGAAAGAAAAAAAAAGAAAGAAAAAAAAAAGAAAGAAAGAAAGAAAGAAAGGAAAGAAAGAAAGAACGAAAGAAAGAAAGAAAGAAAGAAAGAAAGAAAAGAAAGAAAGACAGAACGATAGAAAGAAAGGAAGGAATGAAGAAAGAAAGAAAGAAAAAGAAAGAAAGAAAGAAAGAGAAAGAAAGAAAGAAAGAAAGAAAAAAAAAAAAAAAAAAAAGAAAGAAAAAAGAAAGAAAGAAAGAAAGAAAGAAAGAAAGAAAGAAAGAAAGAAAGAAAGAAAGAAAAAGAAAGATTGCAATCCAGGCAAGGAAGAAAAGAAAAGAAAAAAGAAAAGAATTAGAAAAAACGGAAAAGAAAACAACAGAACAAAAGAAAAATGAGATATGATGGTAAGAATGAATGAAATTTAGAAAGTAAAGAAAACAAAATAGGCAAAAACAGAAAAACGGCTAGAAGTAAAGAATAAAAAAACAAATAGGGGAAGAAAGGAAGGATAATATAAGAACACTTACGTAATGGGAGATCGTGGACATAGTGTATGCTCACTGGTCGTTACGAGGACCGTGCAACTCAACACAGCCAACACCAGCACCTATGTGTAAAAAAGAATCAGGAAAATGATAAAAATGGTAACTATCGAGTTCATAAAAAAAAAGAAAAACCTACACTTTTTTAGGTTTTTGGACAAAAAATCTATAGCTTCAATATCAAAGGTCAAAATTTCAATTGACCGTCGGGTTTTCATCCCAGCTACATACACTTAAAGTACATGTCATTAGATTTATACAATTTACTTCGAGGATTGTTAAATTTCAAAAATATCAATTTTTAATCATTTGCCATAAAATGTGTATTATATCGCGAATTTCAAAACATCAATATTATTTGATATCAGAAGGACATTACTCGTTTTAAAAATACAATTCGATATGTCTGATGTGCTCTCAGGTCCCAAAACAAAAAAATACGTGAAAACGTCGCTATCCGAGCCTTAAACTAATAAGCCGTTTTCTTTTTTCCCCATCATCAATATTCATAATTGTTCCAAATCTTAGATTCAAACAAACATTTAACACAGATGCCTTATCAACAAGAAGAAGAAGAACCCCGCAAAAGAAATGCAACCCTAGGCTTGTATGAAGGTCTATGTACAGACCATCAATAACCAAGTCATAATCATTTGGGCATGACAAAACTCACCGTATTTTTTTATGTTCATGGTGTCTGCAATGTTGGGTAGGCCTACACTGTTCTGCAAAAACCGTTTTGTTCTGAAATAAAATATAAAGTTGAAAGGAGTTGATTGGTAACTGCTTATACACAAGTATAGCTATGTAGTTAAATTTAAATTTGGTTAATGGCCAGAGCTTTCGATCCTGCCAGAATCTTGATCAAAGGCAGATGTGACACGAAATTAAAAAAAAAATGAAAAAAAAAACAAACAAAAAAACAAAAACACACACACAAAAAAAACCCGACATGCAATAAAATTGCTCAAAGCATGCAAGAAGATGATTCAATATCAGGTTTGCAGAAATTCATAAACGGTTGTTTATAACTAATTTTTAAACAAAATAATATTTTCAAAAATGTATAGGCCCTACCATTATTTTAAGGGCTCTATCACCCATCTTTACACAGCATTCTGAATAGGGCCTACAAAGAATATCCTCCTGATATCAAATAATATTGATTTCTTGAAATTCGCGACATAATACAAATTTTATGTCAAATGATTAAAAATTTATATTTTTGACATTTAACAGTTCTCGAAGTAAAATTTATAAATCTAATGATATTACTTAAAGTGTATGTAGCTAGGAGGAAAAAGCCGACGATCATTTGAAAATTTTGACGTTTCATATTAAAGATATACATTTTGTTCCCAAAAGAATTTTTTAGGTCTTTGGGGGAAAAATATGTGTATCTTCAATAAGAAAGGACACAATTTTCAAATGATCGTCGGCTTTCCTCCCAGCTATACATATACTTTAAGTACATATCATTACATTTATAAATTTTACTTCGAGGACTGTTAAATATGAAATAATAAATAAATAAATAAATAAATATCAATTTCTAATAATTTGCCATAAAATTTGTATTATGTCGCCAATTTCTAAAAATCAAAATTATTTGATATCAGAAGGACATTCCTCGTATTCAGAATGCAATTCGATATGTCTGATGTGCTCTCATGTCCCACAAAAAGTGACATCATCATGAGTAAGATTCTACAAATAAAAAATTAATAATTCAGAGTCTGATATAAGGATGGTGGGTGTTTTTCCTGCATTATACCACATTACATAGGTGGCAACAACATGTTGCCCTGGCACCATATTAAGTTAGTTCAGCCGAAAGCAGCTCGCAGGTAGCAGGGCCAAAGTTCAGATGGTTTTGTCTCCAGGCCTTCGCTCATTTTAGAGCGCGCGCAGCCAGAGCAGTGCGGCCCTGCTGGAGCGCATCCAAATTGTGCTCTTGTGCCATAAGGCCTACGAGGAATGATGACGGCTTACAAAACTGTGAAGTTACTATTTGTACGTATATACTTGCACTTGCTACAAAAGCACTTACCACTTAGACATTATTATAAAAACACTTTAATTGTATGCATTAGAAGTGCAACTCACACATCTGGATTAAGTGTTATAGCCCCTGAAATAACCAGATAGAATGATTAAAGTAATAATAATTGAGCTTTTGACAAATTAAAATCTAGTCTTTAAATATACATGGTAAAAAAAATCACTGCCATTATGTGTTTCGTTTCGTATTGGTGTGGATGAGCAAGGTTTGGCGCTCAAAATTGTTAAAGTTAGATAATATACATCATGTTACATACCTGAGATGATAAACCTCGACGCTTGGCTTCTGGGAGACGGTTAAAGTTGGTGACACTCTCAGTGCAATTTTGGAAGATTATACTTGATGTTGGTTCTTTTCGTTGCTTTTATCCTTTTCAGAAGCCGGATTTTGGATTATAATAATATACAAACATTACACTATCAACCAAGGGCGTAAATCGGGTGGGGGACAGGGGGACACGTCCCCCTCACTTTTCAAAGTGGGGGGGACACAATATCAAATGTCCCCCCACATTTTGGTCCCCACCCCAAAAAAAAAGGAAAGGAGAGAAGAGAAAAGGAGAAAAAGAAGAGAAAGGGAGAAAAAGAAGAGAAAAGGAGAAAAGAGAAGAAAAATGTTAAATTGCACGTAATTGAGTAGGCCCATCACTGTCCATACCTAAAAATCCGCACAGCCGGGTCGATCGTAAGTATAATATATTATAGGCCTGTGATTATTTTGGGCATTGCTTGAAGGCGGGTCCTCAGCCCAAAAGCCTGTACTGCGGGCCCGTCGATATGCAGGGCCCGTCACATTTTATCACCAAAGTCAGTTTAAAGACGGACTCAATGCTGACTTCAACATCAATCCATGCATGCTTTAGTAATAATTCCAAATCTCAAGTAAAATTTTGCAAATTGAGTCCTTTTTTTTTATAACAGTGTAAAAATTATGCACCAAATGACTTCAATTGGACCTTCATTTTGCAAAATTTTCCAACGTCTGACGGCGGAACATCCCCCCTCAGACACCCCCCCCTGCATATACATAAACAAGTGGTCATTTTCGCTTCTGTTTTAGTGAAGACTTGTCCACAATTTAGGCCGTTATTTCACAATTTTTCAGCTGTTTCAAGCTAAAATTTTATACAATAATAGTGCCAAAATGTTCCACCAAATGGCTTCAATTAATAGGTCTTCATTTTGCAAAAGGTTCTTACCTCTCAGGGGGGAACATCCCCCCTCAGACACCCCCCTGCGTATACAGAAACAAGTGGTCGCTTTCGCTTCTGTTTTAGTGAAGACTTGTCCACGAATGGCTTATTAGGCCGTTATTTCACAATTTTTCAGCTGTTTCAAGCTAAAATTTTACACAATAATAGTGCCAAAATGTTCCACCAAATGGCTTCAATTAGGTCTTCATTTTGCAAAAGGTTCTTACTTCTGAGGGGGCACATCCCCCCTCAGACACCCCCTGCGTCGCGGGGGCATGACGTGCGGCGCTATCGCGCCGAAATGTCAATGACTAATAATTTTCATTGTGTCCCCCCCACTTTCAAAAATGGATTTACGCCCCTGCTATCAACCAAATATTTCACCTTGTCTATTGTGAATCTTTTGTGCCGTCAACAACAAAAGCTTGCCTAGGTCCGGGTAATATGGCATGACGTCCTATTATTTAACCGCACTTTCTATATTTATACATTAATACTGATTAGACTTTACCAAGTCGTTTTGGCAACCTTAAGGGTACATGTACTTGGCCATCAATTTCATTCAGGGGCGTGTTTGAAAAACTCAGTGCAGTTACTGCACAGCGCATTATGAAAAAAAAAACTTAACACGGGTTTCGAACCACTGCCAAGGTAGGCCTACTATGAATGCCAAAGAGTGACAGGCGACGATGCCTAGGCTACTACTGTGCAATCAGCACATATTTGTGAGTTGACCAATGGAGATTAAATGAGGGGTACAATGGTTGAGCCATATCCCTATCATGGTTAACATACTTCGGCCTACTATACTGCAGTAGTAGGGTAGGCCTAGGTGAGGTCGCTGTTGATGACTTGGAAGAGAGAAGTTGAAAGATTCTGACTTTAAAAAAAAAACCAGGCCTTGTACCAAGGCTCAATACTGACATGGCGTATGACGGTGAGGGCGTATAAGAACGCGTGATGTGTCATATGTGTGGGCGTAAGACCAGTAGCGTAAGACTACGTGGGCATAAGACGTCGACACATGCGGTTGATACGGTCTAATGCTTAGCCTATTGTTAACATTCTGTAAATTTGCTAATGATCAAGCCCGGTGATCAAGTTCCGTGATCAAAATTGCAGATAGAATTGAGATAGAGTATGCCTATGTAAATTAACGATGAAACAGTTTATGATTTTGTATGTCAACAGATATTTAAAAAAAGAGAATTTTAGTGAAAAAAACAACAACACACGAACACGACATTGGTCACACAGAACGGACGGATCGGTGAATAGTTGATATTGATTTGTGAATTCGATGTAGAAGGGACGTAAGGCTGCCATAGCAATAGAGGTTATCCGTGTTCTATAAGCTGCATATCCTATCAACGACTGCTATACCTTGTTTAGGACTTTCAAAAGAAGTAGGCCTACCTGCATGTGCAACCATGACTGTTTCAAAATAGCCCGCCAAAGCCATGCAGGTAGGCTCCGAGGTCGTGCATTGAATTGGTTTGAATGAGGAATACTACGGGAATCGGTGCCTTTTGTTAGAAGTCACGCATGAGTAAAGTGGATAACCTCTATAGATGAATACAATTTTTGACTATATCGCCCTGCACTACAACGTTCATGCGGTATACATGAACCATATCATGTTGATCACTCGCACCTGTAAGATTAGTGCAACCTGCTTGTAGTGCAGGGCGATATAGTCAAAAATAGTTTTCATCTATTGCTATGGCCTAGTTAATCCGATTATGACGCCACTTCTACAGGGATTAGTGGGAATGGCGTTGTAGGGTATTAGGTTGGATCAAGGGTGTCAGGCTGGGGTCAGGGTGTCAGGCTAGGTTTTAGGTAGGGTAAATTAAAAAAAAACCGTTAGAAATTGTTTTGTTATTTAAGTTATTTTCCTCCCGGTGGATTTTTTTTCACCCGGTGAAAAATTGTCAATTTACATGTAGCTCATGCGTGTCAAAGTAAAATTTCCACCGATCTTTTATAAAATCACCATGAACAATTTAGTCCTTAGTCTGTCAAATTCGGAAGGGTTAGGCCTACCAAAGCCTGTGTTGCCTGCGCAGGCAACATGCTGCCTGACTCGGCAGTATTTCCTGATCAGGCAGTCGGACCGGACTGATAGACCTGAAAGTTGGCATTTATGTTCTTTAGATTATCTAGTGCAAGAACCTAATTTGAAATGTTTCTTGGATATTGATAAAATCAGATGACTAAATATGCCAAAATTGGTAGGCCCTACACACAAGATGTCATTTTTCCCAAAGTCATAGGTGCTACATCTCCTACCCCCTCTGATGTTACTGGAAATAGACTCATGCACTAGATCTTTGCAAGAACTTTATTTTGACACCTCAAGTGTCTCAACAGGACATTGTATATATATAGTGGAGCTTCAGTCTGATCACAGTGTATTCTCCGAAATCCTCTGACGGTGCGGTGCTGGGCGCACGATTATTGCAAGCCATTGGGGTCATAACGTGCAGGTGTCTACGTGCAGCTTATTTAAAGCTACGTGCAGCCGTTTGACAATCAAAATCGTCAATTTAAAGCGTTGTGTAAAGACATTACCCGTAGCTTAATTGTGGCAATATGTCCAGAGTAAATATAGAATCCTCATTCTGTTCAAATATTGCTTAGCACCTATATATACCATTTTATTGCTTATGTTCACTTACAAAAAACGTAATATTTGTGACGGAGGATAGATTGTACTATGCCACGTGCAATCATGTCAGTAGAATGAAGATTCTGATTGGTCATAGCTGCACGTAGCTTTTAATAAGCTGCGCGTAGCTAGCTAGCTAGCTGCACGTTATGACCTCGAAGGCTTGCCATACTCGTCCCCTGCCCAAACTTGTATTTACTTGCATAATAATGTGTATGATTTTAAGATTTAATTGTGCATTAATCGGTCACCCACCTTTGCGCAGAATTTTTGTGGGACGTGAGAGCACATCAGACACACCAACTGCATTCTGAATACGAGGAATGTCCTTCTGATATCAAACCTTTTTTTGAAATCGCAATATGATACAATTTTATTGACAAAATTATAAAAAATTGACATTTTTGTCTTTTAACAGGCCTACCCCTCAGTCGAAGTAAATAAGGCAGACTTCATAAATCGAATGCTACGTACTAAAGGCTAAATGTAAAAAACGTAAATTTTTAATAATTTGCCATAAAATTCTATTAAATTATCGAGAATTTAAAACAAAATCAAATTTGTGTTTAAAGGAGTATTTCGTGATCATATCATCCTCGTTTTATAACATTTTCAGTAGATATCAAAGAAAAAAGCTTATTCCCAAAACTCGATTCCTATTTTGTGGCTGCGGGTCACGAAATGTCCTTTTAGTGTAACGAATTTGGCACAGAAAAGTTAAACGTGTAGAAAGATAATAAAAAGATAGTTATGAGTCAGACTGTACTGCGTAGGCCTAAATGTAATTGTTACATTAGAATGGTGAAATATTCTTATCGTTCAAGTTTGCTACAGTGTGACAATTGTCTTTGTTATTAATAGAATCTTGGAATAATTTAGCCTTGGTAACTATAATGGAATGCAGTGGGAAAACGTCATTATTATAATAAGAACATGATGAATGACAAACCTTTATACAAAAATGATAGGATAGGTTTTGAAGCCGGCAAATTGTAACGTTTCTTTATTATTATTATTTTACTATTATTATTTTGGAAATGTTTTAAGAGTAAACTTGTTTTCAGTGGCTTGGCTGATGTTCATAATATGTTCACAATGGGCTATTTCAGTTGAAATCCACACTACCCCTGTGGAAGATTTTTGAAATATCTTCCACAAGGGGAGTATGTTTTTCAAATGTAATTGGTCAGAGTTAATCACTTTGAAACACATAACCCCCCCCCTTGTATTATATCTTTCACAACTGGGGTGAGTATTTCAAATTGAAAGTTACCCAATTGTCTATTCTATTGTCTACTCATACTCCCTCTGTGGAAGACTTTAGCTAAATCTTCCACAGGGGTAGTGTGGACTTTAAATGGAATAGCCCAATGGGCCTTTTTTGTAACTATCTACTTTGGACACCATTGTCAAGTCCACTTCCTTTTATTATTCTTTTGTCTGTGCATAACATGCTTTGTTCTCTACACATGCTTAAAGCCTTAAGGGTAGACTAAGTATTGTTGGTCGAAGCAGCCAAAAATTCAATTTTCATTATCTAAATCAATATTCAATTGAAAAATAACACTTTGATGTTTTGTAAAAAGTTCATTTTACAAATCATATAGGACTTACAAAAGTATATTTGTGATATTTGAATTCTTCTATGAAAATTAATGATCAATGTAATTTTTGCCAAACCATTCGCAAGATGCTGTGAACTACCAAATCGTAACAGTTTAGAATAATTGCTAACCTTGTAATTTGTTTTAGCTATCCCTTCAATTTATCGCTTGTCAATATTCAATATTTTGGTTTTGCCTGCATTAGTGCATGCATTTGTCAAATTTGCGTTGATTTGCTTACGAAAGAAAGAAGAGGAAGAAAAGGAACTAGAAGGCTATATATTTGTACACAAATACGGCTATACCCGCATGTTATCGGTTTACACAAACTTACAGTCCTTATTTGCTGAGGACTTAGGTTGCTGTTGTCAGTCTCTCAAATTCACAGTGAAGCTATGCAATTCGATGGATTGAAATTCACAATACGCAATTTGATTAGGGGAAAGCTATTCCAGATGGAGTGTGTAAATTAAATGGAACAGCCATTTCAGAGGAGTATGTAAATCAAATGGAACAGCTATTTTGGGACCATTTCAGAGAGAGTATGTAAATTAAATGGAACAGCCAAAGGTATGTAATTTAAATGGAACAGTCTTAACGCTTCACACATAGTATTTCCAATCACCATATATAATTATTATAATATGCTATTGAAATTCACAATATGCAATTTGATTAGGGGAAAGCTATTCCAAAGGGAGTATGTAAATTAAATGGAACAGCCATTTCAGAGGGAGTATGTAAATTAAATGGAACAGCCTATTTTGTGGCCATTCCAGAGGGAGTATGTAAATTAAATGGAACAGCTATTTTGGGACCATTTCAGAGAGAGTATGTAAATTAAATGGAACAGCCAAAGGTATGTAATTTAAATGGAACAGTCTTAACGCTTCACACATAGTATTTCCAATCACCATCTATAATTATTATAATACGCTATTGAAATTCACAATATGCAATTTGATTAGGGAAAGCTATTCCAGAGGGAGTATGTAAATTAAATGGAACAGCCATTTCAGAGGGAGTATGTAAATTAAATGGAACAGCCTATTTTGTGGCCATTCCAGAGGGAGTATGTAAATTAAATAGAGCAGCCAATGGGTATGCAATTTAACTGGAACAGCCGTAACGTTTATGTTATCTGTATTATAATTACGCTATTGTCTGTGAATCTGTTTAGTCCTACGTGTATGGGGTGGGATGGGATGGGTGTTATTAACAATATAATTAATTCTCAGGTGCAATCTGTGTACAAACTCTGAGCCCTGAAGCTGCTTTATTTGATGATAAACGGACAGCCCTTTTTTAACATTTGGGCCCCTGGGGCCCATAATATTTGACTTATGAGGCTCATGTACATATGTTGAAGTATAATTGCTATCAGTAGACTCAAGCTGGGCACTGTAGCTGCTTTATTTACTGAGTAACGGCTGGCCCTATGTTTTAGCGTTTTGGGCCCTGGGGCCAATGGTGTGACATATGGGGCTCATATGTACATATAACAATATAATTCTCAGGTGTAATCTGTGTACATACTCTGAGCTCTAAAGTTGCTTTATTTGATGAAAAACAGCCGGGCCTTTGCTTTAACATTTGGGGCCCAGGGCCCATAATATTTGACTTATGGGGCTCATGTGCGTATGTTGAAATATAATTCTCAAGTGCTATCAGCAGACTCAAGCTGGACATTGTAGCTGCTTTCTTTATTGAATAACGACCGGCCCTATGTTTTAGCTTTTGGGGCCCTGGGGCCCATATTATGTGACGCATGGGGTCTCATATACATATAACAATATAATGCTAAAGACCTGTTAGTGTACCAAATCTGAACCCTGTAGCTCCTTTATTTGCTGAGAAACGACCGGCCCTTTGTTTTAACATTTGGGCCTCTGGGGCCCCTAGACTTAATTAAACATCTGGGGCCAAAATGGGCAAAAGGCATTTTTCAACTTAGGGCCCATACATGTGCCACATGTGAGCTCTAGTGCCCTTGTAGTTTTATAGCTAGCCTTGTCAATCTGTTGCCCCTTATTTTAACATTTGGGGCCCTGGGGCCCATAACATACAACATGTGGGGCTTATGTATACTTGTATATAGAGTACCACTGGATCTATCAGTGAACCAACTCAGGGCCCTGAGGCTGCTTCATTTAATGAGAAACAGCATGCTTTGTATTTTTACACTTGGGCCCCTGGGGCCCGTGACCTTTGACCTCTGGGGCCAAGATGTGCAAATGATAAACCTACGGCGTAGGGCCCACAAGTGTACCACATATGGGCCTTGGGGCCCTTGTAGTTTTAGCGCTAGCCCTGCCAATCTGTTGCCCCTTATTTTACCATTTGGGGCCCTGGGGCCCATAATATATGACATGTGGGGCTCATGTATACTTGTATATATAGAGTACCCCTGGGGCTATCATTGTACCAACTCAGGGCCCTGAGGCTGCTTCATTTGATGAGAAACGGCATGCTTTGTATTTTTACATTTGGGCCCCTGGGGCCCGTGACCTTGACCTCTGGGGCCAAAATGGGCAAAGGATAAATCTACAGGGTAGGGCCCATAAGTGTGCCACATATGGGCCCTGTGGCCCTTGTAGTTTTAGCGCTAGCCTTGACAGAATGATGTGTTTGATGGAGGAGGAAAAGGAGAAGGAGAAGAAACCATAGAATGGCAATATACCCGTTCATGCTTCGCATACGGGTATAACCATAGAATGGCAGTAGAAGGCTATATATTTGTACACAAATACGGCTATACCCGCATGTTATCGGTTTACACAAACTTACAGTCCTTATTTGCTGAGGACTTAGGTTGCTGTTGTCAGTCTCTCAAATTCACAATACGCAATTTGATTAGGGGAAAGCTATTCCAGATGGAGTGTGTAAATTAAATGGAACAGCCATTTCAGGGGGAGTATGTAAATCAAATGGAACAGCTATTTTGGGACCATTTCAGAGAGAGTATGTAAATTAAATGGAACAGCCAAAGGTATGTAATTTAAATGGAACAGTCTTAACGCTTCACACATAGTATTTCCAATCACCATATATAATTATTATAATACGCTATTGAAATTCACAATATGCAATTTGATTAGGGGAAAGCTATTCCAAAGGGAGTATGTAAATTAAATGGAACAGCCATTTCAGAGGGAGTATGTAAATTAAATGGAACAGCCTATTTTGTGGCCATTCCAGAGGGAGTATGTAAATTAAATGGAACAGCTATTTTGGGACCATTTCAGAGAGAGTATGTAAATTAAATGGAACAGCCAAAGGTATGTAATTTAAATGGAACAGTCTTAACGCTTCACACATAGTATTTCCAATCACCATCTATAATTATTATAATACGCTATTGAAATTCACAATATGCAATTTGATTAGGGAAAGCTATTCCAGAGGGAGTATGTAAATTAAATGGAACAGCCATTTCAGAGGGAGTATGTAAATTAAATGGAACAGCCTATTTTGTGGCCATTCCAGAGGGAGTATGTAAATTAAATAGAGCAGCCAATGGGTATGCAATTTAACTGGAACAGCCGTAACGTTTATGTTATCTGTATTATAATTACGCTATTGTCTGTGAATCTCTTTAGTCCTACGTGTATGGGGTGGGATGGGATGGGTGTTATTAACAATATAATTCTCAGGTGCAATCTGTGTACAAACTCTGAGCCCTGAAGCTGCTTTATTTGATGATAAACGGACAGCCCTTTTTAAACATTTGGGCCCCTAGGGCCCATAATATTGACTTATGAGGCTCATGTACATATGTTGAAGTATAATTGCTATCAGTAGACTCAAGCTGGGCACTGTAGCTGCTTTATTTACTGAGTAACGGCTGGCCCTATGTTTTAGCGTTTTGGGCCCTGGGGCCAATGGTGTGACATATGGGGGTCATATGTACATATAACAATATAATTCTCAGGTGTAATCTGTGTACAAACTCTGAGCTCTAAAGTTGCTTTATTTGATGGAAAATGGCTGGGCCTTTGCTTTAACATTTGGGGCCCAGGGCCCATAATATTTGACTTATGGGCTCATGTGCGTATGTTGAAATAGAATTCTCAAGTGCTATCAGCAGACTCAAGCTGGACATTGTAGCTGCTTTCTTTATTGAATAACGACCGGCCCTATGTTTTAGCTTTTGGGGCCCTGGGGCCCATATTATGTGACGCATGGGGTCTCATATATACATATAACAATATAATGCTAAAGACCTATTAGTGTACCAAATCTGAACCCTGTAGCTGCTTTATTTGCTGAGAAACGACCGGCCCTTTGTTTTAACATTTGGGCCTCTGGGGCCCCTAGACTTAATTAAACATCTGGGGCCAAAATGGGCAAAAGGCAATTTTCAACTTAGGGCCCATACATGTGCCACATATGAGCTCTAGTGCCCTTGTAGTTTTATAGCTAGCCTTGTCAATCTGTTGCCCCTTATTTTAACATTTGGGGCCCTGGGGCCCATAATATATAACATGTGGGGCTTATGTATACTTGTATATATAGAGTACCACTGGATCTATCAGTGAACCAACTCAGGGCCCTGAGGCTGCTTCATTTAATGAGAAACAGCATACTTTGTATTTTTACATTTGGGCCCCTGGGGCCCGTGACCTTTGACCTCTGGGGCCAAGATGTGCAAATGATAAATCTACGGGGTAGGGCCCATAAGTGTACCACATATGGGCCTTGGGGCCCTTGTAGTTTTAGCGCTAGCCCTGTCAATCTGTTGCCCCTTATTTTACCATTTGGGGCCCTGGGGCCCATAATATATGACATGTGGGGCTCATGTATACTTGTATATATAGAGTACCCCTGGGGCTATCATTGTACCAACTCAGGGCCCTGAGGCTGCTTCATTTGATGAGAAACGGCATGCTTTGTATTTTTTACATTTGGGCCCCTGGGGCCCGTGACCTTGACCTCTGGGGCCAAGATGGGCAAAGGATAAATCTACGGGGTAGGGCCCATAAGTGTGCCACATATGTGCCCTGTGGCCCTTGTAGTTTTAGCGCTAGCCTTGACAGAATGATGTGTTTGATGGAGGAGGAAAAGGAGAAGGAGAACTAGAAACCACAGTTGTGTTTGACCAAACACGAATATCTATGCCCGTGATGACCACACCCAATCCCCTTCCCAGGCTATTCACAAACGAAAACTTGGTTAGCACCATGTGAAACCCCTTGTTTTAAACTTTGATTTGATATACATGTAATGCTCATAACACTAGACTGGCCCACACTCTCTCTAATACCCTACCAAGCCTTCACTCTCATTTACACCCCACCAGACCCTGACTCTCTCTAAAACACCACCAGACTGGACCACACTCTCTCTGATACCCAAAACAGAAGCGTCCAATGAACAAATAAATCGCCTCTGGGTTGTTGCTCATGAAATTTGCCACATTTTGGTACCAATTACGATACACTTTGGACAAGATTTGAGTATTTTTATGCTAATTAGCTAAATTTTACACATATTGCTCCCTGTAGCGGTTGACATTTGACCTCTGGAGTCGAGGCTACCACAGGAGTTTCTAAGGGTCATGGGTCATCATTTATTCTTATTCTTAGTCAGTTAAATATTATTTTAATAACTGTAAACAAATTCTTTAAGCAAAAACTAAGTTACCGTTATAAAAACTCCCCTCATTATAAAATGAACGAAACTTGTTTACAACTTCATGTATTCTGTTGCGTGTATTGCTAGCGAGTTCGCGTATTCCGCACTAGTCTACGCATCCAACGCGATACATACGCGCACCTCTACACGCATGTTACGCATTACCAAGACGCATGATGACGTGGGGTTGTCTACGGCCTGATAGACGGCGCTCGAAATCATGCGATTGTCCAATCAGAAATGTGTCTACGAACTAGACCACTCCCACTGACTAAGAATCCCTGATCTCCCCTACTTTTTTGAAACGCAAAATTAGTTTTGGCATTATTCTGGAGGAATTAGGAGGTGTTGAAAATGTCGGGAGTAAGTAAGAAACGCAAGTCGGTAGAGATGGAAGGTTACATAGTTAACCTGTCCCCAACTAAATTGTCCAAGAATCACAACCAATATATTCGGGGCAAAATGCAAGTTGGAGTAGAGGAATATAAGGATTTGGTAGTTTATGATGTTGGGAGGAAAGCATTCCTTGAGGTAGGTGTTACTGTTGGTTGAATATAATAATATTCGCTATTTGAATTGTTGGTTAGGCGCGTGAAAGTCGATTCCGAGTTTATCGTCCCCCGCCCGCGTCACTTTTTGGACACCAAAAACACTCGCGTCAAATTTTCAAAAATGCCAAGATAATTCATTATTTTCAAAGTATCAGTGTTTTCACCAGTTTTAGCAATTGGAAACATATATTTTTGTTTGTAAAACATATCAATTTATAACTTGGAACCAAAACCAGGCTCTTTTCTAACTTTTCTAGTCCCTACCCATATAAAAACATGTTTATAAATAACATGTATGAGTGTGGCTTTAAATCAACACGCACTTTAGGTCAATAATGAAATCTGATGAAATAATGAAAAATGAAAAATGAAAAAATGAAAAAGTCACCTCACCAACCTGGGAAAAAAAAAGGGACGATAAACTCGGAATTGACTTTCGTGGGCCTTATGTTTACTAAATTGATGGGACTTATGTTTAAGAATTGGTATTTGACTACGTTGATGGTCTGGTTTAGAAATTTTTAGAAATTTTTATAATTTATGTATAATTTGGTATTTGATATCTAAAGTTGTTGTTTTTTTAAAACTTTCGTGGTCGTGCCTGTGCGTATCGGGTACACGAGAGTAAACACAAAAGCAATAAACAATCATACTGATTGGCTGATCAATGTACTTGACAACAAGCCGGCTGATCCATTGGTCTTCGGCACGGCGCGCAGTAGGCGACCTTGTCACTTCTACGCGATCGCAATTCACCAGCGCGTATACGGACCACGGAAGTTTAAAAAACAACAACTTTAGAATGAAAATGTGTTTAGAAAAATGTTTGGTGCAATTTCATATTTATTGTTGAGAATAGTGTTTAAAATTTAAATATTGAATATTGATGATATCTGATTTTGTGAACTTAAAATGAAAAACAAATTTCTTTTTTAGCGATTTGGGGATATTTTTTGTGGTAACTTGTTGACTTATTAATATTTATTGTAATTATTTGCCATAAAATGTGTATTTAATCGCAAATTTGAAAAATCAAAAATTATTAGATAGTATTAGAATGACATTCCTCGTTTTCAAAGTGTGAATTGATATGTCAGTGTGATGTGCTCTGAGGTTCTACAAAAAATACGTGAAGACGTCGCTATCCGAGTACTTAAGGTGTGGTAATTAGTCGTAATATAGTTTGTGGTTCTTTAAAACTTGCTGGTTATGCTACCGTATGACTATAATGCATCACCTTTTATTTCTTAAATGTATGACAATTTAAAATTTGATAGTTTTAGGCATAGGCGTAGATGGTGGGGGGGGGGGGGGATTTATCCCTCAATATTTTGCTAGGGGGGATGCTCCATACAATTATCCCCCAATGTAAACGCCTGAATATATGTTTCTGACCAAATTAAACTTATATTTGTCCATTTTAGCCTGAAAATTATATGAGGACAAATTTTCGCGTGCATTTATTCCACTTTTGTACCATATTTCATCAGTTTAGCTTCAAAATAGCAAAAAATTTTGCGTCCTTCGCGCGCATTTATACCATTAACTTATTCTGTCGCCAAAAGGTGCTGAATTTACTATAGGCATAATAGTCTGTCCATATAAAAGTACAAAGTAAATAGACCTCGGAAACTGGAGGTATGAGAATAATTATTTCAGCGCAATGCTTCTTTGGTGCGCCAACTGCTGCGCGATTTGTACACTACGCTCTTTACGCGTCGCGTCGCGCTCGCGTGTGACGCAATTGATTTGGTTTGTACCGTACTTCTAAGTGGACAGACTGTAGTTCACGAAATTTTCCAATGTCACCCCGCGCCCCTCAATGTCAAAAAGAAATCTACGCCATGGTTCTAGGCTTTGTAGGAACGACTAACAATTCTTTGTTTTGTGTTTTTTTGAAGGATGCAATGAAATCTAGCCACGGTATTTCTGTCAAAGGGTGCACTATTGCGGAGGAAAACGGGGCAATTATTTTTAGTAACAAGACCAATTTGTGGAAGAAGAAGCTCAATGTTGAGTATAAAGCTGTTAGTAATGCTAACTTCAGTGTGAAGGAGCTAATGGAGGCTGTGGAAACAACAGATGTCCCCAGTTCACAAATTGATTTGAAAGATGTAAGTATGAAGTGATGTATATATTAGGTCAAGTAAAATAAAAACATGACAAAAAGGAGGAAGATGGGGCTTTAAAAAAAATTTTTATCGCAAAATCATTGTAAATAGATATTTATAATTAGAGCTGATTTAGTGTATACAATAAATGTGTGGAAAAACTTCCCCCGAGGAGGAGGGCTCTTTTTATTTGTTGTGAGAGATAGGCCCCATCTAACTATTACAAAAGGTTATAAAAGTGTTTCTTGTATATTAGCAAGGTTATAGACAGTATCTGTACTATGTTTTGAAAAATTATAACTGAATTTTAAAAATTAAAAATTAAATTAAAGGAACCTTAAAAAAGGAAGCGGGAGGGGAAGTGAAACATGTTTATTTATTTATTTTATTTTTTTGGCCATAAAATAATTTTAAGAGTTTTTTATATAAAGCGAATTTATATGATTGGAAGATGTTTATTTGTGTGTGGGTGTGTGTGTTTATTATGGTATATTGAATTTAAATATATATATGGAAAATGATGATGAATGTAAAGGAAGAGGTAAAATAAAGGAGTAGTGGACCTGTTCCTAGAAAGAAGAAAGAAAGAAAGAAACAGTTAGATTTCAAGACGGCGTGACGGCTAGGTAACAAGAAATATATTACTCTGAATTACAAAAAAAGTGAAATAATCAAAGTATACACGCAAATTTGTGGTTTGGGGTAAACGGCGTTTGAAAATCTTGGTACCATTCCATTGGTCGCTTTAAAAACATATTCGTGAGCACTTATTTGAAATGTATATAGAAGTGAATGTACACGAATTATTTGGAATACTTGCATGTTCTGAAACAATCGATATACCGTAAAAGCCCGTCTACAAGCATATAGTGTGCTTCTGATGAAGGCTATATTAATCCAGTTGCCATTATTGAGTTTGAGCAAATAAATTACGGATCCAAGCATATACTAACAAGTATTATTTTAAGACCGATCTATTGTATTGGTATATTAACGCTTGCTTCGAATTTATTAAGCTTTTATAAGAAACACTATATGCTTGTAGACGGGGTTTTACAGTATCCCTTAAAACGCGTTTTAGCAGCTATTTGGCTTTATGCTGTATCGAAAATGTGTCTACCATTGCGGAGCGAGTTGTATATGAGGTTGAATAGGTATTCAACTACGTTTAAACTATAACATGCATCCTTGATTTGCAATTACTGGTTGTTTAAAGCAGAAATAACAATATTGTCCTATAAAAATTCCTCGAATATTACTCTAAGAAAATTGCGATTTCATTGTAGTTCATACAATGCGTGTATTAGCAAACCGATTGTATTACATGTATTTTTGCGTGGAGCATGACACAGAGTAAGGATAAAAATGTTTTTTTGTTTTTTGTTTTTTTGCATTTTGCATTTTGGTTTCTAAGGTGAAAACGTTTTAATATTATTTACTGTAGGGTTAATAGAGATGATGAAAAGATTTTAAAAAGTTGTATATCAAAAATATTTATAAAATGTTATCGGAAATAATTTTTGGGAAAGAGTTGTCACAAAATATTTTGGCAACAGTTGGAGATAATATTGGAACTTACTTACTTAAGGGGGGATCTGATGTTTTATTTGAACCATGAAGGGGAACATTAAGTTCAAGTTAAAATGGAGAAAATTGGGAAATCAAGGGGGAGTTGGTGAATTTTCAGCGAAGGTGAAGGGTCGAGGGTAGAATGCAGAATTTTGTGTCAATATTTTTTTTGAATCTGATGGTGCTGCTGAAAATATTGAATGGCGGTGGAGAATATGTTGTCGCCACCGAAGTTGTTACGTAACTCCCTGATAACTGGATGACGCATCTTTTGGAATTATATAGTACATGCCATAGACGTTATGTTGCGATCATTTCGATTGTACTGCAGATCTCAAAAGCGTGATCCAGTTGACATGGTGATAAAGATTACACGTAATACTTCGATAGTGGATAGAAACAAGTTAATAATTGAGATATTTGTTTGATGTAGGTGAAAATTATGGAAATGGGAGAGTCTACCAGTCAAAAAGTCTTTACTGGCGAGATGAAGACATTGACACCTGTTATTGTGGCGGATAATGAAGGCTCCATTATTGTAAAGTTCTGGACATCTGCTGGTGAGAAGGTGAGTATGGGGATAAGGTGTTAGAATTTTTGCTTTTTTGAGATACGCGGATATCAAATTTACATAGGTTTCTGGTTGGTGTATACTTTTAATTATATACGAATTACTAAAAAACAGTTCATATGGCTTATTTTAAAGCTAATTTACTAAATGTATATGTATCTAATATATATTTTTAGTAAGTTGTAGTCGTGTATAAAAGTTTAGGAGAAGTCTATAGGCTTATTTAATTTTGAATTTGATAATTACATTTTGTTTGTTTGTTTGTTTGTTTGTTTGTTTGTTTGTTTATATAGGTTGTTATATTTTAGTTCGATTTTACATGATATAACGTTAATTATTATGATGTCAGACTATTTTTCTCCTGAAGGTTACCACTATAATAAATAATAGGAGGGGTGGGAGGAGAGGAAAATGGAGGGTAAAAATGGGGATTTTCAGGGAGTTGCGGTTGGGGCTTCATTGAAATTATGAATTATGATTGAATTGGTTATTTCAAAGAAAGACATTTGATATTTGTATTGAATTTGTTGTATGTATTAAAATGATTTAGTGGAAAATCATTTAAGAACGGCAAACGTCTGACATTACAAATTATGAAGAATTGTGATTGGTGGAATATTAATTTGATTATTCAGTAATAATTTATAATGGTAGGCGTATTTGAAAGAGTTAGGTATGCATGTATATAAATATGATTAAGTCAACAAAGCTGCTGAATATTGTTTTAGAAAGTGCACTAAATAATATGGAGTTATGATTATTCGATGAAAATGTGATAGAAATATTTTTGGAAAAGATTCTTGGTAAATTATGAATCTATTGATTGCTAGATATCAAACTGAAAGTGCGTTTGTGGTGAAGTTAATTTACTATTATAGAACATCAAAACATAGGTTTACTAGTATGTTGGATGGTCTATGATTATACAAAGGTATAGGCGTAAGGAATTGTAGAAAAAAATCCAAACTTGCCTTTTTTCCTTTTTTTCTTTTTTGGTGTTCAAAACGAATAGTGAATGTTAGTCTATACGTATATGAAAGTTTAAAAAATTGGAACTCTGACAATCTTTTATTTATTTAAATATTTTTTATAATACAGTTTCCTGTGCAGAAAGGTTCTACGTATATCCTTAAAAACCTCAGTTGTCGGATGTTCAGCAATGAATTGTCCCTCACATGCACACCTGAAACGAAGGTTTTACTGTCGAAGAGGAAGATGATACCCGTAGCAGTAGACAAGACTGTTTTGGAACATAAGGTGAAAGTGAAAGGTAAGTTAGGCTAATAAATAGGTAATACGTTTACAACTTTTAAAAAATTAATTAATGGATTATTTAAAAGGTTATGAAAGATAAATCATAATGGGAATGGGAAGATATAGGCATCTTGATCAGCGAATTTTTGACATGTTAAATACGAGTGGTGGGCTATGAACATAAATTAGTAATACTGCAAAAAAGATAGACTAACTTGATATTAGGCTATATCAATTTTTATCAAATAAAATCAGTAAGTTATTAATTAATAATCTAATACTGTATAAGCCTAGATAAGGTATTTGGCAAACAATAACAAAATATTATGATAATCTAATAAGTATAATTAATATCAGATTTAAAGGATGATTTCGTGATCCTAGAATCCTGTTTTTATGAGATTTTTCAGTAGATATCTACGGAAAAAAAACGCATTCCCAAAATTTCAGTTGGTTCCGATTTTTCGTTTGCAAATTATGTATGATTATGTGTATTATACTGATCCTCCATAGGCAACTGTTGTAATTTCGTTCTGCTATACCAGAACGAAATTCAAATTTGGCGATAGTTTTGCTAATTGAATTAATCTGCAAGAAGTATTTGGAATATAAACATTATGTAAAGTCTTATTCAGATTCCCTTTTAAAAATTAAGCGTACTGCTAGCCGTCCAGCGAGTATTATTTGCATAAGGTCCAATGCACACGCTTGACGTCGCACGCGTATACGCGATGGTTAAGCTGTCAAATGAAATCTGGATAAGACTTTAGCCACAGGTATCCAGTGATATTAAAATCTTAACTTTTTTGGGAAAAGTAGGGGATGAACATGATGAAGCTGTGGATCATGAAATGCCCTTGCCGGGATGCCCATTTAAGGTGAGACGAATATATAGGTATATTCGTTTCAGCTTTTAAGTGACAATTAAAGGCAAAAAGTGATATCATGAAGAGTAGGCCTAACTGCAGGATTGCACTTTGTTCCGGACTTTGTTTTATAAGAAGGGTTATTTTGTTGTGTGTGGCAATAATATTTGAATAAGAAACAGTGATATACATTTTTGTACACTCTAGGACTACAAAGGGACAATGTTCGCGTATACAGTGTGCAGGGGTGTGTTTGTCGGCACAATGTGTGCGTGCGAGTCGGTACTTTGTACCGTAAAATGGGGGTAACTTCTGTCAGTGGGGTAACTTTGGTTGGTCAAATATTTTTTTTAATGGCCATATTTTTTGTAAAGCAATATTGTTTTTAGTTATATTTGGTGTTAATTTGTTTAGAAATATCTTTGGAAGAAATAATAGTCGATGTCCAATTTTATCAAAATGTATGAAAATATAAGGATTTTTGCTCAAAAATGAGTATTTTTTACATTTTTTTCAGAAAAAAATAATCGATATTTGTGAGCAAGGATGTGTGCTTGATTAATTTTACAAGGGGCAAATTTCATAGAAAAGAACAACTTGCCCATATGCAGCGAAGATAATAATCTGACCAAAGTTGCCTCAAATGCGGGGTAACTTTGGTTAGGCTATTTTTGACCCCTATGGCATCCTTACAAAATTAAAAAAAAATCTTTTTCAACTTTAAAGTTGTAACGGGGAACTCTAATGTTATATAAAAAAGAGTTAATTAGAAATTTTATAATTGGTTTTGTTTGGAAGTAATGGTTTAAAAACTCTGAAAGCGTGGAAAGTTACCGCATTTTACGGTACTTCAGAGTAGACTGACAGTAGTTTATATGTTTAACTCTAGTTAGTAGTTACCATGGTAACCGGAAGTAAAATTGAAGTTTAAAGTGTTCTGCGTTAGCTTTGTGTTAAGCCCGATCCTGACTCCATTTCGCAGCGCGATGCGATGCTGCGATGCTTGATTTTGCAGCAGCCAATCATAAACGTGCACAACTGTGATATCGCAGTGGGATGCGAAAAAGTTGAACATTTTTGAACTCCATTGCGGATCGAAATTTCCACCGCGCGATGGGAATTTTCACTGCTGCGATGTGGAGTCAGGATCGGGATTGGTGCATACACATAATTTTTCACGCGTGATCAACGTGTAAATTTAGGCTTATATTTCTTTAATTTAAAAGCCAAAATGTAATAAATTGCTTTATCCTGTTTAAAATAAATTTTGCAAATTAGAGCTATAACTTTCTGGTTGATTTCGATTCTGTAGATTATTTGGAATTCAATTTGTATTATATTGTGAATTTGAAAAATAAATTATAATGCTTATTGGAAGGGGCCTAGGAAGGAGCATCCTTGTATTCAGAATGCAATTTGATGTGTTTCGGGTTTTAAAAAAATACTGATATAAAATTGGGTGATTGAGCGCATATTTATTCGTGGAGCTATGAGTTTTAAAATATACGTCTCATGCATGTTTTTAAATTTATAGCGAGACCAATGAATATTGGGCGTAAAGCATCTAGGCCTATAATTTTATCATTATTATGTTTTGGATGCAATATTTTCACAAACTTGGACTGATCAAAACATAATAATGTGCAAAGGTTGGTGACTGAGCTGTATTTCGCATTGGATTGTTAAATGTTAGTAAGAATTTAGATATTGTTTTTGGTAATAGGTAATATTATGGCATATAATGTGAAACTATGGGCGACACAGATTTGGCATTTTGAACACTTTATCGGAGAATGTCCCTAGAGTATAGGAATACGCAATATCCTGTTGCGTAAATGCAGCATGGTGATGGTCATATTCCTTCATTTAGACTATGAACTTTGACCTCTGGGATTGCAGCTACCATAGTATACTTCTAGGGCCACGGCCCATCATCGTACTAAATATGAACCCTGAGGGCGCTGTAGTTTTCGAGCTAGAGCTGTTTGAAATTTAACACATATTGCCCCCTGTAGCCCATGACCTTTGACCTCTGGGGTCGGGGGGGGTACCTTAGGATGTTTCTAGGGGTCATGGGACATCATTATACCAAGTATGGGCCCCGAGGCTACTTTAGTTCTTAAGCTAGAGGAGTGCAAAGGACTGATCTTGAGAAGGAGGAGAAGGAGAAGGAGGAGAAGGAGAACTAGAAACCACAGTTGTGTTTGACCAAACACGAATATCTATGCCCGTGGCCCACACTCTCTCTAACACCCCACCAGACCATCACTCTCTTATACTCCACCAGACACTCACTCGCTCTAAAACACCACCAGACTGGACCACACTCTCTCTAATACCCCACCAGACCCTCACTCTCTCTTATACTCCACCAGACACTCACTCACTCTAAAACACCATCAGGCTGACCCATACTCTCTCTAATGCCCCACCAGACCCCCACTCTCTCTTATACTCCACCAGACACTCACACGCTCTAAAACACCAACAGGCTGACCCATACTCTCTCTAATACCCCACTAAGCCTTCACTCTCTCTTATACTCCACTATACACTCACTCTCTCTAAAACACCACCAGACTGACCCATACTCTCTCTAATACCCTACCAAGCCTTCACTCTCTCTTATACCTCATCAGACCATCAATCTCTCTAAAACACCACCAGACTGGACCACATTCTCTCTAATACCCCACCAGACCACCCTCTCTCTCTTATACTCCACCAGACACTCACTAGCTCTAAAACGCCACCAGACTGGCACATACTCTTTCTAATACCCCACCAGACCCTCACTCTCTCTTATACGCCACCAGACACTCACTCGCTCTAAAACACCAACAGGCTGACCCATACTCTCTCTAATACCCCACCGAACCTTCACTCTCTCTTATACTCCACCAGACACTCACTCGCTCTAAAACACCAACAGGCTGACCCATACTCTCTCTAATACCCCACCGAACCTTCACTCTCTCTTATACTCCACCAGACACTCACTCGCTCTAAAACACCAACAGGCTGACCCATACTCTCTCTAATACCCCACCAAGCCTTCACTCTCTCTTATACTCCACCAGACACTCACTCGCTCTAAAACACCAACAGGATGACCCCAACTCTCTCTAATACCCCACCCAGCCATCACTCTCTCTTATACTCCACCAGACACTCACTAGCTCTAAAACACCCCAGATTGGCGCACACTCTCTCTAATACCTCACCAGACCCTCACTCTCTCTTATAATCCACCAGACACTCACTCGTTCTAAAACACCACCAGGCTGGCCCAAACTCTCTCTAATACCCCAAGCCATCACTCTCTTATACTCCATCAGACCCTCACTCTCTCTGAAACACCACCAGACTGGAGAATACCCCTTTAATCCCAAAACATTGTGTCCCTTTAAGCGGTTAACCTCTTAACCCCATTGTACGTCTTGACGTATATTTGAAGCCTTCATCATTGCAAATACAGGTAGCTACCAAAATGCTACCTATTGCGATACACTGTGTTAACCGGTCGTACCTATTTTGCTTTTTAAAGCATATGAACTTTGACCTCTGGGGTTGCGGCTAGCATAGCATACTTCTAGGGTCATAGGCCATCATTGTACCAAGTATGAACCCTGAGGGCGCTATAGTAGTTGAGCTAGAGCTGTTTGAAATTTTACACATATTGCCCCCTGTAGCCCATGACCTTTGACCTTTGGGGTCGGGGGGGGGGTACCCTAGGATGTATCTAGGGGTCATGGGCCATCATTGTACCAAGTATGGGCCCAGGGGCTACTTTAGTTCCTGAGCTAGAGGGGTGCAAAGGACTGATCTTGAGAAGGAGGAGAAGAAGGCGAACTAGATGGCACAGTAACTGTGTTTGACCAAACACGAATATCTATGCCCGTGACGTGACCACACCTAACTCCGCTCTAAAACACCAACAGGCTGACCCATACTCTCTCTAATGCCCCACCAGACCCTCACTCTCTCTTATACTCCACCAGACACTCACATGCTCTAAAACACCAACAGGCTGACTCATACTCTCTCTAATACCCCACCAAGCCTTCACTCTCTCTTATGCTCCACTATACACTCACTCTCTCTAAAACACCACCAGGCTGACCCATACTCTCTCTAATACCCTACCAAGCGTTCACTCTCTCTTATACCTCATCAGACCATCAATCTCTCTAAAACACCACCAGACTGGACCACACTCTCTGTAATACCCCACCAGACCCTCACTCTCTCTTATACTCCACCAGACACTCACTCGCTCTAAAACACCACCCGGCTGACCCAAACTCTCTCTAATACCCCACCCAGCCATCACTCTCTCTTATACTCCACCAGACACTCACTAGCTCTAAAACACCACCAGACAGGCCCACTCTCTCTCTAATACCACACCAGACCCTCACTCTCTCTTATACTCCACCAGACACTCACTCGCTCTAAAACACCAACATGCTGACCCATACTCTCTCTAATACCCCACCCAGCCTTCACTCTCTCTTATACTCCACCAGACACTCATTCGCTCTAAAACACTAACAGGCTGATCCATACTCTCTCTAATACCCCACCAAGCCTTCACTCTCTCTTATACTCCACCAGACACTCACTCGCTCTTAAACACCACCAGGCAGATCCAAACTCTCTCTAATACCCCACCCAGCCATCACTCTCTCTTATACTCCACCAGACACTCACTAGCTCGAAAACACCACCAGACTGGCCCACACTCTCTCTAAAACCCCACCAGACCCGCACTCTCTCTTATACTCCACCAGACACTCACTAGCTCTAAAACACCACCAGACTGGCGCACACTCTCTCTAATACCTCACCAGACCCTCACACTCTCCTATAATCCACCAGAAACTCACTCGCTCTAAAACACCACCAGGCTGGCCCAAACTCTCTCTAATACCCCACCAAGCCATCACTCTCTCTTATACTCCATCAGACCCTCACTCTCTCTGAAACACCACCAGAGTGGAGAATACCCCTTTAATCGCAAAACATTGTGTCCCTTTAAGCGGTTTTAAAACCTCTTAACCCCATTGTACGTCTTGACGTATATTTGAAGCCTTCATCATTGCAAATACAGGTAGCTACCAAAATACTACCTATTGCGATACACTGTGTTAACCGGTCGTACCTATTTTGCTTTTTAAAGCATATGAACTTTGACCTCTGGGGTTGCGGCTAGCATAGCATACTTCTAGGGTCATAGGCCATCATTGTACCAAGTATGAACCCTGAGGGCGCTATAGTATTTGAGCTAGAGCTGTTTGAAATTTTACAGATATTGCCCCCTGTAGCCCATGACCTTTGACCTCTGGGGTCGGGGGTACCCTAGGATGTTTCTAGGGGTCATGGGCCATCATTGCACCAAGTATGGGCCCCAAGGCTACTTTAGTTCTTGAGCTAGAGGAGGGCAAAGGACTGATCTTGAGAAGGAGAAGGAGAAGAACTAGAAACCACAGTTGTGTTTGACCAAACACGAATATCTATGCCCGTGATGACCACACCTAACCCCCTTCCCCTATTCACAAACGAAAACTTGGTGAGCACCATGTGAAACCCCTTGTTTTAAACTTTCATTCGATATACATGTAATGCTCATAACACTAGGCTGGCCCACACTCTCTCTAATACCCTACCAAGCCTTCACTCTCATTTATACCCCACCAGACCCTCACTCTCTCTAAAACACCACCAGACTGGACCACACTCTCTCTGATACCCACCAGACCCTCACTCTCTCTTATACTCCACCAGAAACTCACTCGCTCTAAAACACCACCAGGCTGACCCATACTCTCTCTAATACCCTACCAAGCCTTCACTCTCTCTTATACCTCATCAGACCATCAATCTCTCTAAAACACCACCAGACTGGACCACATTCACTCTAATACCCCACCAGACCCTCACTCTCTCCTATACTCCACCAGACACTCACTCGCTCTAAAACACCACCAGGCTGACCCAAACTCTCTCTAATACCCCACTAAAGCCATCACTCTCTCTTATACTCCACCAGACACTCACTCGCTCTAAAACATCACCAGGCTGACCCAAACTCTCTCTAATACCCCACCAAGCCATCACTCTCTCTTATACGCCACCAGACACTCACTCGCTCTAAAACACCACCAGGCTGACCCAAACTCTCTCTAATACCCCGCCCAGCCATCACTCTCTCTTATACTCCACCAGACACTCACTCGCTCTAAAACACCAACAGGCTGACCAATACTCTCTCTAATACCCCACCAAGCCTTCACTCTCTCTTATACTCCACCAGACACTCACTCGCTCTAAAACACCACCAGGCTGACCCAAACTCTCTCTAATACCCCACCCAGCCATCACTCTCTTATACTCCACCAGACACTCACTCGCTCTAAAACACCAACAGGCTGACCCATACTCTCTCTAATACCCCACCAAGCCTTCACTCTCTCTTATACTCCACCAGACACTCACTCGCTCTAAAACACCACCAGGCTGACCCAAACTCTCTCTAATACCCCACCCAGCCATCACTCTCTCTTATACTCCACCAGACACTCACTAGCTCTAAAACACCCCCAGATTGGCGCACACTCTCTCTAATACCTCACCAGACCCTCACTCTCTCTTATAATCCACCAGACACTCACTCGCTCTAAAACACCAACAGGCTGACCCATACTCTCTCTAATACCCCACCAAGCCTTCACTCTCTCTTATACTCCACCAGACACTCACTCGCTCTAAAACACCACCAGGCTGGCCCAAACTCTCTCTAATACCCTACCAAGCCATCACTCTCTCTTATACTCCATCAGACCCTCACTCTCTCTGAAACACCACCAGATTGGAGAATACCCCTTTAATCCCAAACTATTGTGTCCCTTTAAGCGGATAACCTCTTAACCCCATTGTACGTCTTGACGTATATTTGAAGCCTTCATCATTGCAAATACAGGTAGCTACCAAAATGCTACCTATTGCGATACACTGTGTTAACCGGTCGTACCTATTTTGCTTTTTAAAGCATATGAACTTTAACCTCTGGGATTGTGGCTAGCATAGCATACTTCTAGGGTCATAGGCCATCATTGTACCAAGTATGAACCCTGAGGGCGCTATAGTTTTTGAGCTAGAGCTGTTTGAAATTTTACACATATTGCCCCCTGTAGCCCATGACCTTTGACCTTTGGGGTCGGGGGTACCCTAGGATGTATCTTGGGGTCATGGGCCATCATTGTACCAAGTATGGGCCCCGAGGCTTCTTTGGTTCTTGAGCTAGAGGAGTGCAAAGAAGTGGTCTTAAGAAGAAGGAGGAGGAGGAGGAGGAGAAGGAGGAGGAGAAGACTAAACACAACAAATACAATATCTATGCCACCGTTCCACGGGCATAGATAAGGAGAACTAGAAACCACAGTTGTGTTTGACCAAACACGAATATCTATGCCCGTGATGACCACACCTAACCCCCTTCCCCTATTCACAAACGAAAACTTGGTGAGCACCATGGGAAACCCCTTGTTTTAAACTTTCATTTGATATACATGTAATGCTCATAACACTAGACTGGCCCACACTCTCTCTAATATCCTACCAAGCCTTCACTCTCATTTATACCCCACCAGACCCTCACTCTCTCTAAAACACCACCAGACTGGACCACACTCTCTGATACTCCACCAGACCCTCACTCTCTCTTATACTCCACCAGAAACTCACTCGCTCTAAAACACCACCAGGCTGACCCATACTCTCTCTAATACCCCACCAAGCCTTCACTCTCTCTTATACTCCACTATACACTCACTCTCTCTAAAACACCACCAGACTGGCCCCACTCTCTCTTATACCCTACCAAGCCTTCACTCTCTCTTATATCCCATCAGACCATCAATCTCTCTAAAACACCACCAGACTGGACCACACTCTCTCTAATACCCCACCAGACCCTCACGCTCTCTTATACTCCACCAGACACTCACTCGCTCTAAAACACCACCAGACTGGCCCACACTCTCTCTAATACCCCACCAGACCCTCACTCTCTCTTATACACCACCAGACACTCACTCGCTCTAAAACACCACCAGGCTGACCCAAACTCTCTCTAATACCCCACCCAGCCATCACTCTCTCTTATACTCCACCAGACACTCACTCGCTCTAAAACACCAACAGGCTGACCCATACTCTCTCTAATACCCCACCAAGCCTTCACTCTCTCTCTTATACTCCACCAGACACTCACTCGCTCTAAAACACCAACAGGCTGACCCATACTCTCTCTAATACCCCACCAAGCCTTCACTCTCTCTTATACTCCACCAGACACTCACTCGCTCTAAAACTCCACCAGGCTGACCCCAACTCTCTCTAATACCCCACCCGGCCATCACCCTCTCTTATACTCCACCTGACACTCACTAGCTCTAAAACACCCACAGATTGGCGCACACTCTCTCTAATACCTCACCAGACCCTCACTCTCTTATAATCCACCAGACACTCACTCGCTCTAAAACACCACCAGGCTGGCCCAAACTCTCTCTAATACCCCACCAAGCCATCACTCTCTCTTATACTCCATCAGACCCTCACTCTCTCTGAAACACCACCAGACTGGAGAATACCCCTTTAATCCCAAAACATTGTGTCCCTTTAAGCGGTTAACCTCTTAACCCCATTGTACGTCTTGACGTATATTTGAAGCCTTCATCATTGCAAATACAAGTAGCTACCAAAATGCTACCTATTGCGATACACTGTGTTAATAACCGGTCGTACCTATTTTGCTTTTTAAAGCATATGAACTTTGACCTCTGGGGTTGCGGCTAGCATAGCATACTTCTAGGGTCATAGGCCATCATTGTACCAAGTATGAACCCTGAGGGTGCTATAGTAGTTGAGCTAGAGCTGTTTGAAATTTTACACATATTGCCCCCTGTAGCCCATGACCTTTGACCTTTGGGGTCGAGGGTACCCTAGGATGTATCTAGGGGTCATGGGCCATCATTGTACCAAGTATGGGCCCAGGGGCTACTTTAGTTCCTGAGCTAGAAGGGTGCAAAGGACTGATCTTGAGAAGGAGAAGGAGAAGAAGGAGAAGTCGAAGACTAGATGGCACAGCTGTGTTTGACCAAACACGAATATCTATGCCCGTGATGACTTTCACCCTAACACTCCCTCAGCCCTTAACCTACCATGACACCTTTAATCCACCTGACACCCCGTAATATGTTTGATTCTAAAAGGGCTATCAGTATACTGACTAAAATATTAAATTGAAAATCAAGGAATGCCCCTTTAATTGCATTTGCTGTGTAAACGCTTGAGGGCGCTCCTCCTTAAATAAATCAACAAACATGTTCCATACAAAAAGAATTAAAAAAATAAAAATAAAAAAAACTGAATACCCCTTTAATCCCAAAACGGAGTGTCCCTTTAATGGCTATTCCATCACCCTAACACTCCCTCGGCCCTTAACCTACCATGACACCTTTAATCCACCCTGACATCCCGTAATATGTTTGATTCTAAAAGGGCTATCGGTATACTGACTATAATATTAAATTGAAAATCAAGGAATGCCCCTTTAATTGCATTTGCTGTGTAAACGCTTGAGGGCGCTCCTCCTTAAATAAATCTTGAACAAACAACAAACATGTTCCATACAAAAAAAATAAAAAATAAAAAAATCTGAATACCACATTAATCCCAAAACTGAGTGTCCCTTTAATGGCTATTCCATCACCCTAACACTCCCTCGGCCCTTAACCTACCATGACACCTTTAATCCACCCTGACATCCCGTAATATGTTTGATTCTAAAAGGGATATCAGTATACTGACTAAAATATTAAATTGAAAATCAAGGAATGCCCTTTAATTGCATTTGCTGTGTAAACGCTTGAGGGCGCTCCTCCTTAAATAAATCAACAAACATGTTCCAAAAAATAAACAAATAAACAAATCTGAAAACCCCTTTAATCCCAAAACGGAGTGTCCCTTTAATGGCTGTTCCATCACCCTAACACCCCCTCGGCCCTACCCTGTAATATGTTTGATTCTAAAAGGACTATCAGTATACTGACTAAAATATTAAATTGAAAATCAAGGAATATCCCTTTAATTGCATTTGCTGTGTAAACAAACATGTTCCATACAAAAAAAAAATCAAAACATCTGAATACCCCTTTAATCCCAGGAGTGTCCCTTTAATGGCTGTTCCATTTAATTTACATACTCCCTCTGGAATAGCTTTATAACAATACCTATATACATAAGAATTAATTGGACACATGCTAATGAGCTATTGTCACATCCTGATTTTATTATCCTTGGCAATAGCGCGATGAGCACAAGGCTAACATCCTATATATAGATGGTGACATTCCTACGATACATTTAGACATTTGGGGCCCTGGTGCTCATAGTAAATGACCTATGGAGCTCGTGCATATTTGTGAATGTCTTATGCCTAAGGGCTATCAGTGTACCAACTAAGGGCCCTTATGCTCCTTTAATTGAAGAGAAACTGCATGTTTTGTATTTTAACATTTGGGCCCCTGGGGCCCGTGACCTTTGACCTGTGGGGTCGAGACTACCCTAGGAAATATCTAGGAGTCATGGGCTATCCTTGTACGAAGTTTGGGCCATATGGCTCTTTTAGTTCCTAAGATATGCTGGAGCAAAGAAAAGTCTTGAGGAGGAAAAGGAGGAGAAGACTAAAGCCAACAAGCAGAATATCTATGCCCCGTTACCACGGGCATAGATAACTAAACACAACAAATACAATATCTATGCCCCGTTGCACGGGCATAGATAAGGAGAATCCGAAGACTAAACAGAACAAATACAATATCTATGCCCCGTTGCACGGGCATAGATAAGGAGAAGTCGAAGACTAAACACAACAAATACAATATCTATGCCCCGTTACACGGACATAGATAAGGAGAAGAAACCATATAGAATGGCAATATACCCGTTCATGCTTCGCATGCGGGTATAATACCCGTTCATGCTTCGCATGCGGGTATAAATATACCCGTTCATGCTTCGCATACGGGTATAAGTATGTCGGGATGAAAACTCGGGAGTCCTGTCCCAGCAAACACAAAACTGGTGAATAGACTTGTAGTGACTTGTGACAAGTTGTGACTTAGGCCTACTTGCGACTTGACTTGTGATTTGATGACTTGTGACTTGACTTGACTTGCAACTTTTTCAAAATGACTTGACTTACTTGGAACTTGGACAAAAGGACTTGTGACTTGGACTTGAAAAAAAAAAATGACTTGTTGACATCTCTGATATTAGGCTATAGGCCTAGGCATGATGATATCCAGTGGCATCTGATTGAGGGGAGGGGGCACCGAGCATAATTGGGGTGGGGGAACAAGCCGTTTTTTGACAATTTTCCTATAAGGCCGTATAAAATTAATGTTTTGGTTCTCGTCCAGAGGATTTTGATGAATTGATGAGGGAGGGAGGTTTTTTTTTTTTTTTTTTTTTCCAATGTAAAATTAGCATTGTCAGTAGTTTTCGGTCTTCTCCAACAGTGCTCGAGGAAACGATGAGGCCCTTTTTTTTTTTTTTTTATTTGTGATTCTGAGGGTTTAACCCCCTAAAGTAACACAAAAAGACTTGGAAGTGATGCTTGTTCTCTAATAAACTTATTTATATGTATGAAGATTTCATAAATCATTCCAAAGTCTAAAAAAATTGAAAAATCTAAAAAATCAAAAAAATCTGACAAATCCCAGAAATTGAGGAGGGAGGGACGAGAACCAAAATATTAATTTTACACGGCCTAATGGGATTGTCTAAATTTTGCAATCGATTGGGGTAGGCCTACCCCCTCCCCCGTGCCCCTATGACGCTACGCCATTGCGCTACTACCGGTAGGGCCTAGGCCTATAGGCTAGGCCTAGGCCTATTTTCAAAATCGACAATTTTCGAAACGCGAAGTTTTCATAACTTAATCACGAGCCTTCTTAGGCCTATCCGTCCACAAATTATGTTACATTTTTCCATTTCGAAGTTTTCAACTTTTCGTGTTGAAACCCCGCTGGTGAAACAAAATACCGGTACGGTACGTTATTATAAAAATGTGAAGATGAGCTAAGGTTTTCAGAAGAGGCCCAGCTTACATAAATACATTCCTTGCGTATTTATTTATTTATTTATTTATTTATTTATTTATTTATTTATTTATTTATTTATTTATTTATTTATTTATTTATTTATTTATTTATTTATTTATTTATTTATTTATTTATTTATTTATTTATTTATTTATTTATTTATTATTTATTTATTTATTTATTTATTTATGGGTCTGGCCTATTATATAAAACTACAAGAAAATATTATTTAAACCAATGACTTGAGTTACAGAAAACAATTCTTGTAAAGTCACTGTAGCCTATCTGAAAATGTCAAGCAAATGCTGATATTCTTGGGAAAGAATGGTGGTATTAAACAAAACTCAATTACATTGTAGGCCTATCGATGAAAGCAGTTGAAATAAGAACGAAATCCATAATTTTAATGTCATTGTTTAGGCTGATGAAAGTCGATTCCCAGTTTCCCGTTACCCTACGCCGCTCAAAACAATTTGCTGGCCAAATATTTCATTATTTTGAATAAAATGTTGATTTCTAACAAACTTCAACACACAAATAAATAATTGTGGTTTTAAATATATCATAAATCTCTTTCTGTTGATTTTCAGGGATTTTCTTTGCAGTATGAGCATGGTAGCCTATAGGCTATGGTATAATAATGAATTAATGATGAATACCTATAGGCCTACTCAATTCTCTGTCCCGCACTTTTTGATCTGCTCTGATCTCATCCCGTAAAAAATATTGTGAAACTCAGGGCTGTCAACTTTTTGGAATTGCTTGGCGTGAGACAGAGGCGTACCGGGATTTGCCGATCCAAATGTTCATTTTGAACCATGATTATTTGAGCCACGGCGCTCGAGAATGTGAAAAGGGGGGGATTATTCATGATGATGCGTGACATTTTCCGGCTTTTTGCGTGACAATTACTACATAGGCGTGATATTATAGGCCTACTACCGGTACCTTGGCGTGAGACCGTGAGAAAGTAACCCAATGCGTGAGACTCACAGCCAATTGGATGCGTGAGAGTTGACAGCCCTGGAAACTTTTGATAATTATGTTGTACAATCACCTTTATGTGGTTGTAAAAATAAATCTGCAAACTACAAACTGTGATTTATCACATGTATACATGGGTAGTTATTGGTTTACACCTGTAACAGATGCAGTAATGAAATGGTATAAAATAATGAATAATGAAATGGTCACCTACACAGTCATGAAAAATTATTACTTTCATTAGCCTTTAATAGGAAAAAATTAAAGTAATGTTCGGAATTCGCGGAATAATATAAACGTAATCGCGCACACCTCACGCCCGGGACCTCACGGAGCCTCACCTAATTTCGTGCAACAAAAACCGGTGGACCATCATATCACCTATATAGACCCTAAACCCATGAACCGGAACGGTATAAATTGAAATAGCAGGACAGATTGGTGGACAGATTTTTTTGCTATAAAATTCGATAGGGTCTATGCCCTAAGTTGAGAATGGACCGTCCCACTCGATTTGTAAAAAGGTCGCGAACCCTTTTGGTGGACCCAAGTAACTGCCTAAAATGAGGCAAAATTGAAAAGAAATGGGGTTTTAAATTGAACTTTGGAATTTGAAAAGTGTAAATCACGTTTGGTCTAAGGCTGCGCTAACACTTTTCTTTGATGAGTTTGACCACATTTTTTTATTTTTTCAAATATCTTAAAAATACAAGAATCTAAGCTAATTGAACTGACATGCGGCCCATAGGCCTACGGGTCAAAACCGATAAATCGGCAGTAGGCCTAGGCCTACTTGGAATTGAAAAATCGGCGAAAATAAAGTATCTCTAAACTAGGCCTACTCCTTTTTATTCATAACTCAAAGGCAGTCCTTCGAAGTTTCATTCTGGAAAATATTACGATCAAATCTTGTGAACTTTTATTTTTACATCAATTTCAATAATGCCTTAATAAGGGAAACATAATTTTACCATTTGATTGAAGGAATACTGCAAGCTCTTTTGCTGACTATGCAAAAACTAATTGCTTTGGCATAAAACAATGCAATGTCGCCTTTTAGTTTAAAAAAGAAACTCAGTTCGATAAAGGGAATTGATTGCCTCAAAAAGAGTTGAAAAAGAATTGAAAATTTAGATGAAACTTACAATTAGGATACTTTTCATTTAGCATATTTTCTGTAATTTTCCTAAGTACTTATGCATGGAAGCGTTATAAGAAAACAATACACAGGTAATCGGGTGCGGTTTTAGTAGGCCTACATAGGGTTTTAAAATTAATGGATAACGTATGTTTCTGTCACGTAGGTTACATTTTAACTTAAAAATGCCCGATAAGTATGTTAGAAATGCGTTAATGAAATAATGTTCATACATACTCACGATATAACGACGTTTCTGATTGGATTTGCGCCCTTTTTTGCTGGTCATAAATACCGTTTATGACCAGTACGCAGGGCATAAACAAGCTGCGTCACGCAGCGTTGGAACCCAATTAACACGATCCATGATTTGCTAGTGTTGCGTACGCGCGCATGTCACCGCGCCCATCTCACGCGGAGCGCAAAAGATGACGCGTATCACGCGTTGACTCCCGGCCGTTGACCTCATGAGCCGAGCTGCTTTCTGCAAGTAGGCCTACTCATTTTCTTTCAATTTATGAAGGAAAACGGTATGGAAATGTTATTTAAACTTATTATTTTCATCTGTATTGAATTGCTAAGAATGTTGGGTATGTATGAACGGGGTTCATTCATAGGATTTCAGGCATGATCGCTGTTTATGCCCTCGGCTCACGCCTCGGGCATATTCAGCGATCATGCCCTCAATCCTATGAATGAACCCCTAATTAAATTAATAAAGTTTATCAAGTGCATCTGCAGCTATAATTTGCTCAACAGTTTATAGTCACTTTTTGGGGCGCCCGCCTTAAGCGGGCGCACCTATAGGCATAGGCATGACTTTGTGAAAAGCTTTTAATTTCACTCTTGCTAGATTTACTTCGCAATTGTTTTGCTAAAATTATGCCCATATGCCCAACTCAGAAATAAAACCACAATTTGTTTGCATTTTATTTTATTATTGTTTTCTGATATGCACGGCATAAAATGTTGAGCGTATATTCTTTGTTTAAAATACAAAATTAATGGACTTATAAAAACACCTAATAAATCCAGACCTTTGACCTTTGTATGCCTTCAACCAGTTTACCGTGTGTATTAGAACCCGATGACATGCATACACTAGGATCCACAACATGCTCATCTATCATGGGAACAGTTCTTAAACCCTAATACATTTGTACATTCATCCTTGAGGTCAAATTTTGCACTATGATTATGTAATTGAGGTTATTGGACTATGCCATTGGGATGAGACTCTTGTGGTCCATAGTACCCAGTAATGTTTGCTTAATTAGATGTTATCTTAATTAGAGCTCTTGTAGGCCAAAGGTTATTATTTGGTATAATTGACTTGGAACGTTTGTTTGCTGGGGGAGATGTCAGAGTCAGGATGTAGGTATCATATGCCTCAAATCACGAATTATTGTAAGATTAGTGCAGAGTATAGGTTAGATATGAAAATGGAAAGTTACAACAAATGACTATACACCTGATTCGTGAACTGTGTCTTTTTGAAAGACTCTTCCTGTTTATCCTTCATCTCTATTTGATTGTCAGTGTATTAGCATGGTAGATGATGTATATGTTATTGTATCACAGACGTTATACATTTACAAAAACTTAACGTTTTCTATTGGTCAACATAGGCGTAGATCCCGGGTGGGGGATATGGGAGAGCGGGGAGTGTTCGCCCTATTTTTTTCTGACCAGCCTAGCGATGTCAATTTTAAGGTTAGGGATGACCTGATTAGCCCATGTGAAAGCCTGTCTTAGCTATATACGGCCACAATCCCAGAACTATAGGGCTTACAATAGCAACAGGATAGAGCAAACAAAAAAGTTTTGCAAAGTGGCGAACTTGTCCCATATTGGGGCAGGTTCGCCCATATGGTGGGGTAAGTTCACCCTAATCCCCAAAAAAGGTTTAAACATTGCATAACAATAACATATTCAATGCAAACATTTAGTAAGGGTATACAGGGCATTCATTCTCTTCTGGGGAGTCACTAAATTTGTTGCAGGGGTCGGGTCAGGGTAAAATGTAGGGGTCCAAAGTGAGTTTAAACGTATCATGTTTACAACTTCGGGGAGATTATGGATTAGGAAATAAACGGTGGTATGAGCAATACTGATACCACATAACTTTAAAAAAACATGCTTTTCAGTTGTTTTACCTTGTTTAATGGTATAATTATCAATATTTTGCATAATGCGCGGATGGGGCAGGTCCGCCCTCCAGTTTGGGGTAAGTCCGCCCGGGGAAGATATAGGGCGAACATGCCCCATCCTCAAAAGGGCGAACGTGCCCCTTATGCACATTTTTGTATTTTCTTAAGGGTATGCAAAATACAAATCGAATAAGGAGTTTATAACTGCATTTAATCTTTGACAAATCCCATATGTTCCCAATACAGATTTCCATTAAAACCATCTGTATTTATGTATCAATGATAATACAACATTATTAATGCAAGAAAAAGTTACGTTGTGGTGTAAATGTTTTGTTTTGGCTGCAGTTCGATGAACACGTCCCTATATATCACGTAGCTAATATGAGAAGTTTATAATGACCTTTGTCACCTATATTTTGCCATCACTAAATTCCACGATAGCCGTAGTGCTGAGAAACAAGGGGTGGGCGAACCTACCCCTAGGGCGAACACTCCCCGCTCTCCCCTACCCCCCCCATATTTTGCCAGGGGAGCTTACTTATTTGTGTCTTCTATACTATTCATCATATACCCCTGCATAACGAAATTCAACAATATTCAATATCCAAAGCAATATTCTCACTATAATAGGTCCCAAAAACAGAATTTTTCCCCACCCCACATAATCGCAAATTGACACGAAAGCTTCATTCCCATTTATTTCATCCAAAACGATCCTGTCATACATCTTCCCCAATCAAACACATTTCTCTTGCATTTGATCATTTCCTACTCTTCCCTAGAAAAATCATTATAATACCAAATCTACACACCATGGAATTTACCATATTACGTCCAAGCACTATTCATCATAATAGGCCTACCCCTGCATAACGAAATTCAACAATATTCAATATCCAAAGCAATATCCACACTACAATATGTCCCAAAAACAGAAATCCCCCACCCCACATAATCGCAAATTGACACGAAAGCTTCATTCCCATTTATTTCATCCAAAACGGTCCTGTCATACACCTTCCCCAATCAAACACATTTCTCTTGCATTTGATCATCTTCTACTCTTCCCTAGAAAAATCATTATAATACCAAATCTACACACCATGGAATTCACCATCACGTCCAAGCTCACATTGGGCGCCCCATTCCTTTTTTAAAGGAATTTTTATTTGTTTTAATCCTGAACTTTATGGTAACGTATCCCAGCAAACACAAACACGTTTTAAAAACGTTTTAAATAAGTTATATTTTGGCTTTTGGTTTAGGTAAAAACGTTTTAATAACATTAAAATGTCGGGTTATATAAAGGTCATGATAACGTTTTAAAACCTTTTGTATGAAAACACACTACAACAATATTTTCAAATGTTTTCAAAAAATGTTATTGTAAACTATTTTTGCAAACATGTTTGCCAAATATTGTGTCAATACTTAAATAACATTATGTTAAAATATTTGAACCCAGCAAACACAAATGTTCTTAAAATGTTTTTCAAAACCTTTTAATAACATTTAAATGTCGGGTTATATAAAGGTCATGAAAACGTTTTTAAAACGTTATTGCAAATATTTTGGGCAAACATTTTTCGCAAAATATTTTTTCAACCCCAAAATAACATTCTGTTTAGAATGTTTTGTATCAAGTTTTCAAGAATGTTTTTAGAATGTTATTAAAACGTTTTTATACCCTTTATATAACCCGACATTTAAACGTTTTCTGTAAAACATTTTTGTTTGCTGAGCAGTAGATTATCAAAAAATGTTTTGTAAGGTTATAAAAACGATTTATACTCTTAATATACCCTTTATATAACCCGACATTTAAACGTTTTCTGACAACCTTTTATAACCTTGTGCGAATGATGTCGAAAACGTTTTGTGTTAGCTGGGATGTTTCATTTCTTAAAAATACGGTCTGAATTTTCGAATTTTCTAGGAGTTCTTTCTCAATACATAAATCATATGGACCTGAAAATATTACTATCATACAGCTTGCATTATTTAAAGACATTTTTCTGAGTGCGGTCTGGTTGTTTGATTATACAAACGAAATTAACAATGGAAGTTAAAGCATTCGTGAAAATTATAATTATTCAATGTGTGCGACACGCTTTTTTCCAAGTACTGCCAATTTATCGGTTTTGACCCATTATACACGTTCAATCTTTGATCAATATCAAAAACCCTATATATAGATACAAGAGTGCATCTAGGGTCCCCAATATTGATGATCAATATTTTGATCGTGTATGTGCCGCATTAAGCTGCAAGGTTCATGCTTTTTCCACGAAAATGATGTATAGGGCTAAGGGACGCACCATTAGACTTCAAGGGAGGGGGGTTAGGATTAAGTTGGGGTCGGGGAAAAAACTATTTTCGCTCATGTAGTGGGGAAAGGTTTTTTTCAAAACTTCCTAGCCCCCCCCCCCCCCTTAAAGTCTAATGGTGCGTCCCTAAATGATTATTTATCCATTTCAGCTCCAGTGACACCTCATTAATTTCCCTTCCCGGTCCTTTGGATGCATTGATATTAGAGGATCTAAGTATATAGGTCATTTTTTGAAATGAAGACTAAGTTTGTCTTTCTTTTCAGCAATTTTATATTCAACCCCAGCAAACACAAAACGTTTTCGACATCATTCGCAAAAGGTTATAAAAGGTTGTCAGAAAACGTTTAAATGTCGGGTTATATAAAGGGTATATTAAGAGTATAAAACGTTTTCATAACATTAAAAACATTTTTGATAATCTACTGCTCAGCAAACAAAATGTTTTACAGAAAACGTTTAAATGTCGGGTTATATAAAGGGTATAAAAACGTTTTAATAACATTCCAAAAACATTCTTGAAAACTTGATACAAAACATTCTAAACAGAATGTTATTTTGGGGTTGAAAAAATATTTTGCGAAAAATGTTTGCCCAAAATATTTTCGATAACGTTTTAAAAACGTTTTCATGACCTTTATATAACCCGACATTTAAATGTTATTAAAAGGTTTTGAAAAAACATTTTAAGAACATTTCTGTGTTTGCTGGGTTCAAATATTTTAACATAATGTTATTTAAGTATTGACACAATATTTGGCAAAAATGTTTGCAAAAATAGTTTGCAATAACATTTTTTGAAAACATTTAAAAATATTGGTGTAGTGTGTTTTCATACAAAACGTTTTAAAACGTTATTATGACCTTTATATAACCCGACATTTTAATGTTATTAAAATGTTTTTACCTAAACCAAAAGCCAAAATATAACTTATTTAAAACGTTTTTAAAACGTGTTTGTGTTTGCTGGTACATTTCGTTTTAATTTGACCAAGGACAAATAGGCATTGAAATTGGGAACTAATTGCTAAAAATTTACATCTGTGAATATAGAACTTAAAACACAGAAAAAGAAAATTAATACAAGTATAATTATCATATTCAGAAATATCTCTGATACCAAACATTTTGTCAAATTTGGAAAATACGAAATCTGTGCCAGTCAAACTATTTATACAAAAACAAAGTTCATCCCACAAAGAAGATATTTTGCTACAATCACATAACATGTGGAAAATTGTTTCAGGGAATTCATCGCAGAAATAACAATTTGGAGACTCTGCTCACAGATATTGGAACACACCTCTCTGTGCTCTGCTCTGCCAATTTTATGAAGAAAATAATTTGTACAAATAGCTAGCTCTGTGAAAGATTTTGAAATAGAATGATCTCAGCTGAGTTTCAATTATCTAGTGAGTGTACAATTTATTGTTATTTCACTCCAGAAAATTTATTTCAATTCTATTCCGATTCAATTCTTTCTACACCTGGAGTCTTGCTATTCAATTCCAATTCAATACACCTTGCTTTAGAATTAATTCAATTCGATTCCAATTCAATTTTTCATTTTCAAAATCATTTCAATTCAATTCCAATCCAATGCAGTGAAATTAACAGCTAATCAATTTCAATTCAATTCTGAGCATTCATTTCAATTCCAATTCAATTCCAATTCCAATACAGTTGCAGTTTATGTTAATTGACCAAAGGCACACTGCAAAAACTGTCTCTGGAGATCGAACTTTTTTTCTCTACAATTTGTAAACACATGTAAAATCTAAACACAAATGTCAAACTTCAAAACATCAAGTGTTTAGTATCAAATTATTAAACATGTTTAGCATTTAGACATGTTTACAAATCGAGGACAAGATGGTGTATAGAATATATGGTGTTTAATATCTAGACACTGTTTTTGCAGTGCATGTTTTACTACCAATTTTAAAACACTTGAGTCGGCAACACAACGTCAAAATCAAGTACACTACTTGTCACAACACAGCATTTCAGCAGAAGATACTTTAATGTTTATGTGAACTAAATTTTCGGTTATTCCTTCATGTAATTTTACACGAAATTAGGGTTAGGATTAGGGTTAGGATTAGGGATAGGGTTATGATTAGGGTTAGGGTTAAGATTAGGGTTAGAGTTAGGATTAGCTTACTCGAAATAATTACATGAAGGATCGACCCACTTTTCACATTCAAACAATGCGAGTGATCATTGACCTCTGGGTCCTATTTTATGAAACTTTGGAACTTCTTAGTTCTTAGGTGACTGACTTCTTAATATTTGTCTTAACTTCTTGTCCACATGCACATTATTATTTAAACTTAAGGTGTGTGGTACGATCGATAATGGGACCCTGTCCCCATACTGACCTCAAAGATGTCAAAATCAGGGTTTTGATACTATTATAGATAGCCCCTACTTGTCTCCTGCTCCTAAGATTTTACACCCAAAATCCTTGTACTTTTGAAAAAGTGTGAAAAAAGCTGTCAAAGATATTTAGCATTTTCTTAATGGTTTTCTCACAATTTGTTCAAATGTACAATGACCTTTGAGCATAAAAATTCGGAGCTTGAGAAAAATAGGGGCTTTATATTAGTGCCAAAAGTTTGAGATATTTGGCAAGTTGGGGTGATCTCATACTCACATTATTGATCATGTCAAGCAATTTAAAACATTGGAAATTTGCACCATACAGTATTAGAAGATATTAGTGTTGAACATAGATAGAACCTATAATTTTTCCACATGACGAGATATTCTTCTGAAGAAGAACTCAAAAAAAATCTCAAAAAGTATGAGAAATGATATCATACTTTTAATTTTCTTCAATATATATGTATTTTATGCTATCATTTTTAAATGAAAGCTTTCTAGAATACTTAGTTGCAATATGTTTTGTAACACGATATGTTTATGTTTTGTACCAGTTTATGGTGACTACTGTTTCTTTTTATTTATCATGTTTTGAAAGGAGTGATCTGGAATCACAGACATCTGCTTGTGAATTGAAATGCTGAATTGAAATCAAAGCTGAATTTCATTTCAATTCCACTTCATTCATCATCTCTCACCATGATTTCAATTCCAATCCAATTCAATTCTTCATTGCTCACGATGATTTCAATTCCAATCCAATTCAATTCATGCCCAAGCCCACTCATTTCGATTCCAATTCAATTCCAATGCATTGAAATGAAAATCGCCCAAAATTCATTTCAATTCAATTCGATTTCAATGCATTGAATTAACATTAGTACAATCTGTACATCGTTTACTTGGAAATAATAAGTTTTGCTAATTGAAAGTGAATAATGTTAGAAACAACATGCGACTAAATTTCGCTTTATATGAAAAAGTGATGAAAACTTCAAAAAGTGTCGATGTAATTTGTTGAGGTATAAGAGAAAAAGTGTTGACAACAAATTTATTGTCGGTTTTGAAATTACCAATGTAATTTGTGAAGTAGTAAGAGAAAAGGCGTTAAAAGGGGTCAATTTTGAGAAAGCTATTTGTTCTCTTCAGAAAAAAGTGTTCGGAAGAAATGATTTGAAAAAGCCAATGGTTATTTGTTTATTTGGAGTTCTACGTCGTTAGCTTAGAAGAATAAGTTTGTTAAAAAGTACTGAAATTGAGAAATGTTAGAAAAGACTAGACATGCGACCAATTTTGAAATAGCCAATGTAATTTGTAAATTACCGCCGTATAGTATAAGAAAAAAGTGTTAGAAACTTCAAAGAGTGTCAATTATGATAAAGCCAATTGTAATTTGCTTTACATATCGTTTACCGGTGAGACATTTGTTGAAAATTATTGAGAGAAATGGTATAGAGGCATGAGACCAAATTTCTCTTGAGAAAAAGTGTTGAAAACTTCATAGTGTCTACCTTCAGTAGATATCAACCATAAATAGCAGTGAGTATGTTATATTTTGTACACTCCCAGAACATTGGTTAAAAATTTTAACCAACTTGGTTAAAATTTTAACCAACCATGTATTTACAGGTGAACAGCCCAACAGTTGGTTATATTGTTAACCAACCTGTGTTGGTTAACAATATAACCACAGGTTGGTTAAAAACATTGACCAACTACTGGTTAACATTACGGTAACCAGCCAGTTGGGCAAAGTATGTTGGGCAAAATGGGCAAAATATAACCAATAGTTGGTTAAACACTATGAATGGGAAGTTCATTTCATTGTTCATATTTTAACCAATTGGAGATATTTGAAGGTAGGAAATTATATTATAAACATTTTATCGGGTTAGTATAACACTTAGTTTAAGTGTGTGCGAGGCCAGACTGAGAGCAAGACTTACGATGCTTTATCGACGACAGCTACCACCACAACCGGTAAGCTTAAGCTTAAGTTTACCGGTTGTGGAGGTAGTTGTCGTCGATAAAGCATCGTAAGTCTTGCTCACAGTCTCGGCCTCGCACACACTTAAACTAAGTGGTACCCGATAAAATGATATACTTTATAATATAATTTCCTACCTTCAAATGTCTCCAACAGATCTTGAAGACCCCGATCCACAGCTTTGCAGCAAGCCACTCATATCGGCCATCTTGTTTTCTGAAATGCATTTTTGCCCAACACAATGACCAATCACAGTTCGCAAAGGAACACCATGTGACCATGGTTGGGCAAAACCATACTTTGCCCAACTTTATTGGCGGGAAAAGGATGTTTTTACCAAGGTTGGTTAATTTTAACCAACATTGTGTAAATACCATATTGACAGGTTTGACCAACCATGTATTAAACTGTATTTTGCCCAACTTCAAGAATCTTAACCATTGTTGGGCATTTTTTAACCAACTGTTTTCTGCCCATTCATTTTTTATCCAATGTTCTGAGAGTGTATATAGCAACAGTGTGTGCAATGCGCTCTTCAGTGTAATGATATCGACACTAGATGTGAGTATAACGCTATCTTCAGTAGATAGCAACACTGAGTATAATGTTATCTTCACTAAATAGCAACAGTGAGTATAATGCTATCTTCACTGGATACCGTAGCTACAGTGAGTATAACGCTATCTAGTAGATAGCTACAGTGAGTGTAATGATATCTTCAGTAGATATCAGCAGTGAGTATAATGCTACCTTCATCAGTAGATAGCAACAGCGAGTATAATGCTATCTTCAGTAGATAGCAACAGTGAGTATAATGTTATCTTCAGCAGATAGCAACCGTGAGTATAACGCTATCTTTACTAGATAACTACAGTGTGTATAATGCTATCTTCAGTAGATAGCAACAGTGAGTAGGCCTATCATTAATGCTATACTAGATAGCAACCGTGAGTATAATGCTATCTTCAGTAAATAGCAACAGTGAGTATACTGCTACATTCAGTAGACAGCTACAGTGAGTATAAAGATATCTTCAATAGATAGCTACAGTGTGTATAACGCTATCTCCAGTAGATAGCAACAGTGAGTATAATGCTATCTTAACAACAGTGAGTATGTTACCGACAAACGATAGCAACAGTGAGTAACTGCTATCTTCCTGAGTACAATGCTATTTTCAGTAGATAGCAACAGTGAATGTAATGCTTTCTTCAGTAGGCGTAGATAGCAATCGTGTGTATAATGCTATCAGTATAGCAACCGTCAGTGTATTGAGTGTAATGCTATCTTCAGTAGATAGCTACAGTGAGTATAATGCTATTTTAGTATAATAGCAGCAGTGCATGCAATACTCATGATATCTTCAGTAGATAGTAATAGCAAGTGTAATGCTTTTTTCACTATATAAAGCTACTACAGTGAGTATAATGCTATCTTCACTTGATAGATACAGTCAGTGTAATGCTATCTTTAGTAAATAGCAACAGTGGGTGTAATGTTATCTTCAGTAGATAGCAACAGTGGGTGTAATGCTATCTTCAGTAGATAGCAACAGTGAATGTAATGCTATCTTCAGTAGATAGCAACAGTGAGTGTAATGTTATCTTCAGTAGATAGCAACAGTGGGTGTAATGCTATCTTCGGTAGATAGCAACAGTGAATGTAATGCTATCTTCAGTAGATAGCAACAGTGAGTGTAATGTTATCTTCAGTAGATAGCTACAGTATGTGTAATGCTATCTTTAGTAAATAGCAAAAGTGGGTGTAATGCTATCTTCAGTAGATAGCAACAGTGGGTATAATGCTATCTTCAGTAGATAGCAACAGTGAGTATAATGTTCTTTAGTAGATAGCAACGGTGAGTGTAATGCTATCTTCAGTAGATAGCAACAGTGGGTGTAATGCTATCTTCAGTAGATAGCAACAGCGAGTGCAATGCTATCTTCAGTAGATAGCAACAGCGAGTGCAATGCTATCTTTAGTAGATAGCTACAAAAGTGGACGTGGACGTGGACTTATTGCTTTCCTCCCTCGGATCCTGGGAGCCTTGGAGCTAGCAGCCGTTTCACCATGGAAGTTCATATGCCTCTGTTTGTGACCATACTACTTGCATTGTAGATTGATGTAATCCCAAGTTCTTGGCAGCTGCTTTTTATGTTGTCAAGCCAGCGCTTTGGGGGTCTACTTCTAGGCCTGTGTCCAGGTATTCTACCTTCAAGGGCATGTTTAGGGTATCTGTCCTTTGGCATCCGTACGATGTGTCCAAAGTAGAACAGTTGTTTGGCTTTGATTTTGTCTACGTATTGTGACCTGGCTGCTTGTTGCCTCTCTTATTGATGTGTTCCGTAGCATATCTCTTCTGGAGACTCCCATTATCCACCTTAAACAAGACATCTCGAACACCAACAATCTCTTCCCGTCTCTTTTCTTGAGCGTCCAAGCTTCTGTCCCATATGTTGCCATTGACAAGATTAGCACCTGGTAGAGTTCCATTTTTGTGTTGATACTAATTTCTTTTGACTTCCATAATGCTTCCCATTGCCAGTCCAATCCTCCGTTTGATGTCTTCCGTACTGGTTGAATTCTCTGTGATAACTCCTCCCAGGTAGGTGAAGGTTTGGACTTGCTTCAGTTGGTCACTTTCTATGAAGATGGTTATTGGGTGGCTGACTTTGTTGATGATCTGAACTTCAGTTTTCCTCTTATTTATAGTGAGGCCAAATTTTTTGCTTTGAGTGTGGACTAGAGTTACAAGTGATTGAAGATCTTCCTCTGAATCTACCATTAAAACAATGTCATCGGCAAACCGCAGGTTGTTGAGGGTTTTGCCTTGGATTTTGATGCCAGTGTCAGTCCAGGTCCTGGATTGCTAAACTGATGACTAATTCCAGTAGTATGTTGAATAACTGTGGCGATAGGATGCAAACCTTGACTCCTGTGGCAGTCCTGAACCACTCTGTGATATCTTTGTCCACCCTCACTGCACTTTTCGATGTGCCATACAAAGCCTGTAAGAGTTGAACTATCTTGTCCGGGTAACCTAGGTGCTTCATTGCTGCCCATATAGTCCATCTTGCCACACGGTGTCAAAGGCCTTCTGGTAATCTATGTAGCAGAGATACAGCGCCTTGTCTATTTCAGTGTATTTTTCTGTTATTTGTCTTAGTGTAAAAAGCTGGTGAACGGTGCTACGGCTTGGTCTAAATACTCGGGGAGCTAGGGCCACTTTGTGTGCACCCCCACAGGACCAAACCAAACCAACTTTTTTTAGGTTCCTGAGATGACCCCAAAACATAATCAGGATGTTCCCAAAAATATAAACTGGCCCCAAGGGGGGTAAAAGGTCATTGAACTTTGCATAGGGTCAAAATTTTAAACTTGCTCAATTTGTTTTAAAAACCATTCCAATGTATTACCCTAGTCACAAGGATTCAGAAAATGTATAGTTTAACCTAGCTAGGACGTATTGTTCTCGAGTTATAACCAAAAAGGTCAAAAGTCACATTTTTGCCTCTATAGGGGTCGAAAACAACAAAGTGCTCCGATTTTGCCAAAAGAGGTGTCAAATTGTTCGTTTTGGTTAAACATATCAAATAAGGATAGGATTGTAATATCTTGGATGCTTCGTTATTTAGGCCCTACCATTGAGGCCTATTGACCTTGACCTATTTTGCTGTGTTACCTAAGTAACGAAACATCCAAGATGGTGCAATCCTATTCTTATTTGATTTGTTTCATCAAAACGAACATTTTGACACCTCTTTCGGCAAAATCGGAACACTTTGACGTTTTCGACCCCATAGAGGCAAAAACGTGACATTTGACCTTTTTGGTTATAACTCAAGAACGGTACATCCTAGATAGGTCAAACTATACATTTTCTGAATCCTTGTGACTAGTGGAATACATTGGAATTAAAATTTTGACCCTATGCAAAGTTCGATGACCTTTTACCCCCCTTGGGGCCAGTTTATATTTTTGGGAACATCCTGATTATGTTTTGGGGTCATCTCAGGAACCTAAAAAATTTGGTTTGGTTTGGTCCTGTGGGGGTGCACAGAAAGTGGTCCTAGCTCCCCGAGTAAAACCCTGCTTGAGATTCGGAGAGTATCTCCTCGGTTTGCTTTTTCATCCGGCTGTGAAGTATGCTGCAGAAGACTTTCCCTGCGAGACTTAGTAGGCTTATGCCTCTATAGTTGGCACAGTCTAATTTGTCCTTCTTTTTTTAAAATGGGGACAATGATTGCTTTGCCCCAGTCCTTTGGTACACATTCGGATTCCCAGATCCTTTGGCATAATTTATGATTCTATTCCTGTATCACCAGCAGCTTTTAATTCCTCTGCTGTGATACCATCATGTCCCGCTGCTTTCCCTTCCTTAAGGTGTTTCAAGGCTAGTTCCACTTCCTCTCTGATGAGTAATCCTGGTTCAGGATCACTGGATTGAGTACTGGATAATGTCTGTAGTATGGTTGAGTCAGTTGGACCTGGCATGTTATATAAGTCCGAATAATTTTCTCTCCATCTATCCTTGATTTTTTCCTCGTCAGTGAGAATATTTCCTGTTTTATCTTTTACACTTTTCCTCCGGAGAGTTTGTTTCCCTGTTAGGGTTTTAGTTAGGGGAAAATGTTCACTTTGGTGACCACTCTCTGGCTAGTAAGGTTTGACGATTGATTCGACTTCTATGCACCATTTAGAAAAAAAATAGCCACCATGTCCCTCGCGAAAATCCCGGCATTTTTCGCTAGAGGCCAAAATCCAAAATGGCCGCCACCACCATTTTGAAAATTTAAGTTTTGAACCAGAGCACCTATAATCATGCACAAAGACACTTTTTCGGATATGTCGAGTACAAGGATTCCGATTCTGACATTAGTTTGACATTACGGCATCATTTTCACCCAGAAATCCAAGATGGTGGCCGGCACCATCTTGAAAAATTTAGTTTTGAACAAGAGGACCTTAAATCGTGTACAAAGACACTTTTTTGGATAAGTCGACCACAAGGATTTCAAATTTGACATTACTTTGACATTACGAACTCATATTTACCCAGAAATCCAAGATGGTGGCCGCCGGCGCCATCTTGAAAAAAAAAAGTTTTGAACCAGATTACCTAAAACCGTGTACAAAGACACTTTTTCCGGTAAGTCGACCCCAAGAAATCCGAATTTGACATTAATTTGACGTTACAAAATCATTTTTGCCCAGAAATCCAAGATGGCCCCCATTTGGTAGAGCGTAAATGTGATTTTTGAATGAAAGCAGAAGCATAAGTGTGTCATTTCCGCCTTATCTGGGGTTCATGTCTCTTATATGGGGTTTCAACTGCCTTATCTTGGGTTTACATCCCTTATCTAGGGATAAGGCGCCTTATCTGTGGTTTAGACGGCCTTATCCTGTGTTTACGTTCTTTACCTGTGGCTAAGATGCCTTAACCTTAGCATATCGCAGTCTAAACCCAGATAAGGCATATAAACCCCAGATAATGCGCCGTAACCCCAGATAAGCGACGTAGACCCCAGATAAAGCAGTCTAAACCCCAAATAAGGCGCCTTAACCCTAAAGAAGGAACGTAAACCCCCAGAAAAGGCATCTAAACCCCACATAAGGTGCCTTAACTCTAGATAAGGGTTGTTAACCCCAGATAAGGGTCGTAAACCTCAGATAAGGCATCTAAACCCAAGATAAGGCGCCTTAACCCCAGATAAGAGACGTAAACTCAGATATGGCAGTCTAAACCCCAGATAAGGCGCCGTCTGGGGTTTACTTCTCTTATATTAGGTTTATGTTCCTTATTTATGGTTAAGGCACCTTATTTGGGGTTGGGACTGGTTTATCTGAGGTGTACGTCCCTTATCTGGGGTTACAGCGCCTTATCGGGGGTTTAAACTGTCATATCTGAGTTTACGTCTCTTATCTGGGGTTAAGGCGCCTTATCTTTGGTTTAGATGTCTTATCTGAGGTTTACGACCCTTATCTGGGGTTAACGACCCGTATCTAGAGTTTGGGCACCTTATGTGGGGTTTAGATGCCTTATCTTAGGTTTATGTTCCTCATTTAGGGTTAAACATACTGCAGTTACTGTCCGTTTTCCTATACACAATACACAGTTCTCTTTCCCATTGACGCGTGACCCCTACAAATAGCCCTACGTTAAAACTATGGGGATATGACTAGTTAACGTCGCTGTGTGAAAAATAACCGGCCAATATTAAAAGTACTCTTCTAAAGTTCTAGAAAATATAATTTTTAACATGTCCTAAATTTTTAGCTAATTTAGATGTTTGGAAATATTCGTACTTTGGTGTTTTAGTTAATGTTATAGGTAATAGTACATTGCCTAGTTAACGTCGCTGTGTGAAAAATAACCGGCCAATATTAAAAGTACTCTTCTAAAATTCTAGACAATATAGTTTTGTAACATGTCCTAAATTTTTAGCTAATTTAGGTGTTTGGAGAGGGTCGTACTTTTGTGTTTTAGGAAGGACATGTAAACGACAGATAACACCAAAAATATGAAGAAATTATTTTAAAACCGTGTTAAGTCAACAATCATTATGTTGCTCATTTTCAAGAATGCTGGTTTACAAAAAGCACGCCATTGTCTGATTTCGTGAACAAAGCCACACATACCATTGTTTCCTTTCGTTTCCTTTATAATCGGTTACCCAACTGAAGCTATGAATACCAGCTTTATTGCGATATCGCACATGAAAACAGACACTTGTAGGCTACTTGTGCACAACCAGAGAAGATCCGATTTAATCAGTTGAGCTGTTTCAATGAGTGTTATCTTGGTTTAATAGCTTTTAATGGGGTTAAGTCCTGCAAAGGTCGAGATGAATTCTACTGTAGACATGACTGCATCATGAGCGCCTTATTTGGGGGTTGGACTGCTTTATCGGCGGTCTACGTCCCTTATCTGGGGTTACGGCGCATTATCTGGGGATTAGATGCCTTATCTGGGTTTAGACTGCGATATGCTAAGGTTAAGGCATCTTAGCCACAGGTAAGGAACGTAAACCCAGGATAAGGCCGTCTAAATCACAGGTAAGGCGCCTTATCCCTAGATAAGGGATGTAAACCCAAGATAAGGCAGTTTAAACCCCATATAAGGGACATGAACCCCAGATAAGGCGGAAATGACACATTTATGCTTCTGCTTTCATTCAAAAATCACATTTACGCTCTACCAAATGGGGGCCATCTTGGATTTCTGGGCAAAAATTATTTTGTAACGTCAAATTAATGTCAAATTCGGATTTCTTGGGGTCGACTTACCGGAAAAAGTGTCTTTGTACACGATTTTAGGTAATCTGGTTCAAAACTTATTTTTTTTCAAGATGGCGCCGGCGGCCACCATCTTGGATTTCTGGGTAAATATGAGTTCGTAATGTCAAAGTAATGTCAAATTTGAAATCCTTGTGGTCGACTTATCCAAAAAGTGTCTTTGTACACGATTTAAGGTCCTCTTGTTCAAAACTAAATTTTTCAAGATGGTGCCGGCCACCATCTTGGATTTCTGGGTGAAAATGATGCCGTAATGTCAAACTAATGTCAGAATCGGAATCCTTGTACTCGACATATCCGAAAAAGTGTCTTTGTGCATGATTATAGGTGCTCTGGTTCAAAACTTAAATTTTCAAAATGGTGGTGGCGGCCATTTTGGATTTTGGCCTCTAGCGAAAAATGCCGGGATTTTCGCGAGGGACATGGTGGCTATTTTTTTTCTAAATGGTCCATAGAAGTCGAATCAATCGTCAAACCTTACTAGCCAGAGAGTGGTCACCAAAGTGAACTTTTTCACCTAACTATTTTGATTGTTTGGTAGACCTGTCTAGTTTTGAAGGCTTGGTGGCAATGACCTACCTCCTTGCACAGATTGTTGATCCAGATGTCCTTACACTGTTTTGACTGTCTCTTGATCTCTCTTTTCAGGAAGTTGTATCTACTGTTTTTTGAGTTGTCTGTAAGATTTTGTTGCTTAATCTCTCTCCTTTCGTCACATAATTTGACTTCTGCTGAAATCCAAGGCTTTTGTGGCTTTGGTTTCTTGAGGCCAAGTACGTTTTCAGATGTTTCCTTGAAGCTTTCTTTTATTGAGTCCCATAGGTCTTCCACCTCAAGGTCTGTGTCTGGTACATCTAGAAGTGGTTCAAATCTGCCCCCTATTTGGATCTCAAATGAACTTCTGGTTGTAGAATCCTGAAGTTTTTGAATATCATATTTATTCTGTCTCAATGGTTTGGGCTTGACTTTAAGTCTAAGCTTGAAGTTGGCGAGTACCAATTGGTGGTCGGAACCTGTGTCAACACTGGGAAAACTTCTGGCCATAGAAATGCTACTTTTCCACCTTTGCTTTATCAGGATGAAATCAATCTTGTTCTTGGTTTTACCATCTGGGGACTCCCACGTCCACTCTCTGCTTTCCTTTTTCTGCTTGAAGCAGGTGTTGGAAATACACAGGTCATTTTGTGCACAAAAGTTTAGCAGCCTTTCTCCTCTTTCATTGGACTCTCCATATCCAAATTTACCAAGTATTCCATTCCATGATTCCCAGTCAGTTCCAACTTTGGAATTAAAATCTCCCATTGTGATCAAGATGTCTTGTGAAGGTGTATTGTCAATAGTCTGTTGCAGCTGATCGTAAAATTGATCCGCTTCTTCTTCGGTTGATGAGGAAGTTGGAGCATACGCTTGAATAATTGTCGCTGCACCAATTTGCGTGCGAAGTCTAGCTGATGATCAGTCTCTCTGAGATTGGGTTATAACCCATCAGTGATCGTTGAGCTGTCTTGTTGAGGATGATAGCAACTCCTTTTCTGTGGATGGACTCATTTCCAGAGCTCAATATTTGTGCATCTTTCGTAAACTCCCCTGAGTCGCACCAGTGGGTTTCTGAGATCCCAAGTATTTCCCATTGCAGATGATCTAACTCATGTAAAAGGTGTTCCAAGTTTCCCTCTTGGTGGAGTGTCCTTACATTCCACGTACCTATGGTTTTTTGGCATTTAATAAGGCTCTATTCCATCAGGTTTGTCAGCATCAGTCCTTCTAATTGGGGCTCGGGATGGTGTTCGCCCTGCTGTAGGACGACTGCATCATTCCTTCCGATTAGGTTTGGGGCTGATGCATCATGCATCATGCTCTACTTCTTGCAGGCTCTGAGGTCGTGGAGTTAGTCTATTAGTCGGGGCTTTAACCCGAGTGCTATTGGATTTCTTCATGGTTTTTCGGTTTCAGAAGTGAGTGTAGGCCTAATGTTATCTTCAGTAGATAGCAACAGCGGGTGTAATGCTAGCTATCTTCAGTAGATAGCTACAGTAAGTGTAATGCTATCTTTAGTATATAGCAACAGTGGGTGTAATGCTATCTTCAGTAGATAGCAACAGCGAGTGTAATGATATCTTCAGTAGATAGCAAAAGTGAGTGCAATGATATCTTTAGTAGATAGCAACAGTGAGTGTAATGTTATCTTTAGTAGATAGCAACAGTGGGTGTAATGCTATCTTCAGTAGATAGCAACAGCGAGTGTAATGCTATCTTCAGTAGATAGCAACAGCGAGTGTAATGCTATCTGCAGTAGATAGCAACAGTGAGTGTAATGTTATCTTCAGTAGATAGCAACAGCGAGTGTAATGATATCTTCAGTAGATAGCAAAAGTGAGTGCAATGATATCTTTAGTAGATAGCAACAGTGAGTGTAATGTTATCTTTAGTATATAGCAACAGTGGGTGTAATGCTATCTTCAGTAGATAGCAACAGTGGGTGTAATGCTATCTGTAGTAGATAGCAACAGTGAGTGTAATGTTATCTTCAGTAGATAGCAACAGCGGGTGTAATGCTATCTTTAGTAGATAGCTACAAAAGTGAGTGTAATGTTATCTTCAGTAGATAGCAACAGCGGGTGTAATGCTATCTTCAGTAGATAGCAACAGTGAGTGTAATGTTATCTTCAGTAGATAGCAACAGCGGGTGTTATGCTATCTTTAGTAGATAGCTACAAAAGTGAGTGTAATGTTATCTTCAGTAGATAGCAACAGTGGGTGTAATGCTATCTTCAGTAGATAGCAACAGCGAGTGTAATGCTATCTTCAGTAGATAGCAACAGTGTAATGCTATCTGCAGTAGATAGCAACAGTGAGTGTAATGTTATCTTCAGTAGATAGCAACAGCGAGTGTAATGATATCTTTAGTATATAGCAACAGTGGGTGTAATGCTATCTTCAGTAGATAGCAACAGTGGGTGTAATGCTATCTGCAGTAGATAGCAACAGTGAGTGTAATGTTATCTTCAGTAGATAGCAACAGCGGGTGTAATGCTATCTTTAGTAGATAGCTACAAAAGTGAGTGTAATGTTATCTTCAGTAGATAGCAACAGTGGGTGTAATGCTATCTTCAGTAGATAGCAACAGCGAGTGTAATGCTATCTTCAGTAGATAGCAACAGCGAGTGTAATGCTATCTGCAGTAGATAGCAACAGTGAGTGTAATGTTATCTTCAGTAGATAGCAACAGCGAGTGTAATGATATCTTTAGTATATAGCAACAGTGGGTGTAATGCTATCTTCAGTAGATAGCAACAGTCAGTGTAATGCTATCTGCAGTAGATAGCAACAGTGAGTGTAATGTTATCTTCAGTAGATAGCAACAGCGGGTGTAATGCTATCTTTAGTAGATAGCTACAAAAGTGAGTGTAATGCTATCTGCAGTAGATAGCAACAGTGAGTGTAATGTTATCTTCAGTAGATAGCAACAGCGGGTGTAATGCTATCTTTAGTAGATAGCTACAAAAGTGAGTGTAATGTTATCTTCAGTAGATAGCAACAGTGGGTGTAATGATATCTTCAGTAGATAGCAACAGCGAGTGTAATGCTATCTTCAGTAGATAGCAACAGCGAGTGTAATGCTATCTTCAGTAGATAGCAACAGCGAGTATAATGTTATCTTCAGTAGATAGCAACAGCGAGTATAATGTTATCTTCAGTAGATAGCAACAGTAAGTGTAATGCTATCTTTAGTAGATAGCAACAGTGGGTGTAATGCTATCTTCAGTAGATAGCAACAGCGAGTGTAATGCTATCTTCAGTAGTAGATAGCAACAGTGAGTGTAATGCTATCTTTAGTAGATAGCAACATTGGGTGTAATGCTATCTTTAGTAGATAGCAACAGTGGGTGTAATGCTATCTTCAATAGATAGCAACAGCGAGTGCAATGCTATCTTCAGTAGATAGCAACAGTGAGTATAATGCTATCTTTAGTAGATAGCAACATTGGGTACAATGCTATCTTTAGTAGATAGCAACAGCGAGTGTAATGCCATCTTTAGTATAGATAGCAACATTGGGTGTAATGCTATCTTCAGTAGATAGCAACAGCGAGTGTAATGCTATCTTCAATAGATAGCAAAAGTGAGTGTAATGCTATCTTCAGTAGATAGCAACAGTGAGTGTAATGCTATCTTTAGTAGATAGCAACATTGGGTGTAATGCTATCTTCAGTAGATAGCAACAGTGAGTGTAATGCTATCTTTAGTATATAGCAACAGTGGGTGCAATGCTATCTTCAGTAGATAGCAACAGCGAGTGTAATGCTATCTTCAGTAGATAGCAACAGTGAGTATAATGCTATCTTTATAGCAAAAGTGAGTGTAATGCTATCTTCAGTAGATAGCAACAATGAGTGTAATGCTATCTTCAGTAGATAGCAACAGTGAGTAGACCTATAATACTATCTTCAGTAGATAGCAACATATGGAAAGGTTTGGCTACAAAAACGATTCGTAAACCATCTATGCACAGATTCCGCCTCGATACTCCTGAGCACACAATTGCGTCCAAGCTAGCAGTGAATTGTCTCTATACACAATATCTCATACGGTTGATGGGTCAATATTCGCTAAGGTGCTAAGGTTTGAAATATAGACATTTCAAAATGATTTTTCTATTAATATTTTTACAGATTAAGAAAGAGATATGTCTCCAGTGTAGTAAAAAAGTGTTTGGCTCAATCTTTGTTAGCAACTTGATGAATTTTTTTGGCTTTTCTGTAGCTAATGTCAGCTCCGTCACCGTCGTCATCTCCGTCACCATTTCACCGAAGCAGGACATTATCTGAAGAGTGACGAAGATGATGTCAATGAATGGAAATACTGCTGTATCATCTCCGTCACGTGACGGAAATGATTCTCTCAAAATAGGACGATATCGTAGTGAGTAACATTTCACTTGGTTTTGACAAGCAAAAATCCAAAATGTTTATTTAGGCCAACGATCATAGGCCTAGTTGTACTTACTGGACGTAGGCCTAACACCACAAATGATAATTAGGCCTAGTTTAATATGAAGAATTACAAAATGCCGTTTGTCTGTTATCTGGTTATTAGGCCTACGGATTTTTTTTCAACTCTACTACTAAACCCATTTTCAGAATTTTTTTGTGACTCACACGTAGGCCTAATCCCAAAATATTTGGTCCTCGTATTTAAGTGAGGATCCCTCCCGGCCCTTTCCTCGAAATAATTATGATTTCAAATTGAAATAATTGCACTAACTGTATCGTATATCGGCCAACACTGATCGCGGAGTTATATCGTGTATCGCCCAACATTGGTTAACAACATTTTTTTTCACCATCAGCTGACCATCGTGCAGATGCTGGTTCACCGCCCGGTAGAGTTTTAATAAATTCTATGATTAATTCTTCATCTGTTTTACTACAAAATGGCGTTATACGTGTATTAGTTTCAGGTAACAGATGATGTTAATCTTTATTGCAGGGCTGGACCACACAATGCATACTCATCATGGCATCCGGCCCATGGTCCATGATGGTGCCCATGCCTGGCAAGAGTCCGTGGGCCTGTGGCCGGGCTATTTCATGATTTTATGCAGCTATCATGACTGATTTTTGAGCCGAGTGAGTGAGCATGTGATATGTTAGCACAAGCTCGGAATACGGCCTCGGCCATCTCATGAATTTCATGTACCGGTATGCTATGCATTTTTTTGTATGCATGCCCCTCATCACATCAGTCATGCATGTCAGTCTCACTCAGACCACACATGCACATGACCATGAAATTCAAATTTGTTGGTACAAAATTTGTGTTGCCTTGTCCTTGGCTTGACCAATCGAAGCACTGCAAGTACAACTATATACATATATAGGCGATGTATGCCTAAATGCCACAGTCATGTAAGCTTAAATCATGTAAAGTAAGGGCATGAAGGGTAATGTCATGAATGTCGGATCATGATGTAAGCTTACCAGGCCTAGGGCTAGGGCCTAGGCTAAATGCCTATCATGCTATAGTATATGATATGGGTATAACATGATGATCATAACATAGTTAACCCATCCTTAGTTTGTAGGTGATCTTTTAAACTTAAACTTACGTATAAGTGTAAAGTGTAAGTGCGTCTGCCAACATGTTCAGATTTTTTTATATTTTTTTTTTAGAATTTTACTGTCAGATGATATTGTTTTCAAACAAGACAGAAATAACTGCAGTTCTTGAGAGTGAGAGTGAGACGGATACCATGGCTGATCTGGATAAAGAAACAGAAGAATATAAAAGTAGCAAAACTTTGTCAGTCCTGAATAAAGTACCTGTATCTGAAGTTGAACTTGATGGACAATCAGGTATGTCAGAGAAGTGTATGTTTACAACTTAGTAATAATTAATAAAGGCTCAAAGTAGGGCCTAAACCATAGCATCAGTCATATGATAAGTCATAGGCACTTATTACTTATACTTTGCAAGAGAATGATAAGGCCCTTCGCACTTGATTATTAGTTTCCTGTTTACCGCCCGCGTCCAAAATTGAAAATCTCAAAATAATTTTCTCCTTTAAAATAACTTTAATAATACATGTATCAACAATAGTGATGAATAAACAAAGAGTACAACTCTACCTTCACTTATTTATAAAATCAAATATTGTTGTGAAATAATTAAATGCCCACTCTAGTCGAAACGAGTCAATAGTGCCTTGTATATAGTTCAAACAAAATAAAGAAAATAAAATATAATTAATAATTAAAAGTCACCTCGTCCCTTTTTCAAAATCTTTAACAGGAAACTAAATAAATCAAGTGCGAAGGGCCTAATGATGTATACTTTAAGTTATATTGCAAGAGATATGAACATTTTATTGCTTGAAATTTTGAAGATAATTCGACTGATTGGAGCGCACAAAGTGTGTTCTGCAAAATGAAATACAGACTAAATACAGATCGGAGTGGGAAAGAATGAATGAGAGATCGAGATGCAACCCAGCCAACACAAAAGTTTTCGACATCATTCGCAAAAGGTTATAAAAGGTTGTCAGAAAACGTCGGGTTATGTAAAGGGTATATAAATGGTACCGGTATTCATCGTTTTCATAACATTGAAAAACATTTTTTGATAACCTACTGCAAATACTTTAACAATGTTATTTAAGTGTTGACAAAATATAATATGTTTGAACAAAATAGTTTACAATAAACATTTTAACAATACTGTTACAGTGTGTTTGCATACAAAACGTTTAAAACGTGTTCATGACCTTGATATAACCCGACATTTAATGTTATTAAAACGTTTTTACCTCAACCAAAATCCAAAATATAACTTGTTTAAAGACGTTTTTGTGTTTGCTTAACGTAAGGAAGGAGGGAAAGAGCTATTATTTCCCAAATGATTACCTTTATATCTAGCAATCCTAAAATGGAAATTTATATTTACTCTTTTTATTTTATTTTATTTTTTAGAAACTCGTGATAACATTAAGGATATGAATTCAAATCAAGGTACAAGTACTGATGAAGATAAAACCATTGAAAAGGCTGAAAATGTTCCTGTTAATATCTCATCTATTGATATTCTGCGCATAAAAAACAAGTTTCTGGAAAACATTGAAGAACTTCGCATACTAAGGGTGAGAATTTTACACACACATTTTGTTTCACTTTTTTATAATAATGATATAATTTAAGTGACAAAATCACGACGCATTAATTATGCAAAAAAGTACATTTCATAACATTTTGAATTTATGTTTACTTCTGAGAATTGAGATCGCATGAAAGAAAAGTAATAACTGAAAGTCATTTATTGTAGTTTGTAATTATGTATAACAACATGAGCAAAGTTCTTTGTAGTCATTAGCTACTGAGAAATGGGCTATTCCAGTTGAAATCCATACACCCCCTATAACGGATATGGATGCTTTCTTAAACAACAAATAACAAGACATTTGTTATAGCTATATTCAGATTTCAAATAAAATAACAATCTCCCGCGCAAGGAGTGTGAACTTCAAATGGGTTACCTGAAGGGGTGACTCCGTTCACGCCATTTGAAATCGACACCTCCTGTGTGGGAGATTAAGGTCTGTCTTCAGTAGGGGGTGTATGTGTGTATAATAGATTTCAACTGGACTAATCCAATGACAGTTAGCTATCTTTGCTATCTATATACCCGATATTATAGCATTAAAATATCCATCCTATCTCCCTTTATGGTTAAGGCATACTGTAATCTTTATTAATGTTTAAGACATAATCTTTATTAATGTTTAAGGCATAATCTTTATTAATGTTTAAGACATAATCTTTATTAATGTTTAAGACATAATCTTTATTAATGTTTAAGACATAACATGTTTCATTTTACCTTTTTCTAGGCATCTGATGGTGAGAATACACAGAAGATCACTGAAATGGTTACAGAGAAACATGAAATGGAGAGAAAAATGGTTTGTTGAGTTAGTTGTTAGAGATAAATAAGGCCGAAAAAAAGATAGTTGCTTGTCCTCCACAACTTTTTCAGAATTATGTCGGTCGGTCGGGATTTTTTTAAAGGTCATAGCCAAAAAACGTGACTGTATCATGCCTTTAATTAGCTCAATAAATAACCCAAATAGTTGTGAATAGGGATATTTCTCTACTGCATACCACTTCATTCATGTTTTTAAAACAGTTTAGAAGTGTGTAGGAACGTTTTATTGATTACATAACGCCACCAAAAAAGAAAACAAATTAATACAATTTCAAATGATGAAAACACTGTAAGCATTTACACCGGGCTGCTATCTAAATAATTTTAAATGATTTAACACCTATTCCGCAAAAGACATACATGACATCAATCAATTGATGATGATGACGAATTGACGATGACGGCAGCGACGTTGCGGTTGCCGTTGGTATAGTGGTAGTTGCTGTTGTCATTTGACATTCCAGGGTTCGGTTTTTGCCGACAAAGTGGCAATAACTGGTAAAAACCTGTTTTTGCCAGTTTTTGCCTGGTTTAAACCGGCAAAAACTGGCAAAAACTTATGTATATTCACTCAAATGTTAACAAGTACACAGAAAGCTCATAAACAGTAAACATACAACTTTTAATGAATCATTCAACATATTTTTTGTCTCATCAAGTCCTTAAAATGAAAAAGTTTTGAATTTGATATGCCAGATTTCAGTTAAATGCACTAAGTGAGCAATGAAAATGCATGCCTTTAATTTCTTAATATGTTATTTTTAATTACAAATCTGGCCTTGCTACACTCCGGAAAATAATTTTTTTATTTAATAATTCATTTTGAGATCAAAATCTGAACTTTAAATCACTTTTTAGTTTTTGCCATTTTGCCGGCAAAACTGGCAAAACTTTTTTGCCAAGCGGTTAAAACCGCGGTTTTTTTCCACCTGCGGCAAAAACCTGCGAACCCTCTGACATTCCCTTCATTTCTTTTTATTTCCAGGAAGATGCCTTTTCGGCGAATACAAACCAGGCAGAAGAGCACATACGGGACCTCGCTGAAGTCAGAAAGCAAATGGAGCAGAAAATGCAAAAGTTAGAATCAGATAAGGTATGTGACTCTCAAGTCTGAATTATATATCCTTCCCTGATTTTAGATATTTCACTTCTTTTTTTACAACTACTGTGTACAATTTTAAAATTATATGTTGTTTTCTTATGAATAATGAATCCTTCATGTTTTAATTGTTTATTATGTCAATGCCATTATTGGGTTGATCTGTGTCTGTCATTTTCCAGCTCTTTGGCTGCCCGTGCTTCTTGCCTTGTGCATTCTCGTTCTACTGGACACAGATCGCCTCCATGTATTTTATTTTTAAATAACTTCCATGATGTGTGATTTGATTGTATGAACAGTAGTTGATTAAGAGCAGGGAGCTGGTGGTTATTATCTTTGTACCAGAGATGTAAGTTTTCGGGAAGTCTCCTGGGTTTGTTTTGGCTTGGTTCTTTCTCGGGCATTTTCATGCTTTTCACAGGAGATTTTTCGTGGCTTATATCTTTGTAGTGTGCCTTTTTCCCCCACCAGTCCCAAGTACAGGGAATAAAAAAAAAGTCTGAATTGTATATATAATAATATGTATCTAATTGTAAAAATGCATACTCTAATCCAACGTGTGCTAGAGTACGATGAAGCATGGTTCAAGCAGAACAGATAGCTCCTGAAGATATATAGTATTTGACTCACTGTTGCTATCTACTGAAGATAGCATTACACTCACTGTTGCATTCTACTGAAGATAGCATTACACTCACTGTTGCTATCTACTGAAGATAGCATTACACTCGCTGTTGCTATCTACTGAAGATAGCATTACACTAAAGATAGCATTACACTCACTGTTGCTATCTACTGAAGATAGCATTACACTTACTGTTGCTATCTACTAAAGATAGAATTATAATCACTGTTGCTATCTACTGAAGATAGCATTACACTCACTGTTGCTATCTACTGAAGATAGCATTACACTCACTGTTGCTATCTACTAAAGATAGCATTATACTCACTGTTGCTATCTACTGAAGATAGCATTACACTCACTGTTGCTATCTACTGAAGATAGCATTACACTCGCTGTTGCTATCTACTGAAGATAGCATTACACTTACTGTTGCTATCTACTGAAGATAGCATTACAGTCACTGTTGCTATCTACTGAAGATAACATTACACTCACTGTTGCTATCTACTGAAAATAGCAGTACACTCACTGTTGCTATCTACTCAAGATAGCATTACACTCGCTGTTGCTATCTACTGAAGATAGCATTACACTCACTGTTGCTATCTACTGAAGATAGCATTACACTTACTGTTGCTATCTACTGAAGATAGCATTACACTCACTGTTGCTATCTACTGAAGATAACATTACACTCACTGTTGCTATCTACTGAAAATAGCAGTACACTCACTGTTGCTATCTACTGAAGATAGCATTACACTCGCTGTTGCTATCTACTGAAGATAGCATTACACTCACTGTTGCTATCTACTGAAGATAGCATTACACTCACTGTTGCTATCTACTCACTGTTGCTATCTACTGAAGATAGCATTACACTCACTGTTGCTATCTACTGAAGATAGCATTACACTCACTGTTCCTATCTACTAAAGATAGCATTATACTCACTGTTGCTATCTACTGAAGATAGCATTACACTCACTGTTGCTATCTACTAACTGAAGATAGCATTACACTCACTGTTGCTATCTACTGAAGATAGTATTACACTCGCTGTTGCTATCTACTGAAGATAGCATTACACTTACTGTTGCTATCTACTGAAGATAGCATTACACTCACTGTTGCTATCTACTGAAGATAACATTACACTCACTGTTGCTATCTACTGAAAATAGCAGTACACTCACTGTTGCTATCTACTGAAGATAGCATTACACTCACTGTTGCTATCTACTAAAGATAGTATTACACTCACTGTTGCTATCTACTAAAAGATAGTATTACACTCGCTGTTGCTATCTACTAAAGAATTAAAGATAGCATTATACTCACTGATTATACCACTGTTGCTATCTACTGAAGATAGCATTACACTCACTGTTGCTATACTAGTATTACACTCGCTGTTGCTATCTACTAAAGAATTAAAGATAGCATTATACTCACTGATTATACCACTGTTGCTATCTACTAAAGATAGCATTACACTCGCTGTTGCTTTATACTGAAGATAGCATTATACTCACTGTTGCTATCTACTGAAGATAGCATTATACTCACTGTTGCTATCTACTGAAGATAGCATTACACTCACTGTTGCTATCTACTGAAGATAACATTACACTCACTGTTGCTATCTACTGAAAATAGCAGTACACTCACTGTTGCTATCTACTGAAGATAGCATTACACTCACTGTTGCTATCTACTAAAAGATAGTATTACACTCGCTGTTGCTATCTACTGAAGATAACATTACACTCACTGTTGCTATCTACTGAAAATAGCAGTACACTCACTGTTGCTATCTACTGAAGATAGCATTACACTCACTGTTGCTATCTACTAAAAGATAGTATTACACTCGCTGTTGCTATCTACTAAAGAATTAAAGATAGCATTATACTCACTGATTATACCACTGTTGCTATCTACTGAGGATAGCATTACACTCACTGTTGCTATACTAGTATTACACTCGCTGTTGCTATCTACTAAAGAATTAAAGATAGCATTATACTCACTGTTGCTATCTACTGAAGATAGCATTATACTCACTGTTGCTATCTACTGAAGATAGCATTACACTCACTGTTGCTATCTACTGAAGATAACATTACACTCACTGTTGGTATCTACTGAAAATAGCAGTACACTCACTGTTGCTATCTACTGAAGATAGCATTACACTCACTGTTGCTATCTACTAAAAGATAGTATTACACTCGCTGTTGCTATCTACTGAAGATAACATTACACTCACTGTTGCTATCTACTGAAAATAGCAGTACACTCACTGTTGCTATCTACTGAAGATAGCATTACACTCACTGTTGCTATCTACTAAAAGATAGTATTACACTCGCTGTTGCTATCTACTAAAGAATTAAAGATAGCATTATACTCACTGATTATACCACTGTTGCTATCTACTGAGGATAGCATTACACTCACTGTTGCTATACTAGTATTACACTCGCTGTTGCTATCTACTAAAGAATTAAAGATAGCATTATACTCACTGATTATACCACTGTTGCTATCTACTAAAGATAGCATTACACTCGCTGTTGCTTTATACTGAAGATAGCATTATACTCACTGTTGCTATCTACTGAAGATAGCATTATACTCACTGTTGCTATCTACTGAAGATAGCATTACACTCACTGTTGCTATCTACTGAAGATAACATTACACTCACTGTTGCTATCTACTGAAGATAGCATTACACTCACTGTTGCTATCTACTAAAAGATAGTATTACACTCGCTGTTGCTATCTACTGAAGATAACATTACACTCACTGTTGCTATCTACTGAAAATAGCAGTACACTCACTGTTGCTATCTACTGAAGATAGCATTACACTCACTGTTGCTATCTACTAAAAGATAGTATTACACTCGCTGTTGCTATCTACTAAAGAATTAAAGATAGCATTATACTCACTGATTATACCACTGTTGCTATCTACTGAAGATAGCATTACACTCACTGTTGCTATACTAGTATTACACTCGCTGTTGCTATCTACTAAAGAATTAAAGATAGCATTATACTCACTGATTATACCACTGTTGCTATCTACTACAGATAGCATTACACTCGCTGTTGCTTTATACTGAAGATAGCATTATACTCACTGTTGCTATCTACTGAAGATAGCATTATACTCACTGTTGCTATCTACTGAAGTTAGCATTATACTCACTGTTGCGATCTACTGAAGTTAGCATTACACTCGCTGTTGCTATCTACTAAAGATAACATTATACTCACTGTTGTTATCTACTGAAGATAGCATTACACTCGCTGTTGCTATCTACTGAAGATAGCATAACATTCATTGTAGCTATCTACTGAAGATAGCATTACACTCACTGTAGCTATCTACTGAAGATAGCATTATACTCACTATTGCTATCTACAGAAGATAGCATACACTCACTGTTGCTATCTACTGAAGATAGCATTACACTCGCTGTTGCTATCTACTGAAGATAGCATTACACTCACTGTTGCTATCTACTAAAGATAGCATTATACTCACTGTTGCTATTTACTGAAGATAGCATTACACTCGCTGTTGTTATCTACTGAAGATAACATTACACTCACTGTTGCTATCTACTGAAGATAGTATTAGTACACTCACTGTTGCTATCTACTGAAGATACCATTACACTCGCTGTTGCTATCTACTAAAGAGCATTATACTCACTGTTGCTATCTACTGAAGATATCATTACACCCGCTGTTGCTATCTACTGAAGATAGCATTACACTCACTGTTGCTATCTACTGAAGATAGCATTACACTCACTGTTGCTATCTACTAAAGATAGCATTATACTCACTGTTGCTATCTACTGAAGATAGCATTACATCCCCTGTTCATCTACTGAAGATAACATTACACTCACTTTTGTAGCTACCTAGATAGCATTACACTCTCTATTGCCATCTACTGAAGATAGTATTACACTCGCTGTTGCTATCTACTGAAGATAGCATTATACTTACTGTTGCTATCTACTGAAGATAGCATTACACTGGCTGTTGCTATCTACTAAAGATAGCATTATACTCACTTTTGCTATTTACTGAAGATAGCATTACACTCGCTGTTGCTATCTACTGAAGATAGCATAACACTCAGTGTAGCTATCTACTGAAGATAGCATTACACTCACTGTAGCTATCTACTGAAGATAGCATTACACTCGCTGTTGCTATCTACTGAAGATAGCATTACACTACTGTTGCTATCTACTGAAGATAGCATTACAGTCACTGTTGCTATCTACTGAAGATAACATTACACTCACTGTTGCTATCTACTGAAAATAGCAGTACACTCACTGTTGCTATCTACTGAAGATAGCATTACACTCGCTGTTGCTATCTACTGAAGATAGCATTACACTCACTGTTGCTATCTACTGAAGATAGCATTACACTTACTGTTGCTATCTACTGAAGATAGCATTACACTCACTGTTGCTATCTACTGAAGATAACATTACACTCACTGTTGCTATCTACTGAAAATAGCAGTACACTCACTGTTGCTATCTACTGAAGATAGCATTACACTCGCTGTTGCTATCTACTGAAGATAGCATTACACTCACTGTTGCTATCTACTGAAGATAGCATTACACTCACTGTTGCTATCTACTAAAGATAGAATTATAATCACTGTTGCTATCTACTGAAGATAGCATTACACTCACTGTTGCTATCTACTGAAGATAGCATTACACTCACTGTTCCTATCTACTAAAGATAGCATTATACTCACTGTTGCTATCTACTGAAGATAGCATTACACTCACTGTTGCTATCTACTAACTGAAGATAGCATTACACTCACTGTTGCTATCTACTGAAGATAGTATTACACTCGCTGTTGCTATCTACTGAAGATAGCATTACACTTACTGTTGCTATCTACTGAAGATAGCATTACACTCACTGTTGCTATCTACTGAAGATAACATTACACTCACTGTTGCTATCTACTGAAAATAGCAGTACACTCACTGTTGCTATCTACTGAAGATAGCATTACACTCACTGTTGCTATCTACTAAAGATAGTATTACACTCACTGTTGCTATCTACTAAAAGATAGTATTACACTCGCTGTTGCTATCTACTAAAGAATTAAAGATAGCATTATACTCACTGATTATACCACTGTTGCTATCTACTGAAGATAGCATTACACTCACTGTTGCTATACTAGTATTACACTCGCTGTTGCTATCTACTAAAGAATTAAAGATAGCATTATACTCACTGATTATACCACTGTTGCTATCTACTAAAGATAGCATTACACTCGCTGTTGCTTTATACTGAAGATAGCATTATACTCACTGTTGCTATCTACTGAAGATAGCATTATACTCACTGTTGCTATCTACTGAAGATAGCATTACACTCACTGTTGCTATCTACTGAAGATAACATTACACTCACTGTTGCTATCTACTGAAAATAGCAGTACACTCACTGTTGCTATCTACTGAAGATAGCATTACACTCACTGTTGCTATCTACTAAAAGATAGTATTACACTCGCTGTTGCTATCTACTGAAGATAACATTACACTCACTGTTGCTATCTACTGAAAATAGCAGTACACTCACTGTTGCTATCTACTGAAGATAGCATTACACTCACTGTTGCTATCTACTAAAAGATAGTATTACACTCGCTGTTGCTATCTACTAAAGAATTAAAGATAGCATTATACTCACTGATTATACCACTGTTGCTATCTACTGAGGATAGCATTACACTCACTGTTGCTATACTAGTATTACACTCGCTGTTGCTATCTACTAAAGAATTAAAGATAGCATTATACTCACTGTTGCTATCTACTGAAGATAGCATTATACTCACTGTTGCTATCTACTGAAGATAGCATTACACTCACTGTTGCTATCTACTGAAGATAACATTACACTCACTGTTGGTATCTACTGAAAATAGCAGTACACTCACTGTTGCTATCTACTGAAGATAGCATTACACTCACTGTTGCTATCTACTAAAAGATAGTATTACACTCGCTGTTGCTATCTACTGAAGATAACATTACACTCACTGTTGCTATCTACTGAAAATAGCAGTACACTCACTGTTGCTATCTACTGAAGATAGCATTACACTCACTGTTGCTATCTACTAAAAGATAGTATTACACTCGCTGTTGCTATCTACTAAAGAATTAAAGATAGCATTATACTCACTGATTATACCACTGTTGCTATCTACTGAGGATAGCATTACACTCACTGTTGCTATACTAGTATTACACTCGCTGTTGCTATCTACTAAAGAATTAAAGATAGCATTATACTCACTGATTATACCACTGTTGCTATCTACTAAAGATAGCATTACACTCGCTGTTGCTTTATACTGAAGATAGCATTATACTCACTGTTGCTATCTACTGAAGATAGCATTATACTCACTGTTGCTATCTACTGAAGATAGCATTACACTCACTGTTGCTATCTACTGAAGATAACATTACACTCACTGTTGCTATCTACTGAAGATAGCATTACACTCACTGTTGCTATCTACTAAAAGATAGTATTACACTCGCTGTTGCTATCTACTGAAGATAACATTACACTCACTGTTGCTATCTACTGAAAATAGCAGTACACTCACTGTTGCTATCTACTGAAGATAGCATTACACTCACTGTTGCTATCTACTAAAAGATAGTATTACACTCGCTGTTGCTATCTACTAAAGAATTAAAGATAGCATTATACTCACTGATTATACCACTGTTGCTATCTACTGAAGATAGCATTACACTCACTGTTGCTATACTAGTATTACACTCGCTGTTGCTATCTACTAAAGAATTAAAGATAGCATTATACTCACTGATTATACCACTGTTGCTATCTACTAAAGATAGCATTACACTCGCTGTTGCTTTATACTGAAGATAGCATTATACTCACTGTTGCTATCTACTGAAGATAGCATTATACTCACTGTTGCTATCTACTGAAGTTAGCATTATACTCACTGTTGCGATCTACTGAAGTTAGCATTACACTCGCTGTTGCTATCTACTAAAGATAACATTATACTCACTGTTGTTATCTACTGAAGATAGCATTACACTCGCTGTTGCTATCTACTGAAGATAGCATAACATTCATTGTAGCTATCTACTGAAGATAGCATTACACTCACTGTAGCTATCTACTGAAGATAGCATTATACTCACTATTGCTATCTACAGAAGATAGCATACACTCACTGTTGCTATCTACTGAAGATAGCATTACACTCGCTGTTGCTATCTACTGAAGATAGCATTACACTCACTGTTGCTATCTACTAAAGATAGCATTATACTCACTGTTGCTATTTACTGAAGATAGCATTACACTCGCTGTTGTTATCTACTGAAGATAACATTACACTCACTGTTGCTATCTACTGAAGATAGTATTAGTACACTCACTGTTGCTATCTACTGAAGATACCATTACACTCGCTGTTGCTATCTACTAAAGAGCATTATACTCACTGTTGCTATCTACTGAAGATATCATTACACCCGCTGTTGCTATCTACTGAAGATAGCATTACACTCACTGTTGCTATCTACTGAAGATAGCATTACACTCACTGTTGCTATCTACTAAAGATAGCATTATACTCACTGTTGCTATCTACTGAAGATAGCATTACATCCCCTGTTCATCTACTGAAGATAACATTACACTCACTTTTGTAGCTACCTAGATAGCATTACACTCTCTGTTGCCATCTACTGAAGATAGTATTACACTCGCTGTTGCTATCTACTGAAGATAGCATTATACTTACTGTTGCTATCTACTGAAGATAGCATTACACTGGCTGTTGCTATCTACTAAAGATAGCATTATACTCACTTTTGCTATTTACTGAAGATAGCATTACACTCGCTGTTGCTATCTACTGAAGATAGCATAACACTCAGTGTAGCTATCTACTGAAGATAGCATTACACTCACTGTAGCTATCTACTGAAGATAGCATTACACTCACTGTTGCTAGCTACTGAAGATGATAGCATTACACTCACTTGCTATCTACTGAAGATACCATTACACTCGCTGTTGCTATCTACTAAAGCATTATACTTACTGATGCTATCTACTGAAGATATCATTACACCCGCTGTTGCTATCTACTGAAGATAACATTACACTCACTGTTGCTATCTACTGAAGATAGCATTACACTCACTGTTGCTATCTACTAAAGATATCATTATACGCACTGTTGTTATCTACTGAAGATAGCATTACATCCGCTGTTACTATCTACTGAAGATAGCATTAACTCACTGTTGCTATCTACTGAAGATAGTATTACACTCACTGTTGCTATCTACTGAAGATAGCATTATACTCACTGTTGCTATCTACTGAAGATAACATTACACTCACTGTTGCTAGGCTGAAAGTAGCATTTCACTCACTTTTGCTATCTACTGAAGGTAACATTACACTCAATGTAGTTATCTACTGAAATTAGCATTACAACCATTGTTGCTATCTAATGATGATAACATTGCACTCACTGTTGCTATCTACTGAATGTATCATTACACTCCCTGTTGCTATCTACTGAAGATAGCATTACACTCGCTGTTGCTATTTACTGAAGATAGCATTACACTCGCTGTTGCTTTCTACTGAAGATAGCATTACACTCGCTGTTGCTATCTACTGAAGATAGCATTATACTCAGTGAAGTTTTCTACTAAAAATAACATAGTTTGTGTCTTTATTTCTTGAACGAGCTTGAAAATTTGAGCTAAAAGATGCAGCTTTTGGCTGCTGATTCCAGATATGATATATCTGTCTTTGTTTATGATATACACACCTTTGTTTCCAATGGACATTTTATTGTGAAATGTCATTGTACAAGGAATACATAAAAAAAATTCCACATAGCCCCGAATAAAAAGTATTTAATTATCTTTGTAATCACTCAAAAAGCATTTTGTGTGAATTTTACATCCGAACTAGAGGCTATTAAATTTTTACGAGCCTTTTTATTTTACATGTAAAGCCTATGGGGGTGACGATTAGAAATGGATGGCAATATTGAAAAACCCTCATTTTGGGCCATTTTAGACACTAAAATGCCCATAAAAAAAGAATAGCCTCTAGTCCGGATGTAAAATTCACACACAATGCTACCTGAGTGAGTACAAACATAATTAAATAAATTTCATTCGGGGGCTATATCAAAAACAAAAAATGTCCTATACCTTCATGGTTATGAAACAAAGGTGTATACAGGGGGTGAAAATAACGGCTGGTACCTTAATTCCTTTCCGCACTGTAGGCCCTATTTATATCATTACTATTTCTAACATGTTTTATTTGGTTGATGTTGCTTTTCAGAATCAGACCATGATGAAAACAGACATATGGGAAAAAGAAAACTCGCTGTTGCTATCTACTGAAGATAGCACAACACTCACTGTAGCTATCTACTGAAGATAGCATAACACTCACTGTTGCTATCTACCGAAGATAGCATTATACTCACTGTTGCTATCTACCGAAGATAGCATTACACTCACTGTTGCTATCTACTGAAGATACCATTACACTCGCTGTTGCTATCTGCTAAAGAGCACTATACTCACTGATGCTATCTACTGAAGATATCTACACCCGCTGTTGCTATCTACTGAAGATAGCATTACACTCACTGTTGCTATCTACTGAAGATAGCATTACACTCACTGTTGCTATCTACTAAAGATAACATTATACGCACTGTTGTTATCTACTGAAGATAGCATTACATCCGCTGTTG